>NW_028261382.1:23410090-23719665 GCF_051295495.1 Thamnophis sirtalis
AGGCAGAACAGCAGCAGGATGACAAGCCTCGGACCCTTCAGCCGGCGGTCCCAACCCTCGCGAAGGCCCCCACAGCAAGAGCACTCCTTGGGGGCCTATGAGGAAAGGTTTCCCAGCCCACCCCAAGCCAGCCTGGACAGGGCAGAAGCCTTTCCCAGCGGCTGCAGTTTCCCACCTGGCCTGCCGTCCCTGAGTGGCATGGAGAATCAGCTGCCAGCTTCTCCCCCAGAGCAGGGCAAGAGTGAGGCGGGCTTTGCCTGGCAGGAGCCCCTGGACTTCGAGGCAGAGGTCCCCGGTGAGCAGAGCAAGAAGGTGCACATGGACCGCCTGGACATCAATGTCCAGATTGACGATTCCTACCTGGTCGAGAAGCGTTGGCAGTGCCGCCTGTGCGAGAAGTCCTATACCTCCAAGTACAACCTGGTGACCCACATCCTGGGGCACAACGGCATCAAGCCACACTCCTGCCCGCACTGCGGCAAGCTCTTCAAGCAGCCCAGCCACCTGCAGACCCACCTGCTCACCCACCAGGGCACACGGCCCCACAAGTGCCAGGTGTGCCACAAGGCCTTCACCCAGACTAGCCACCTCAAGCGCCACATGCTGCTGCACTCGGACGTCAAGCCCTACAGCTGCCGCTTCTGTGGCCGCGGTTTCGCCTACCCCAGCGAGCTCAAGGCCCATGAGGGGAAGCATGAGAGCGGCCGCTGCCACGTGTGTGTGGAATGCGGCCTGGACTTCTCCACTCTCACCCAGCTCAAGCGCCACCTGGCCACGCACCAGGGTCCCACGCTGTACCCGTGCCCCGAGTGCAACAAGTCCTTTCACTACCGCAGCCAGCTGCAGAACCACACCCTCAAGCACCAGAATGTGCGGCCCTTCGTCTGCACCGAGTGTGGCATGGAGTTCAGCCAGATCCACCACCTCAAGCAGCACTCCCTCACTCACAAGGTAGGCCGGGGCCACGCAGGGGTCCAGCAGCCTCCGCCGTCCTGGCTGGAGCCGCTGAGGCCAGCTGGGGGCCTTCCCAGGGCTACTGGCCAGGCCAGCGGGGCCACTTCCGTCTCTCTCTCTCAGGGCGTGAAGGAGTTCAAGTGCGAGGTGTGTGGGCGGGAGTTCACGCTGCAGGCCAATATGAAGCGGCACATGCTGATCCACACCAGCGTCCGTCCCTATCAGTGCCACCTCTGCTTCAAGACCTTTGTGCAGAAGCAGACGCTCAAGACCCACATGATCGTCCATTCGCCCGTCAAGCCCTTCAAGTGCAAGGTAGCACCCGGGGGGTGGGGGGAGGGCAGCAGCTCCATACCTCACGGGTCTCCCCTCCTCCACAGCTGCATCCCAAGTGTTCTTTCCCTTCTGCTGCACGTTGGCCTCCTCTCCGGCCTTCCTTGGAGGGGCTCTGCACTGGGCCAGGCAGGCCTGACCGTCCCTTGCCAGGACCTGCCCAGACATTGACCCTCCCCTCCCGTCTTCTCTGCCTGCAGGTGTGTGGGAAGTCCTTCAACCGCATGTACAACCTCCTGGGCCACATGCACCTGCATGCTGGCAGCAAGCCCTTCAAGTGCCCTTACTGCTCCAGCAAGTTCAACCTGAAGGGGAACCTCAGTCGGCACATGAAAGTGAAGCATGGCGTGATGGACCTCAACCTGGACAGCCAAGGTTGGAGGGGGGAGGGAGACGGCTGAGAGGGGAGTTCCAGGTGCTCTCCTCCCGGAGGGACCCCCAAACAACCTGGCCTGTTTGCATTTCTCCCCAGATCCCATGCTGGAGCTGGCAGGCACCAATCCCTCAGAACTGGACGGGCAGCAGGAGATGGATGACTACGAGGAAAACGCCTACGACTACGGGGCAGTGGGCAACGCCAGCGGTGGGTCTGCCCTGGCGGAACAGACCATGAAGGAGATTGCCTACTACAACATGCTATAGTTGGAATGGGAAGGGCCTGGTTGGGGGGGTGGGAGAGGTTGGGCTGCACAGCACAGGAGAGCACGGGGAGGACCGTGCTGGGCTCTTGCTGCATTGCAGCCTCTGCGGCCCTCCCAGCCGCCTCTTGACCAGGTGTGGCTCTGCTGGTTGGCGGTCCTTAGTTGGGCGCTAGCCTTGCGGGCCTCCACTTGCCTTACTCTACCTCCCACACCTGGCCAGGGCGACCCTGAAGACCCATCCCGAGTCCTGGCTGAAGCATCTGGGGGACGGAGGGGGGTTCTTGGGAGGCTAAGCAGATCTCCCTCAATCTGCTTCTGGACCGGAGCGCAAGTGCTCACCTCCCACCCATGTTGCAATCTACCTCTGCCCTGAACTCTGAGGGAGCAGCCTGGGTTGGAAAGCCTCCCCTGACCCGGTGGACTCCAAAGCGCGCCCCCCCCCCTTACTTGGCAGAACGGTCAAGGCCCGCCCTGCACAGTCTGCGGCCGCCGTGTTCTCTTCCTGGGGCCTGGCCCCTTTTGTGCATAGAGCTACTGTGTTTATTTTCCAGTTCTGAAGAAGTTCAGCAATAAATGAATATTGTTTGGCAGACGGACTGGCTGGTGGTGCTGGAGCAGTGTGGATGGGTCGCACGGACTGATTCGCACTAAGGGAGAAGCCATCGTTTAATAGCTCTCTTTGGCACCCAAGGCAGTTACAGCACTCAATCATTTTCTTCTCTGCTTGCAAGAACTGCGGTCACAGAACAGGAAGGGGGGGGCAAGGTCTCCTCCCCAAGAGTGGCCACAATGGCCTCACAAGTCTTAGAAACAGGCCAGGAGGGACTCCCACTGAAGGGAGCACCCATGCGTATGCGCTCGGATTCCCCTCAGCAGGGTCTTCGCTGCTGCAGCCCCTCTAGTCTACTGCTTGCTCAGGGCTCGGTCCAGATTGCCTTTGATGGCGTCCAGGAAGTCAGTGGTGTTCACATAGTGCTCATTCAACTTCACACTGCGGAGACACAAGAGTCAGAGGGTCATTCGGGGGAGGGCGGGGCTTCCAGCCAAAGGGCCCAATCCCAGCCAGGCCTCACTTGCTTAATCCATGGATGCAGCCAGCCAGATCCTTTGTCATCGTCCCACTCTCCACTGTCTCTACGCAGACCTTCTCCAGAGTCTCGGCAAACCTGGTGAGGGAGGGGAAGGCTCAGGGAGGGAGGGAGGGAGGGGAACGGCTTCCCACAGTGGGCAATGCCAGCACACAAAACCCCCTGGCTCCCCCCCCCCTCACTGCCCACGAGGGCCTGGGCAGCGCTCACCTGATCAGCTGCGGGTTGCTGTCCAGCTTGCCTCGGTGCTGCAGTCCACGGGTCCAGGCGAAGATGCTGGCAATGGGATTAGTGCTGGTGGGGCGGCCCTGGGGGAGAGGTGCAAGCAAAGAGCATGTGCTCGGGGGACTGTGGGGGGCTGCTCTTCCCCAGGACTCCCCACCCACCCTCCAGGCAAAATCACCTTTTCGTGCTCCCGGAAGTGGCGAGTAACCGTGCCGTGGGCAGCCTCTGCTTCAATGGTCTTTCCATCCGGACAGACAAGAACGGAGGTCATGAGGCCCAGGGAGCCAAAGCCTTGGGGCAAAGCCAAACCCTGGTCAGGCAGGTCCATTGGGCCGGGAAGGAGAGGGGCGCTGCTCCCTTTGCTCACCAGCGCCCAGAAGGCCTGCACGGCTCCCCAGAGACACAGCCGGGCCAGCAGCCGTGGGAAAGGCAGTAAGAGCTGTGGGGCGAGATGCTTCTCCCTCGCCTGCTCTGCTAAGGGAACACACGCACCCCTGAAAGCCAGGGTGTGTGTGGCTGGTCTCCCTCTGCTTTCCCCCCCAGCAAGCAGCTTTGCTTTGTGGTCCATAGAGCAATGGGAGCCCCGAGCCCAAGCTGCTTCCCCTGGAAGGTGCCACCCTGGCCTGGCAGCACTGGCTGAAAGGAGGAGCCACTCTTGCCAGATGTGAAGGACTAAAGGTCCTCTCTCTCGTCCCTGGGGCTGGCTGTGTGCCCCAGGCAGGGCCAGTAAATACCTTGGGCCAGGATGTCTGATTGGACGTCTCCATCGTAGTTCTTACAAGCCCAGACGAAGCCGCCAGCTGATTTCAGCACCTGGGCCACCATGTCATCAATGAGCCTGTGCTCATACCAGATTTTGAGCTTGTCAAATTCAGTCTTGTAGTGCCTGAAAGAAGGAAGGTGGGGGGGGGGGAGGACGAGGACAGGAGGCCGCCTCAGACAATGCCAGTGCAAAGAGGCACCAGAGCCCTGGTAGGCAGGCTCTGACCCATGTCAGAAGAGCCCAGGGGCGGCTTCCTCCCACGGTCCCATTGGACTAAATGGCTCACTTGTCGAAGATTTCCTGGAAGATGTCCTTGAAGCGCCCATCGTAGGCTTTGAGGATGGTGTTCTTGGTACTCAGGTAGAGCGGCCATTTCTTCTGGATGGCGTACTGGAAGCAGCTGTGGGCAAAGCCCATGATGGACTGCAAGAGGCAGGCCAAGTGCTCAGTGGGACGTACCAAGGGGAGGCTGGCACTAGCTCTCCCTCCCTCCCCAAGGCAGAGGAGGAACATTGGGAACATTCAGCAGGCCAGACCCCCGTGAGGCTGGGCACCCCCCCCCTCTCAGGAAAAGATGGGTCTGTGTGAGTCCTGGCCCGACCCCTCTGCCCAAGCTGCCCCTTTTCCTCACCTCATCGGTGTTGTACATGCCCAGGCCGACACCCCCGCCTGGGAAGTTAAAGACTTCCCACTCCTTGGCTCCACTGCCATCTTTGGGCACGAAAACCATCTTAAAGGTCCCTGATTTATCCACCACGAAGTCCGTGGCTTTGTACTGAAAAACAGAGGTTATTACAGCCAGCCCTTCTCTACAAGACATCCAGGCTATAGAGAAGCCAAGTTCAAAATCCATCTAGAGTAAGCAGTTAAGTCCAGTTAAAAACAAGAAAGGTTTCAAAAACTGCATTTTTAGGCAAGACAAATAAGTGATGCTTTGAAAAATGAAAAATCCAGGAGGATCAACCACTGCTCGTTCCCACCCACCCCCCACCCCCAACACTGCTGAGGGGAGTCCAGCAGTGGCTTCAGAATGGCCTTGCTAAAAAAACTGGCCTTTTCTTCTCTTGTTCAAGCTTCAGACCAGCCGTGGGAATTCCTTAGCTTTGTCCCTTTCCCGTCTTTGTAACGTTTGGTATAATCTGGGACATAGTGGGAGAATTTGAGGATTTGCACTTAGATGCATCATGGCTGCCTGCACCCACCTTGCTTTGCCCTGGTGCATTTCCTGACAATTCTGCCTGTCGCATTGGCTCTACTGCCCACCACCACTAGGAAGTGCCCTGTCCTGTGTGTGGCTTCTCTCTCCTGTCCTTGACCCAACTGCTTGAATTCAAGGTTATCTTTAATGAGAAGCTGTTCCACAGAGGTTGTGTCCCCATCGGGAAGCTGTGACTGGGATGAGGATTAGATTTTTACCACACTTTATTGGGGCCTGGATTCAGGTAGTCCGGAAAATGTTTTTGGATTGGATCAGCAGATTGTATCCCATTCACATTCACTTAATGACTTCCCGTAAACATTCAACTATTAAACCTTGAATAAAGTGCAACTTTGCTGATTCTCTTGGCTTCCATAGGTGGCTCTGGCAGTAGCAGAACTGGAGCCTGCAGGCCTTTCCTTTCGAACTGCTCATGGGACACCCAGCACCAAGAACGCTGGGGTGGCAGTAGGGCACCCCTTTCGTCCTCGCAAGCCCACCTGGTCACCGTGAGCGTGTCTCCCGATGGTGATGGGCTTTGTCCAACCGGGGACCAGGCGAGGGATGTTCTTGCAGACGATGGGCTCTCGGAAAACCGTCCCCCCCAGGATGTTCCGGATGGTGCCATTGGGGCTCTTCCACATCTTCTTCAGCTTGAATTCTGCAGGGGCCACAAGGGAGAGGCCTCTGGTGTTGGGGCCAGGATGACTTGCCCGCCTCCTGTGACACGGCGGCACCTTCCTCGGACAGATATTCCCCGGGGGCCCCTCATTGGAGCTTCTGTCTTGCCTGGTCTCACCTTCTGCACGTACCTTCCACACGGGCCTCATCGGGGGTGATGGTGGCGCACTTAACGGCCACGCTGTACTTCTGAGTGGCCAGGGCTGAATCAATGGTGACCTGGTCCTCTGTCTGGTCCCGGTGGGGCAGCCCCAGGTCGAAGTACTTCAGCTGCAGGTCCACGTTGGGCAGGATTAGCTGCAGGCAGCAGGCAAGAAGCAGTCAGGACCAGACACCCCTCTGCCCGCCTCCCCTCGGCAGGCTTTCCCATCCCCGAGAGAAGCAGTATGTGTGCACTTCCTCTTTCGCAGGTTTTATGGGCAGGGATCACTTTTAAGCCCTCAGGGGACACTATTCTGCAGGGCTGGAGGGAAACCTGATACTGCTGCCTCCCGTGAGCCACTGCCTTGCATGTGAAAAGTGTTTGTGGTATCTCCAGGGCTGCCTAAGATGCATGCAGGAATCCACAAGATCCCTTGGGATTCCCCATCTCCTCCCTGCTCTGCCCAAGCACTTACACCGTCCACCTGGGGCTCACTGCCACCATCAGAGTCTCAGTGGCTTCAGGGTTTGTCCCCGCCCATCGGGGCAGGGAAGGTGGGCAGTGCCAGGTACCTTCTCCTTGATGAAGGCCCAGATGATCCGGGTCATCTCATCCCCGTCCATTTCCACCACAGGGTTGGCAACCTTGATTCTCTGGTCAGCATCTGTGGAGAAGACAGAGGGGGCAACATGGTGACTTTCCCTGCGCCCGAAGTAGGCCCCCTGGACAGCCCCGGCCTCCTTCCCAGTTGTTGAAAGGGATTGCAAGGGAAGATTTAATCCCCCCTCCCCCAGCCACCAGGCTCCTCTCTGCAACCAGCAGCTGCTTCTCCCCGCCCACCCCAGCCGGGCTATGGGGCTGCATCAAAGTCTCCGGCCAGAAAAGGCGGCTGTTTGGGGGCATCTAACGGTCCAGCCCGGGAGGCTCCGGCGCCTTCCTCCCAGTCCTCTGCGGAGCCCACTCGCTCCCCGGAGGGGCCCCCATCGGCCTCCAGGGCTGCCGCCACCCTCCTGCCACATCGCGCTGCCGCTGACGGGCCGCCCCGCCTCGGAGAGGGGCGGCCTCTGCCCGCCAAAGGGACAAGGTCACGCTCAGAGGACGCCGGCAGCGGCAGGCCCGGCCGCCCCTCTGCACCCTCCGAGCGCCAGCTGGCCGCGCGTCCTCCAACAGGTGCCCGGGCGGGCCGGCTGCCAGGGCCGCGGAAGAGGAGGGGGCCGAGGCCTTCCCCAGCCCCACCGCTCCGGCCAGCGAAGAAGGCCGGGCGCGCAGCCCTCCGCCGGCTCAGACCCCAGCAGGGCAGCGCCGGCGTTCGGCCGGGCTGCCGACGGGAGCAGCGCCTCCTCGCTCTGGCCCAGCTCCAGGAAGCCGGCAAGGCGCCCGCCAGACGGGGACCGGCCCTGCGGACCCGGCGGCTCCTTCCGATGCCTTCGCCGTCCCTTTCGCCAGCGCTGCCCGGCGGCCCT
This sequence comes from Thamnophis sirtalis, assembly GCF_051295495.1. NCBI lineage: Eukaryota > Metazoa > Chordata > Lepidosauria > Squamata > Natricidae > Thamnophis > Thamnophis sirtalis. The sequence continues at coordinate 23,417,579 of NW_028261382.1, forward strand.
GCGGCTGGACGCTCGGCGGAGGGGCGCCAAGGTCAGCGGCGGCCGTCTGGGGCGGCCGTCTGGGGCGGCGGCCGTCTGGGGCGCTCGGCTGGGGCGGCCGTCTGCCCGGCGGCCGTCTGGGGCGCTCGGCTGGGCTGCTTCTCCGGGGCCGCCAACCCGGAGCCGCTCCGACCCGACCGACCCGCGCCCTACTCACAGTGCCGCTGCGGCGGGCGATGCCAAGCGCCGAGCGCGGGGAGCGCCGTGGGCGGGCAGCGGGGCCAGGCGGCGGCGGCGGAGCGGAGGTAACATGCCATGGCGGCGGCGGCGGCGGCGGAAAGGGGAGGCGAGGCGAGCGGCGCCGCGAACTCAGCAGCCCTGGAGCCGCCCCTGCGTCTCCCGCCCGCTCTGGTCCCTCCCCGGGGCGGGGCGTCGGTGCTCGGCGGCCACGTGCGCCTTTGTTCCCCGCCCGCGCCGCGTCCTTCGAGCGCCGCCCTTCGCCCGGGGGCAACCCCTGGGCCAGCAACGCAGCCGGACCGGGCAGGAGGAGAGTCCGGTCGAGGGCCGGCTGGTGCCACCTGCTGCTTCCCCGCGGGTGGGTCTGGCCTTAGCTGCCCGAACGGGGCCGAGGCCACTCGGCTCCTGTCCCGGGTGGGAGCAGCTCTGGGTTTCTGCCCACCCCGGCCTAGTCCCAAAAGAAGGGGCCCAGGAGAGGCCGCGGAGAAGCCCTCCCAGGCCGCGGCAGTGGCGGCTGCCCACCAGAGGCTCCTCCTCCAGCGGTTGCCACGACTGGGCATTGTGCATGGAGATGAATGTGGCTGTGGACAGACGGAGGCTGAATGTTAAGGCCACTCTTCATGTTTTGGCCAGTGCGGAGCGGCCGAATGCTCGGCTTGCTCCGTCCGAGGAGACCCTCTGGCCCCCCAGACACAGCTGGCCAGTCTTGCCGGGCCCCGGCAGGGCCCTCTTGGTTTCCCCGCCTGAGTGCTGCAAGTTCTGCCCAAGAAAGAACATCCCGGGTTCTCCAAAGGCGACTGATCGGTGCTTAGGTTGCCCGGAGGAGGGGGGGGGTAGTTCCAGGCCTTGATGATAAGGGCCGCCAGCGACTCTGCTTACAGGACAGCCGACTTTGACCCGCAGCGGCAGAATCCGTGCAGCACAGGTGGCCTTCCAGAGGGACTTAACCAGGGAGGCCCTTTCAGACAGAACTCATGGCAGGCAATTCCCACATTCTGCAGACACCGGTGGTCCCATGGCCAGGAACTGCCAGAAGAAACATTGCTGTTGGGGAGCATTGAGGAAGAGTCCAGAGTGGGGGAGGTAGAGGTCCGCGCTGCTTGAGTCCTGTGCCTGTTCTGGGCTCTGGAAGCAGGTGAGGCAAAGTTGCTGAGACCAGGTAGCGAAGGGGACGGGGACGGGGATGAAGTCAGGGAGGTTCTCTGTGTGGTTGCTGCAGCATAAAAAGGGAGGGTATTTACTCTCTGGCTCCGGATGGGCAGGACCAGTATCCAAAGGTCAAATGGCAAGGAAGGGGACTGGGCCGGAGGTCAGCAGTTGCAGAGGTTGCCCCATTAAGTGGTGAGGTAATCAGACAGGCTAGATGCTCAGATAGATCCCACACCAATGATTAATCACATGATTAAGGTAAAGATAATGGTTCCCTTTGCACATGCGTGCCAGTCGTTCCTGACTAGGGGGTGGTGCTCATCTCCATTTCAAAGCCGAAGAGCTAGCGCTGTCCAAAGACGTCTTCGTGGTCGTGGCTGGCAAGACTTAACGCTGAAGGCACACGGAACGTTACCAAAGGTGGTCCCTATTTTTCTACTTGCATTTTTTTACATGCTTTCAAACTGCTAGGTTGGCAGAAGCTGGGACAAGTAACGAGCTCACTCTGTTATGCAGTGCTAGGGATTCGAACCACCCAACTCCCGACCTTTCTGATCGACAAGCTCAGCATCTTAGCCACCGCCTCCCTTAACACATCATTAGCAGCCACCAATTGCATTCCACCAGGTGCTTATGTGAATCAGGACGGTGTCTGGGGTACTGAAGGTCGACCTCTGACCTCCATAGTCTCAAGAGAAGGGGGCTCCAGCCACAGGTCACCTGTGAGTCCCTTCTGCTACTCGTCCCCAGGGGCGCCTGGCAGGGTTGTTCCCTGTGTGCCCAAGGCAGGCAGATGGGTGTAGAGTCAGCAATTCTTCTGAGGTCCAACTCCCCGACCTTTAGGATTCAACTCTCAATTCAGCCCTGCCATCTTGAATTCTCCAAGAAACAGACCAGGGCTCATGCAGCTTCAAAAGGCTGGAGTTCTATGGCAATGCAGGGATTTCCTGGCAGTTATGTGGCCAGCTGCATCCAGCTGATTTTCAGGGTAGTGCCATCTTGTCAGGGGACAAGGCCATGAAGCTGGCCAATCCCTCCTGTTGCAGGATGGGTCATATCTGGTGCACCAGCCAAAGCAGAGCAGACTGAGTCCAGAAGTTTACTCAGATTGCAAACCAGCTCCTGGGGAAGCACAATTTCCTCAAAACCTAACATTGGAAGTGGAGCAGAATTGGTTGGTTTCTGGATTAATAGCCATTCCTTCTTGTTTGAGATAAGTCACCACCTTTTCCATCTGGAGCTTTTCAACCTGCTAACACAGGTCAGGACTCCAGAAGAGGGTAGAGATGTGTAACTGTATCTCATCTGCATGCTGCCTCTGTTCAATAATCTCTTCCCCAGGGGGAAGCCTCATTGCTTGAATTCGCCACACTGACTCAGCTGTGGAGGAATGAGCTGAAGCATCATAGGGAGGGAGCATCCAACTACTAACTCCAATAGATGGCCAGAGGATCAATAGTACAGAAAGCCACCAAGAGATCTCGTAGGACTAAGAAGATTGCACTCTCCCGTCTAAATCTAGAACTACTTTTATTGAGATTGGTTATAATAACTTCTTTTCTTTTTGTTTTGATTTTTTAAAAATAAGATTTTTAAAAAATGGATACTACAGGGAATTAATTAATTATGAGCCACAGTGGTGCAGTGGTTAGAGTGCAGTACTGCAGGCTGCTTCTACTGGCTGCCTGCAATTTGGCAGTTTGAATCTCACCAGGCTCCAGGTTGATTCAGCCTTCCACCCTTCCGAGGTGGGTAAAATGAGGATCTGGATTGTTGGGGCAAGAGGCTGATTCTGTAAACCACTTAAGGATGTAAAGTACTGTAAAACTGTATATGTCTAAGTGCTATTGCTATTAAAGATGAAAAGTATTTAAACTCAATTTACTATTATAGAATAAAGCAAAATACTTTAACATTGGACATATTGAAGATTATTTTTGAACATAGACTTGGGAGTTAACTTAGAACGTCTGCCTCTATAAACAGATGGTGTCTAAAAAATGTGGAAGTGGAACAACTACCCAACAATATTGAGACTCACATGGATAAAAGGTGTTTCGCTGCGAACCTTTGTGATGTCATCAGATTCGTTGTTGTCCTCCAGTCCAAATAAGATAGTGTTGGGATGCTTCTGTTCATGTTCAATCGCATCTTTGACAAGGATAGAGATGTTGTTTGCTGGGTTAGTGGTTTCCTGGGGGTGGGGTTGATGGGGTGGGGTGGGGTTTCGGGTTTTGGAGTTTCTCTTTGTGTTTTTTCTTTGTCTTCCAGTGATGCTAATCATGCTTCTATGGTCTCAACCTATTCTATTAAAATAATGAATTTGTCCAGTCTAGGCTTGCATGATGGGCAGAATAGTGGAAACACAAACTGGGTGGTTTTAAGTGAAGTAGATTGTAGGAACTGGGCTATACTTTTGGTTCTTCCCAAGCACTTATGGTGAGCATACGTGTTGCATAGGGAGCACTTTATGGAACTTTCATCCTCCTCGAATGCTTCGGTACAGATGAAGCACTCGCAGGGGTCATCTGGCCCACCTGTAGTGATCGACTTCTTTTTGGGTGGGGGTTTGGCAGTAGGGTGATTGCCTGGCATGGTAGGTTTGCATGGTGTTTCTTGCAGATTTAACTTCGAAGAGTTGCACCTCCTGTTTGCTGGATTCCGTGAGCAGCCTGTGGGAGCTTATCCTTCCACTAGCATGGCTTATTACTATACAACTATAGTAAACCCAATTGTAAAATCGAGTTCAGTCACGTGGGGACCTTGAATGAGTTTACATTGCTCTACCAAATCCACATAGGCCAAATCCCAGAGGTCCACCAGTCAGTTGTCCTGTATCTTCAAAGGGAAAGTTCACAGAGCAACAATAAAAAAGAGGCAAAGTATTTACTGTCCACTTTGTCTGTTTAACTCCTGCTTAAATTCCAAGAGCTTCCCTTATTTAAACAGTCCCAGTGTTTCGCTCTCTGTCTGGCATAAACAGGTTGCTAGCACAGATGTTTTGACAGCCAGCCCTTATCTTCTTTCAAGGCTATACATATTTTCTTTATTTTTTTGCACCTCCCACGTCTGCCAGCAAGTGTCACTGCTGCTATGCTTCTCCCCATAATATTGTATTATCTAGTTCAAATCCCTTTTCAAATTCACCAATGTAATATTTGAGGTCCCAGTCCACCTTCTTAAGTTTAAGGTGCTGGTGTGGATGTGGCGCTGATATATTCTACAACTTGGTGCGGCCATCCAGGCCAGAACTCCTCCGCCTTGGATCCAACCGGGATGACTGCCCTGCAGCCAGCGAGGGGCAGCCCCGCTGCTTCCCCCTGCCCCCTGGGGGTGTGCACAGGAGGCAGCGAAGCGGGTGTGTCCTGGGTGAAAGGGAAGCACTCAGGACATAGCCAGCCCACAGGGTGAGATGGTCTCTGGGACGTCAGGCCCTGTGGATGCCTGCTGCCTCCTCTGCACATGCCCAGGGGGTGGGGGTGGGGCGTGGCGGCCTCTTGCTGGCTCCAGGGTGACCCCGCAGATCTAAGGCTGGCTGCTTTCTGGTCTGAATGGCCGCTGCCAGGTTTGTATATCAGCACCTGGTCAGCCTGGGCTGAGCCAAGGCGCCATGGGACAGTCCTCTGCTGTTTCTAACCAAATTGTGGACCGGACCTTGAGTTTGACACCCCTGGGCTATAGTGTCCCATAACTAATTGATCATATTCCCAAAGGACATTATTCTGGTGATATGAATCTTTTTCCTTGGTTCAACAAATGATCTAGAAACAATGTTTGCCAAGGTCTCTGAGCAAGAGCCACAATGCATTGCTTCTTCTAATGATTGAATGTGAAGTTTCCACGCCCCCTGCTGGTCATCCGTGGCTGGTGAGGAAGCCAAGAAGGCAAATGGAGCGGAGTCTTCTGTGGCTGCCGGATGAGATGTAGCCTCATCATCTACTCTGGGGATCTACAGAGACCCTGACAGCTTTGCACAATGGTGGGAATCGGTGGCTTCATTCTTGTCTGCAAAACTGCAGACAAGAAGATTCTGACTGAGCCGAGATGAGTCTGGGAATCTTCTGCCAAACCAAGCAGAGGAGTTGAGTCTGGAGATCTGCGATTTAATTCATGCCCAGCGGGGGAGCCTCAAAGTCCATCTTGGCAACGGCTCGTCCAGCTCTTCGTATTTTTGAAATATCTGCCATCCCTTCATTCACAGAAGGCTTAAAAGAGGTACTGAGACAGCCCTTATTAAAATCGGTTGACCCAGCAGACTGGGAAAAGGAGCGGCCGGTCTCAGATGTATCAGGTTATTTTGGGGGAAGTTGGCCAAGGCTTGTTGCCTTTTCAGAAAAGCTGGGCAGCCCTTGAACGGTTTTAGTGAAGCTTTCAGCCAAGAACCATCCGGAGGGTAAGCTTGACAAAAGGATGCAAGAGTCACGAGGAGAACCAGTCAGAGGACGAACACAGGGGCTCAGTGCTGGCAAAGGGGAGGGGAAGAGGGCAGGAGGGAGGATGGGCTTTGAAGATTCTGCTATTATACCTGGGCCCAGAAAGTCTCCTCCTGGGCTCTGTTCATTGGCTTGGCCTAGGCAAAGGGACCAGGCGGGTGCTTTGGATGCCTGTTACAGCCTTTGTTTACTGGACAGAATGCTTCTTAAGGGGAAGAGGGGAAAGAATGCAGAAACCTTAAGACCTGCAAATGCTGCCTAAGGGAAGTAGATCGGATGTGGTCCCTTGTGTGGAATAGCCAGATGGAAGGGCAGAGAAGGACATTGATTCCAACTTCCTTGTTGCTGGGAGTATGAGGAGAAACATCAAAGGAACTTGAGTGGGTGGGTGGCAAAGCCAGGCCTGAAGAGCCAGGCCTTGGAATACCTTCAGGGGTCTGGTCTTGCAGTGGAGATGAATTCAGATCCAGGTGCAAAGAACCGTGCAAAGGAAGAAATGCAGTAGATGAGTATAAACAAGGCTAGACTCCTTGGGCAGGAAGGGACCCTGCAGCTCTCCTAGTCCAACCCTTCCCAGCACGGAAAGTCTCAGACCATCCCGGGAAAAGGGACATTTATAACAGACAGTTCCACTGCCATTCCCAAAAGGTAACAGATGAAATGGCTTACAAGGATAGGAAAAAAAGGAGAGATATGGTGGATAGGGATGGTGTAAATGAGTTTTACCTGTTTCCATTACCAGCTTTTCTTTTCCTTGCTGTTTTCCTGGGCAATGCACAGTGTTGCCTGCCTGACAGGAAATAGTATCCTAGGTGACTATATGTGCTTCAAATACATGCAGGACAAGGAAGGCAAGCCAAGATCCTCAGCCGAGAAGCAGAAATCAGAAGCTCCTGCAGCCAAAGGGAACCCTAAGCCCTCTCAGTCCCTGAGCTTCAGATTCAGAGAAGCATCCTGGCCAGTGAGACATCACAACCATAACACAGGTCTGCGACAAAAAAGCTGTTTGATTATTTTCATCTAATTTCCATGTATTTTGATGTGCTGAAAACAAATAAAATATTGAAAAACCTCCTAGGCGTCATGATTTGCCACAACATGCAAAATTGTCTTCAAATTTATCATTTTAAAAAAATTGTATTTTTTTATATTATTGGTTTTTAACCAAATTTAAAGTCCAAATTACTATTAATTAATTCATATAAGTGCATTTAAGATATAAAATACCAAAAAAAAAACCTTAAAGGGTTTGTCTGAGTTATGTAAAAAAAATATAGCACTGTAAATCTGATGGTCAGCAATATATACATAAGCTAAGCAAGTTTTAAGTCTGTGCTTCTAATGGTAGAAGGGGTTAATCTTTCAAATGATAATGATTGGAAAATATTTGGAACAGAAGAGTATATAAATATATGTCAGTTAGTTAAGGAAAATGGATATAAAGTGATATGGAGGTGCTCCTAACACCATGTAAATTAAATCAAATAGATGGTACATATACAAATATGTGTTGGAGGTGCAAGAAAGAAGTTGGAACATATAAACGTGGTGGGATTGTGATAGTGCACAAAAATATGGGACATGGTGTTTAGAGAAATTAGAGCATTGTTGAATGTAAATCTAGAGATGTCATCGAGGATTGCATTATTGTTGTTGGTGGAAAAACGGGATATAAATGAAACAAAAAAGGAATTGATTGTAAATTTGATAATGGCAGCTAGATTAGTGATGGCTAAATATTAGGGACGAAATTCGGATATTCAAAGAAATTAGTGGTATAATAAAATTTGCAGTGTGGCAACAAATGCTAAATTAACAGAAATTAAACTTAAAAAGGGATGATTAAAGTAAATAATTATAATGAAATATGGGGAGATATAAAATCAGTGTTGGTGGAAGGCAAAGGGAATAAACCTCCTCAAGAATATATGTTGTTTTGGAGGGGATAAGGGCACAATTGAAATATATTGTATATCTAAGAAATATAAGGGGGGGAGTCTCCAGGGAGTACACTGTAATCTGTGTTTCCTTTTCTTTCTTTTTCTTTTTGTATTCAGTTGTATATGTACTGTTTGTATTATCTGTGTTTAAAAAAATAAACATTATAAACAAAAAAATGAACATTTTGACAACAGGATAATAAAGGACATAGACTTTAAAAACAAAACAAAAAAGGCCCTCCCAGCTCAAGTTCTCACAACAACTTCGCCCCTGTGGATTGGCTCCCCTGGCCTCTGGCTGGACACAGGGGAGGGATTTTTTGCAGTGTTTAACGGTTCTGAGCGGGAATTTCAGATCCTTCCTTGCTTTCCTTGCTATCACTTTCTCTCAATAAAAGTTTCCTTCTGAAATGTTTGTTTCACGAGTTCTCAGAGAGGAGGGGGCCAGGCCTTACAGGCGGCTCCTGGCCTGGTTCCCAACAGCGCCTCCAGTGGCGTGTTCTGGTAGCGCATCCGCAAAAGGAAGCCATCGGACCATTCCCCACTCTGAGGCCGTCCGGGAAAAACCGGATCAGGAAGAATAAGGCGGCGCCGGACGCTGCCCGTTCCGAAGAGGCCTTAAGAGGCGCTCCGCAGCAGCCTCACTTTCGCCGCCTCCAGTGCCCGGGCTCTGCGCGCGGCTCACGGGTGAGCGGCTAGCGGATCTTGAGGGGCCAAAGTGATGAGGAGCCTCCTCCCCCCAGGACGCCTTTCCCGGTCCGTCCAGCGGCCACCACGGCGGAATCGCCCTGGGGGGCGGGCAGGTGCGCGCCAGGTGCCCCAGCTCCTCCCTCCCCGCAGGGACGGCCGGGCGCGGCTCCTGCTCAGGTACGGGCCTGCCCGCCACGCCCCGAAGGCGGAGGCGCCGCCACACCCGCCCTGGCCAGCTGGAGCAGCGCGAGTTGGGTTGGGCGCCTCCGCGGCCCGCACTCGCCGACCTCGCCGCTGCCGGGCCCCGCGCGCCATGAGGCCGTCGCTGCTGCTGCTGCTGCTGGGTTCGCTGTTGCCCTCGGCCGCCCCCGGGGAGGCGGTGCCCCGACTGAGCCTCGGCCACGGTAGGCGAGCCGCGGGCGGGTGGGCGCGCGGGGCGGAGTCGCGGCCTCAACCTTGCCGGGGCGCGAAGGAGGGGAGGGTCGGGCGGACTCGGCGCCCCTTGAGCGTTTGCAAGCCGGTCTTCTGGGTTGGGCCCGCCGGAGGTGAAGCTGGCAGCGGCGGCGGCCCGGCCTTTCCCGCTTCTCAGGGCTTTTGGGACCCCCCGGCCGCTTGGGATGCGCAAGATCCGCAAAGGGGCAAAAGGCCGCAGATCTTCACGAGGGGAGCTCGCCGGTCCCGGTTTCCATTCGGCGCAGCCTTAGGACGCCTGTTAAGAGCCCCCCTCCCCTCCCCTCCCCTCCCCCAAGTGTGCCTTGGACCCTTCCGCCGCCACACGAACCTCTCCCCGGTGGTGGCGCGAAGGGGACTCTGGGCCCGCCTCCTTTTCCGCGACGGGGCGGCGCGTTCTCTACCGGGCAGGCCTAAGAACCCCGGGGGGGAGGGGGCTTCCTGCGCGACCCGCGACTCCCTGCTGAGCCGCAGAGGCCTCTGCCGGGCTGGGCTGGAGTCGTGGGGGACGGCTCGGTCCTCCGGGCCAGCCCGTCCGCGGCTGGAAGGGCCGGGCGGGAGAACTGCTTCGTCTGGCTTTAAAGGGAGCCGGGAGGAAGAATCGCTGTAGCTACAAGAACAAGACAAAAGGATAATAGCTACAAGTACAATATGGCAGACAACTTTCATTCCATGAAAAAAGAGTAGATAAGGTTGTCAGGTTTTCTTTTTCTGATGAACTGACATGAAATATTTTTGAACAAGTCAGTGGATCTTCCAGAGGAACTCCAAGAGGATGCAAAGCCGAAAGTTAGAGCAGAACTGTAATTGCCCAGAAGCTGAACCCTGAACAGGCTGGTTTTTCAGTTTTCCCAGAATGCTCAATGGCAAGGATAAGAGGCCTTGAATTCTTCAGCAGAGAAAGAGCAGCTTATCGTTGCTTTTGCCTTGTCTCCATTTCTTATGCACTTGGACTATCCGCCCAGGACCAAGAAGAACAAACTATGAAATATTTACTTCCATGCACTCTCTGAGTCATCATGCAACAAAGCGCACACTAACAAAACCAGACTGGAAACAAAGGGTTCTCCTGGAGGGGTTTCTGATCTGCTGGTGGTTGGGATGGGATGGGACACTCTTAAATCCCGGGGCCCCAGGACTTGGGGGTGGGTGGGTGGCCGGGCTGCCTCTTCTTGAATTGCAGGCTGGTGTTGAAGCTTGTTCCTCTCCAGGATGTGAGAGAGGGTGGGGCCAGTGGGAGTAAAAGTGGCCCTAGCTCGTCGGGGAGTGCAGCTTCAAGTGAGTGCTTGCCCTTGTCACACCACAGACAATTTGCATGATCCAAGGAGAGTTCAAACACAACGTTTCTCAGGGAAGACAATTCACTGCTTCTTTGAAGAATTCTACACAGCCACTCTGCACTTTCATGACTTCACTGTAACGCCATTAGACAGTCTAAGATTGGAGTCCAGCCCCCAGTCCAGGACAGATATCCTGTACTTTAGCATCCTGGCTGATGCTCATCTGGATGCTCTTTAAACACCTCTGGTGAAGGCCAGTCTACCACTCCCAAGGCAGCTGATCCACTGTGTAACAGTGGGTCTTCTGGAAAGATGTTCTGATGCTTCCTTTGTGGTTAGAATCCCCACCCCCACCCCGGGTGTTGTCCTGGGTCTAGGAAACTTGGAATAAGTTCTACCCATCTTCTGTGCTCCAGATACCTCCCTATTTGCAGGCATCTGCTGAATTTGCTTGCTCAATTCGTATTCATTCAGAGATCATTTGAAATTACAAGGTGCCGTCCAGCTGGCAGTGATCAACATCAAAGTTGATCACTTTGCAGCAGCCCCAAGGTCATGTAATAAACATTGGGGCATCTAGCAGCTGCCTGCATTTACCTCCTTGGTGGGTGTTTCAACTTCCCGACTTGCCTGTCTCCTCCCATCTCTGCCCTTTGACTTGTCCAGCCACCCCAAGTCTTCTTTCTCCAGCTGCTTCTGAGGCCTGCCTGGCTGCTGGTTCTTTGTGGCGGCTTCCACAATGCCTATGCATTGTGTCGTCTTCATGAGGCCTCGCAGGAACCAAATGTTACACAGCCCTCTCCTCAGTACTTTCCTCAGGTGGTCCTTGACTTACAAGGTGACCATTCAAAGTTACAATGGCATTGGAAAAAGTGACACAACCATTTTCCCCACTTGCAACCATTACAGCATCCCTGTGTCACGTGACCAAAACTCAGGCACTTAGTTACTGACTCTCATTTATGACAGTTGTGGGGTTATGGGTCATGCGAACACCTTTTGCAAACTTCTGACAAGCAGTCAGTGGGAATATCACTTAACAGAAATTTTGTGCTCAGTTGTAGTTGTAAGTCGAGGACAACCTGTATCATCTAACCCAGGTTTTACCCTGTTTTGAAGGAGAACATCGTGGAGGTTGTGGAAAGTTTTGGTGGGTCCAAATACTTCTGTGTCGTTCCTGATTTGATTTATTAGTCTAGCCACTTAATGTAAGCCTGGCCCAATTTGTGGGAGAGAAGTCCATGCTAGCTCCTGCCTGATCATCTCTTTGAAGACTTTGCCAAGATGGGCATCAGGGTGGCAGATTTACAGTTTCCCAAGTTGTCTTCTCCCCACTTTTGAAAATTAAATTGACATTTTCATTATCTGGGACCTCACCAGTCCCCCAGGAATTTTCAAAGACTACAGTGAAGGGTTTGGTGATTCCTGTGATAACGTGGGAGGGAAAGAAGCTGGCCCTGAAGACTTGAGTTCATAGTTAATTTCTCTCTTGCCCTCTTCTTGCCTGCCGAACAGCATTGGCAGAACCATCTAGGACTCTCATTTCCTTTTTATTAAATTGTATCCCTCAATCATACCACAGTATTTCACTGATGCTGAAACACAGTGCTTGCCCTTCTAGGTGTGGTCAGACCAATCCAGAATAGAGAGGAACTTGATCTTGATCTTAATGCTCTACTTCCGTTGAAGCAGTCTGGGGTTGTGCCGGCTTGTAGACTGAATCACATTACATCCTATGATTGACTCATCTCCAATTGGTAATCATCAAGACACTTAGATGCTTTTTGTAAGTCCTGCTATCTGTTGTTGTCCCTTCATAGCCCTGTAGTCATAGTCATAGAATCATAGATTTCTCATAAAATCCCCCAGATCTCCCCCCCCCCCAACTGAGCATCCCAGATTCCTTCCGTCTGTTCTCATAGGCCATGTCCTCAAGATCCTGTATCATCTCCATTGTCCTCTGTGAACCTGCTTGGCTGAAATCAAATACCTTTATCACAGTCTTTGGCCAGCCAGAATTTGCTAAAAGCAGCACTGATGATCCCAGGGAAGGAAGAGCCAGCAAGTGCAATCATTATTTTATTGGCCATTTGAGATTATAATGGCACTGAAAAAAGTTATTTATGGTCCTTTTTCACAGGACCATCGCAGCATCCCCATGGTCCCCTGATCAAAATGCATCCACTTGGCAACTGGTTCGTACTAATGGCATTTGCAGTGTCCCAGGGTCATGTGATCATCTTTTGCAATCTTCTGACAAGCAAAGTCAATGAGGAAACCAGATTGACTTAGCAACTGTGTTACTTAATCTAACAATGGCAGTGATTCACTTAGTAACTGGCAAGAAAGGTTGTAAAATGGAAGAAAACTCACTTAACCATTGTCTTGCTTAGCAACAGAAATTTTGGGCTCAATTGCGGTCATAAGTCAAAGACTACGCATAGTCTACCAGCTCTTCATAATTTCTCTTGAGATTGTTGCGATGGGTCTGACACGACTTCACAACTGACAACAACAAGTGCTCCAGGCAGCTACTCCTCATGAGGAGGTCACGAGATAGAGGTCGTCTCTGGGTTTAGCATTCTGGGAGATGAGAGAATTAGCAGCTTGCTCAAAGCTCCTTTGAAAGCTTACTGAGTGCGTAGACTCCCTTTTCTAATCACTTTTGGAAATTGCTTGTTAACTTCTTTTCAGCTGTTAGAAACCTTTGGATTGACATATTTTACAACTTTGGGCGAGTTTCCTTTAATCCTGAGCACAGGAAGTTTTCAATACATGTTTAGGACTTACTTTTTTTCCTTTAAGACCCCTCCTCACAGCTGCCTTGCACTATTGATTCAGGTGCAGCTTATTGTCAATGACCCCAAGATCTTCTCACACTTATTGTTTGTTTCCAAACCATGAATACCCCACCTTGTACATACACATACCTAAACTGAACACTTCTTGCTTCTTATTAAAGGACGTCTTGTTCCCTTTAACCCAAGCGTGGACAATTCATTTTCCCATGAGAAACCCTTGTGGAGGACCACAGCTGCCCTGCCCCCGTGCTGCCCTGTCAAACCCACACCAATCCTGCTCCCTGCCACATAGCCATTTGCAGCATCCTGCAGTAATATGACCACATTTTACAATACTTTTACCAAAAGTCAGCAATTGTTTCCAGTTTTCAGCATGTTCTGACCTAGGCTTCCACAGCAGCACGAAACTGAGTCTTTGTCTCAATAAACCCCTTTTATTTAATTTACAGTAAATTCTTTTCCAGCAAAGTCCTGGCCCACAATCTTTCAAGATGGTTCACAATTACCGACCTTTATCAGGCTTGGAGAATGGCCAGGGCGATATCTTTCAGACACAGCAATACTTGGCAAGAATGCAGGAGTGAACCTGCAAACACCCCTCCTACCTATAATTCACAGATGTGATAAGCAGCCCTTATTCTGGTCATGAATTGATACTTTGAGTAATAGCAGCTCCAAGAGAAATCCTTGTGGGAACTCCTTGACTCTGCCGGCCCTGCTCCACCTGGAGTCTTCCGAGTACATTTGTGGGCCCTCCTCAGAGTGGGGCTATCCAAAGCAGTTTATCTGAAAATACCCTGTGGAACCTTATCAAAAGATTTGCTGGAATCAAGGTAGATAGTATCCCCCTTTGGTCAGCAAGATGGGTGAGGTATTTACCTCTGTCAGAATTCCTTTTGCTACTTTCTGTATCTGATCATTTTCTCAGTCTTGATCCATCTTCTAAAATGTTTATGATGATCTTTGTCTTTGTGTCATCTGCAAATGCTTTTATCCTATCTTCCAGCCCCTCATCCGAGTCCTTTATAAATGTGTTGAAGGTAGGCTCTGTGGCACAGGGCACCACCCAACACGTTTTGCCAGGCTCTGTCTACCCATCTCATGTGACAAAGTCCAGCCCACGTTTTGCCTTGTTCTCAACTGGGATCACTTGACAGACTGTTGAATACCTGTTGTATTCACAAGAGCAATTAAACTGGTCACTGGGTCAAGGAGATTGAGTTGGCCTTACTTATTACTCCTGCCAAGCCTTGCCTTCTGTTCACAGCTGGAAAAACCAGGAGGCCTCCCTCCTTGTTCCCCTTCATTGTAGAGGCTGAGGACTCGGCCTTCTTCCTGCCTCCGTCTTTCCCTTGTGCCTTCCCTTCACTCCCAACAGAGCCCCAGAAGCCTCTCCGCTGCTTCCACCTTCCCTCCCTTTGCTGCTTCAGCCACTGCAGTTTGCACCTGTTTACTTCTTAGCTCCAAGCTGCCTTGGACTGTTCCCAAAATGATTCGCATTGGAAGGGTGAGCGATGAATTCCAGGTCTTATTTTTTGGCAGTTCTCTTTACCTAAAGAATTTCTGTCCGTGGAATCCTCCCTTCCATGACCTGTAGCAGTGCAACCCTAAGAAGCCTGTGAAAAGTAAACAGGTGGAGCCTCGGTGGTCAGTGCATTCAGCTGTCCTTCCTTGTGGGGGGACCTTTGGCTAAACACCCCCAGTTATTCCCAATGAAACACAGGTGTGGTTGGACACTTTGTGGTCACCATCACACAGTCTGGATCTAACCACCCAGTGCTGCTATCTGGGGCGGGGGGAGCTTCTGGAATCTGGTTGCAGGTCTTTTATGGTCTTTGTCTCCTGGTTGAATCTGGTGTGGCTGCCAGGCAGAGGCTACCACTTTCTCCTGGGGGCCGTGGAGGGCAGTGAAGGCCACTGGTTGGACTCTATGCCCCTGTGAAAGATTAAACCATCATTGAAGAGGCCCCTGCAGGAAGCTGGGAGAGAGATCCATTCCTTGCTGTGGGAATTGGCTGGCTGCAGGCTGCTTCCGGGATGGGGCTGTGCCACCGTCCTGTGGTGTGCACAAAGCTGCCTGACTTGCCTGGGTTTTGCCACCCATGTGGGGAGAGCTTCCGGCCTTGGCGTGCCAGCCCTCCCTGGAGCAGAGCAAGCTGGAGCCCATCCAGACCTTTCACCAAGCACAGACTTGCTGCAGAGAGTCCCAACAGGTTCCCAACAGGCTCCAGCCCAAAGCAGGATTGGTGCAGAGCAGGTCTGCCAAGGTCAGTGGGCGGACCTCCCCTTCCAGGTGGGGCAAGTCCCGCTGGGTGGGGGCCTTAGCCAGGCTCAAAAGCCGCCATGTTGCTGGAGGAGTCTGCCCCTCCCCCCCTTTATCTTGAATGCCCCCAACTCCACATTGCCAGATGGCCCTGGGGCTCCATCCTGCATGGGTGGATCCAGCTCTGAAGAGCATTAGAGGCCCAGCTGCCAGCCCAGCCCTGAGCTGCTGCTGCTCGGCTCCGCTTGGCAGCTGGCTGGCTCGGTTGATCCGAGGCTGAGATGCCCCTGGGGCCTGAAGCACCAGCCCAAGCCTCCCTTTTGCTGAACTAAGTGACAAGCCAGGCCATTCCAGAGGAGGAGAGGGGCAGCAGGCCATGTAGGCCGTGCCTGAAGCCCACGTGTATTCCGCCCCTCAGGGTCCTGCAGTGGGGCGAAGGAGCTGGGGCAAGGGCTGCACTTGGCTCAGCACGAGGGAATACAAATAGCGTTTCTTAAAATAAAAACAGTCATTTTTACGTTAGCTCAACTGCTCACAGAATTTGAGGTCATCTGTCTCGACCTTCCCTATTTGGCTCTAATAACTCCAGAATATTTCCAAGCTTAGCTGGAGTAGTTTTCCTTGATAGCGGCTTCTTATAGAAGCAAGGGGTGCAGGACTTCGGGGTTGGGGGTCCAAAGGATGTTGGACTTTGCTGAGTGAGGATGTCATTTTCTCCTCTTGTTCCTGGCACATGAGGGCAGGGGATTGGGTGGGAGAAAAGAGACTCTGTATGGGACCAAAGGATTAGAGGCAGAAGCAGCTCTCAAAAAACTGTGATTACTATGGGCAAAGGCTCCTGCGAACGTCTCTATGCGTCCCTGAAAGTGAAGAGCAGCAGAGAAGAAGCAGAACTCAGAGCTGGAAGGAAGGGAGGCCTGGCAGTTGTGTCCAGGGAGACAAGCAGAAGCTCCAGGGAGGAGCCACCATCCATGGTCACAGAAAGTAGTCCCAGAAGTCTTGGGCACAGGTTGCAGCTGCCTGGATCTCATGTAAGCAGGAGGAAAAAGTTCCTCTGAAGGAGAGCCCTTCTTTGCAGAGAAGTCTTTACCTGTGGAAGTTGCAGGTTCCCCATCTCGGGATGTCTGCACTTTGCAGAAGGATGGACTAGATGATCCTTTGGTCCCTTCTAACACTATAATTTACTGAGGGAAATAGCTTCCAGGCAGGCAGGGGGGGGGGAGCTTTGGGATTCTGACCAGTTCTTCTAATCCATCATTTGGGCAGATTTTTGGAAGGTGCTTTGCTTGATTTAAGCTATTGATTTTCTATTTCAGTGACAGAATCATCTCTCTCTGGGTTACTGCCCAGATTGCCCCTGCATTATAATGCCTGTGAAGTAATTTCATAAGGCTACCTGTTCCCTGGGAGATCAATAATCCTATCACCAGAAACACAATGAATAATAGAAATTAAATTAAATCTAAATAAATAGTAAAACTTGGATGGCCAGACCTGGGGCTGCTTTCTCCACCACATGGGGGGTTAGGAGAAAAACTGCCAGGAAATCCGCCCATCTCTGCCCACGTGACGTGAGAGGAAGCATTGCCGTCTGGCTCAGAGCGAATGTGGACCATGGGGACAGGGGGAATGTCCCGAGGCTAAAGTCCAATTAAGGGATCCCCGTGAATTGCTCTCTAGCTTCCTGGGAGCCCTGCATGAAGGGGACTTTTAAATTCAGACAGACACAGGAGAGGGTTCTTCAACGTAACCTTTTATTCAACTAGGAAAGCTAACAAGAACGGGAGGAGAACAGAACAATGCCCACCTGACAGCTATTTATACTGACAGCTGTCAGGTGGGGAATCAATCGAGTGGTGGCATTTCTCCCGGCAGCCGCGCCTGAGCCAATCGGATCTTCTTCAGGCTCTGGCTGCGGCTGTCGGCTGTGTCTGGGCGGATGCAACACTCCTTTCCCTTGGATTGCGCATGCGTAATCATTTAGATATTGTGGTCGTCTGCGCATGCGCTGGGAATCCCTCAGTCTGGCAGTGTCCGCCATAGTTGTTGGAGGAGGAGGTCCGTGGTTGTGACGCAGCTGAGCTGAAGGCCCGGCCCCTCAACCAGCGCGAATGTTCAAAGGTAAGTTCCCGGCCGTGGTTTCAGCGGACAGCACGCAGCTGGGAAGGCTGGGGCATGCTGGTTGTGGCTGGTGTGTGGCGTTTGATGGCGGATGCGGATTTGATGCGGCTGGCTGGTAGTGCAACTGTGATGTCTCGTGGCGGTGCAGCTGATTTATATGGCGCCACCAAAGTCGTCCGTCGCAGAGTTGGACTCTGTAAGAACAGGACCCTGTTAATTCTGTTATTACGCCTGGAAGCCACTTGGGTTCTCCTGTGTAATTTTGTGCGAAGACACCCTCCCCCACCAGAAAAACCCATGGGGGCTCCCTCAATGGGAGATTCGAAGGGGCGTAAGAGGGGTGGAGGCGGTCTAGCGTGGTTCAGAGCCAGTGGCCCATGAGAATTTCGGAAGGGCACTTGCCGGACGCCTGGCACGGAGTAGAATGCTGGGCACAGAGGTATGCCTGAAGCCTGGCAGGCCAGGGAAGGTAACGCAGCCATGCCAGAGCTTCCTTGGCTGAGCAGACAGCGCGTTCCGCCAAGCAATTCCTGGCTGGGTGCTACGGGGCCACCGGAGCGTGGCGGATGCCCAGGCTAGCCAAGTATTGTTGGAAAGTATCGGAGGTGAATTGAGGTCCGTTGTCGGAGACAAGGACGTCGGGAATGCCGTGGGTTATGAAAAGGGCATCTAAAATTTGGATGGTGGCGCCTGATGTAGTGGAACGTATAGGGAATAGTTCTACCCACTTGGATAGGGCGTCAACAACCAAGAAAGAGGTGCGACCCTCCATGGGGCCAAAGAAATCCATGTGAAGACAGCTCCATGGGGCGGAGGGGGAGTCCCACTCCCGGGAAGGAATGGTGGGTGGGGCAGGACAGACAGCCTGGCAGGGCGGGCACTGCTGAACCCAACTAGCAATGTCCGCATCCATAGAGGGCCACCAGATATAGCTGCAACATAGGGATTTCATTTGCACAATGCCTGGGTAACCCTCGTGGAGGCGGCGGAGGACTTTCTGGCGAAGGGCAGCTGGGACGACAACCCGGGATCCCCAGAAGAGGCAGTCCATAGTAATGGACAGCTTGTCCCGGCAGTGGAATAACGGCAGGAACTCGGCGGAGCGAGTGTCTGCCGCCCAGCCCCAGTGAACGGAGTCCAGGACCCTCCAGAGGAGAGGGTCAGTGTGGGTAGTGCGGGCGATGTCGGCAGCAGAGAGTGGAAGCTCCAAATCGTCAATAAGCGAGACGAAGGAGGAGGAGGGGGCAGGGTCGGAGACAAGCATGGGCAGTGGGCAACGGCTCAAAGCGTTCGCATGGCCCATGTGCTTACCCGGCCGGTAGAGGAGGTGATATGAATAAGAGGCCAGAAATTTGGACCAGCGGACATGTGGGGGGAGATGATGGGAGGGGTCGGTCAGTCCACTGCCAAAATGCCCAATAGGGGCTTGTGGTCTGTTAAAAGGGTGAAGGGGCGGCCGTAGAGGTAGTGATGGAAGTGTTTCACCCCTGCCACAACCGCAAGGGCCTCCTTGTCCAGCTGGCTGTAATTGCGCTCAGTCCTGGACAAGGTGCGGGAGTAAAAGGCGATCGGGGCCTTAGAGCCATCGGGCAACGAATGGCTCAAAATGGCCCCGACACCAAAGGGGGAGACGTCGCAGGTGAGGAGAAGGGGCAGGCGCTCATTGTATTGGACGAGTATGGGGGCAGCTGTCAGGAGGCGTTCGACAGCCGCGAGCGCATGTGCTTCGCAGCTAGTCCAGACCCAAGGGGCGGAGGCATCCAACAAACGGTGAAGAGGCTCCACAATGGAAGCCTTATGAGGAATAAAAGCGGAGTAAAAATTAAGAAGGCCCAGGAAGGCTTGGAGCTCCGCCCTATTGAAAGAGGTGGGGGCAGAGACAATGGAGTCAATTTTGGCGGGAGTGGGGTGAATACCTCGAGAATCTATGAGGTAATCCAAAAATTCAACCGAAGGGACGCCCAGCTGACATTTAGAGCGCTTCAAATGGAGGCCTGAAGCTCTAAATCTGGTCAGCACCACCCAAAGAGTTTTGACGAGTCCTGATTTATCGGCAGCAGCAATCAAGACATCGTCAAAATATGGCATCACACCAGGGATGCCATGGAGCAACCGCTCCATCAATCCCTGGAAAAGCCCTGGGGCAACACTGATGCCAAATTGAAGGCGGCGGCACTTAAAGGCACCACGGTGTGTCACAATCGTCTGTGCCACTGCAATGGCTTCATCCACAGGAAGTTGCTGGTACGCTTGGGCCAGGTCTAATTTGGCAAAAAAATTTCCCCTGACCCACACATGCTGGACAACCGGCACGAGGTAGGGATGCGCCTGCAATGCCTTGTTTACGGTGGTCTTATAGTCTGTGCAGATCCTCAGGGATCCGTCAGATTTAATAGCGAGTACTATAGGGGTTTCCCATGGGGAGTGATCCATGGGCTCCAAGATGCCCTGTGAGATCAGTTTACCTAGTTCAGTGTCCACCCGTTCCCTAAGGGCAAACAGCACCCTTCGAGCCTTAAGGTGGATTGGTGCCACCAAGGGGTCCAGATTAAGGGAGATGGGGGTGCCCTTGTAACAACCCAGAGCATTATCGAACACATCTGCAAATTCAGCCAAGAGGGAATCTAGGTCGGAAGCCAGGCATAGGAAATTGACACTGCCAATAGAAAGGCCAAACCAGTCGAGCCCCAAAAGTGAGGCCAGGGGGTTCCGGACTATAATCAGGGGCAGGGGGGCCTTGAACCGGCCATATTGGACCAAGAAGGTACCGCAGCCCACCACGGGAATGGGGTTGCCCTGGTAGTCCCGGAGGTGACAAGTGGAGGGAGATAAGCGCCTCTGACGGAGGTGAGGGAACAAGCTTCTTAGAGTGTCCCAAGAAATGATGGAGTGGGCCGAGCCAGTGTCCAGCTCCATGGTGCAGGGTCGGCCGTCGAGTAAGATGCCGAGATGCATCTTACCCCGATCCCCTGTGGCAGTTGAGGCAGAGTCCACCAGCCAGTCAGGAAAAGGGCCCTCGGGTTCCGAGACAGTGTAGCACCCTTGACAGGCGGAGGAAGGGGTGGAGGCAGGTCGGCGGCCGCTAGGAACGGGCATCCTGGCAGCCCTCGGGTCCACAGCAGGAGAACTTGCTGGCCTTTCTTCCCGCACTCGCGGCACAGGGCGGAACGGAACCGGCAGGAAGAGCGAGAGTGGCAGCCTCCACAGCTGAGGCAGGCACCGGCATCCCTGAGGGAAGCAGCCCTCAGGTCAACCCCTGACTGAGGGTCCTCTGGACCTAGTTGACAGTGGACGGAGGAATGAGGCAGCGAAGCCAAAGCAGATGGGGGAAAACGGCGGAGATCTGGTGTGGATTTTCCAGCCATTTCATAGGCTCGCGCCTCGTCCACAGCGATCTTCAGGATCAGCTCAGCGCGGGACAGGATGCAGCGATGGAGGTTGATGTCCTGTAGACCATAGATGAACTGCTCCAGGAGCACGTCATCGAGATCCACAAATTCATAGTGGATCGCGGCAGCCCTCAGAGCAGCCACGTACTGACTAATGGATTGGCTGTCAGTCTGAATGCAGCGCCGGAAGAATTGACGGCGAGCATAGCGAGAAGGGGTAGGCTCGTAGTGGACCTTCAGCCTGTCCAAGAGCAAGTCAAGCAGCATGGTGTGCACAGGAGTAGGGGCTGAAACATTTTGGGGCCACAGTAGTGCAGAAAAACGCCCCTCTTCTGCCCCTCAGACAGGTCAGTCAGGTCGTGAGCCTGCAAGAAGACCTCAAAGCGTTCGAGGAACATATCCCATGATTCCGCCTCAGGACGGAACACGGCGAATGTAGAAGCGGCGGCAATGGCGTGTCACTCATCCTCGTCGCCAGTTTTAAATTCAGACAGACGCAGGAGAGGGTTCTTCAATGTAACCTTTTATTCAACTAGGAAAGCTAACAACAACGGGAGGAGAACAGAACAATGCCCGCCTGATAGCTATTTATACTGACAGCTGTCTGGCAGGGAACCAACTGGGTGCCGGCATTTCTTCCACCTCCGGCAGCCGCACTAGAGCCAATTGGATCTTCTTCACGCTCCAGCTGCGGTTGTTGGCTGCATCCAGGCGGATGCAACAGGGACCCCATCATCTCCTGGAGTAACTTCCTCTCTTGTCCCAGCTTCTGCCAACCTAGCAGTTCGAAAGTATGTAAAAATGCAAGTAGAAAATTACGTGACCCGCCAAAACCGCGGTCCACTAAAGCGCGCCCGATCAAAGCGCGTACGTGACGTCATCAGCAGCGCGACAAATAAAATTAAAAATAAATTAAATTAAAATTAAAATTAAATTAAAGCAAGCCGATTCACATAAAGGTAAGGGTTAGGGTTAGGGTTAGGGTTAGGGTTAGGTTAAGGGTTAGGGTTACGTTAAGCGTTAGGGTTAGGTTTAGGGTTAGCGTTAGGTTTAACGTTAGGTTAAGGGTTAGGTTAAGGGTTAGGCTTAGGGTTAGGTTTGGGGGGGTTAGGGTAAGGTTTTCGCGTTAATTTTAAATTTACCGCTCACAGCGTGCCGTTTTCATCGCGCTGTGATGACGTCACATACGCGCTTTCGTCGAGCGCTCTTTAGTCTACCGCGGATTTGTGGTGGAACCGAAAAATAGGAGCCATCTTTGATGGGAAGGTAACAGCGTTCCGTGCGCCTTCAGTGTTGAGTCATGCCGGCCACAGGAGCACGGAGACATCTTCGGACAGCACTGGCTCTTTGGCTTTGAAACGAAGATGAGCATTTCCCCCTAGAGTCGGGAACGGCTAGCACATGTGTGTGAGGGGAACCTTTACCTTTAAGGCTGCCTCTGCAACCCCCATTCCCAAAAGAAGCAGGGGGCCTTGAGGTGTGTGTGTATGAGACATCCTTGAGGGTCCACCCTGAGGGCTTCAGCTACCTTTCCACAAGGCTAAACGTGGGCCCTTCTGCCCCTTTTCCTCCACAGGCTGCCTGATGGCCCAGCAAGGGTCAATTTTTGTTTCCCTGCCTTTTGTAGGGTAAGCAGAGTAGTGGCCTCTCTTTCCTTTTCCTGGCAGAATAGTTGCAGTGGTGCTTTTCTTCTCTCTCTCTTTCAGCTCTTCTTGACTTCTCTTGTCAGAGGGCCCAACGGCTCTGAGCTGCTGCTGCTTCCTTCCTTCCTTCCTTCCTTCCTTCCTTCCTTCCTTCCTTCCTTCCTTCCTTCCTTCCTTCCTCACCAGGCCCCACGCTGGACAGTGCATCCATTCATAGGCAGATGAAACTCACCCACTGGGGTCCCCTTATAGGAGAGGCTTATAGGAGAGTTATTCAGAAGAGCAGCAAGAAATAGGAAGGCAAGGAAAAGTTGCAGTATCAAATAGGAAGAAAAGATGGCAGTTAAAAGCTTGTGTGCACCAACAGTCTTTGCTGGGCCTCCCCTTTGAGGTGGCCAGGCCTCTTCCCAGCCAGCCTGTGGCTAGTCAGCATCCCTGGCCTCCCGCAGGGAAGGACAACAGTTAGGGGATCTGCCTGGGGTACCCGAGCTTTCCAGCTGGGCTGGGCTATTTTCTCAGCAGGAGAGCAGATGATCCTGGCACAGCCCTTGTTGAGGGTGATGGGCGACTTTGCCCTTTGGCAGCCAAGGGCACCAGCAGACATGGGTGCAAGCGAACATTTGGGCTTTCCCAGTGGAGAGAAGGAAGGCTTTTCTGCCCTCGTTGCGTCTCAGATGATGATACAGATGCTCAGTTTCAGCCTGGAAGAAGGAAGGGGGCGGAGGATGTTTCTTTGGGGGTTAACCGAACTCTTCCATGGTGACGGTGATCACGTTGGCTCAGATCTTGACTCTGATTTAGCAGAACAAAATGAATTAACTTTGCAAGGAGACTTGGGGCTTCTTTAGCCCAGGGGTTCGGATGAAGTGGGCAAGGCTGGGTTGGGAAGGCCGGCAGTGCCTTAGACCAAATGGCCTCTGAAATGCCAGTCTAGGGGCTCTTCCTTTCCCTGAGGAAGATGAAGCAAACTCCTTGAGCGCTACATTGATGAAGGCTTTCAGTCGTCTAGGTGGAGTTGGCTGGAAGTTGAGTCATGGCAACTTGGTTTTCTTTTTTGGTTGGAAACGTTGGGTGCTTATCCTAGTGACTTCTTCAAATTGAGAAACTTGGTTAAGGGACCCCACAGATGTCCTCCATTTCTCACCTAATCTGGAGAGGCAGAGAGTCATTGGGCTGTAAATGTTCCAATTCCTAAATCCTGAAGTGGGTTGTTAAGTGTGGCCTCTGAGGAACAAACTGCATATGTCTGGGGGCATTCAATTTTTTTATTACTGGTTCTGTGGGTGTGGCTTGTTTGGTGGGCATGGCTTGATGGTTCTGACAGTGGATGTGGCTTGGTCATGTGACTGGGTGGGCGTGGCTAACTTGTGGTCACTCTCAGCAAGGGGCACCTTGCCTGGCCTCTCCTCACCTCAAAGGCCTCAACGAGATACAATTTCCCTGTCTATTTATTTACGACTATTGAACTGAACATCCAAAATATACTATTTAATCCTATGCATATATGCCATATGTGTCTATATACATATTACATAGTATAGAGCGTGTATAGGCCCACAAAAAGATATATTATCTACTGTATATATGTGTATGTACACACAAACACACACACACACACACACACACACACACACACACACACACAGCTCTTCTAAAACTATACACATTCAATCTCACTGCATTTGGAAAAATCCAGAGTCCACTTTCTGCCACAAATTTAACTAAAACTTCTGTACATTAGAACATTACACATGCCTTCAGATGTTCTTCCCTAGCTTACACATGACTGTTAGAGCCAGGAGATGTCATGGATTGAGTAAAATGTGGTGAAACTCACTTAACAATGGTCTTGCTTAGCAACCAAAATTTTGGGCTCAATTGTAGTCATAAATCAAGGACTATCACTGCCTTCCTCTGCATGGCAGCCTTGTCCTAGTAAACTCCTTCTCCTTTCTGGCAATTTTCCTCTCTGTTAGAGGCACCAAATAATCCAGACAATGTAAGGTTTCCTGCTGCAGCAGGGAGTGGGACTAGATGGCCTCCAAGGTTGCTGTGCTGTTTCAAAGCATCTTCTGAAGCCATGTCTAGTGCCAGAGTTTGTGGTGCTTCCTTCCTCCTCTTTCTTTCTCTCTCTCTCTCTCTCTCCCCTTCCTTCCTCCTTCTTTCTCTTTCTCTTTCTTTCCTTCTTTCTCTCTTCCTCTTTCTTTCTTTCTTTCTTTCTTTCTTTCTTTCTTTCTTTCTTTCTTTCTTTCTTTCTTTCTTTCTTTCTTTCTTTCTTTCTTTCTTTCTTTCTTTCTTTCTTCTCTCTCCTTCCCCCCCATTGGAAAGGGAAAGAAGCAGCTCACAGAAAAAGAATGTGTGTCAGAGGGGGGAGGGGGAAGGATCTATCTGATTGCTAATAGGCAACTAATGACTTGAATCATTCAGCAACAGGTAAACCTCAAAAAGGGGCTGATCTTGTTTATTTCCAGGTATGCTTGAATTCTGTTTTTCTGATGAGACGCCATCAGCTTGGCAAGGAACAAAGACTCCTGTTTGCGTGCTCCTTCTCCAGGGACTCCCGCTATCATTTTCCCAGTTCACTCCACAAAACAAGCAGGCTGAGAACAGCAAGGCAGGGTTCTCCACTGCTCCGGAACTTTGCCTGGCACAGCTGGTAACAGCAGCAGCAGTGGTGGCGGCAGAGGTTTCCAGGGCTCTCCACCCTCCTGGAACTGCGGCATGCCAGTAGCAACAGCTACTACAATGCTGGTGGCTTCAGGAGACGCTAGCCTGGTGGAGATGGAGGCAGCTGCGAAGCTTGCTGCCCCTGCCTCCCTGTCTGTGCCATGGCTGGCAGCTTTGGGAGACGCTAGCCTGCTGGGGACAGGGCCAATGGCCTGCCAAGCTTCACAGCCATGCAGGCCGCTGCCCCTGTCCCCGCATCTCCTGAAGCTGAGGTGGGGTGAACATCCAGTGATGGGGACCAGCTGGCCATCACTACTGGTTCTCCGACCTCGGGGAAATGGCCGCCACTGTTTTGCGCAAATCGGTGCGAACCAATTGAATACCACCTCTGGTCTGGAAGACATATATGGGGTCCCCCTAACCAACTTGTTCAGGCAGAAAAAGCTACTTGGGTAAGCAGTGAAGCTTTTTAATCCCCCCCCCACCCCCAAAAAAAGTCTAGATGCCATGACTCAGCATCCAGACCTAGGGCACTGCTAGCATCCGGTGATCAGACCGAGACAGATAGGACCCCATATGCAGCCTCCCCTTTTTGTTGCCCTCAAGTCAGAGTTGCTGCCAGCCACTGCTTGGGGCAGACCCTACAGGTTTTTGGGCAAGTGTTTTTGGAAGTGGCTTTCCCTTGCCTGTTTCTTCCAAGACCTGAGAGATTGTGACTGGCCCAGAAGCTTTGAGCCTCAGGTGGGCTTGGGACGCAGGATCTGCCGGTTTTTAGCCTAGCGTCTTTAATCGCCACAGCACACTGCCTCTCCACATATGCACACAACGGTAATAAGTGTGGTGAAACCTTCATATTCTCTGCATATTTACTTATATGACTGATTTATGGTTGGGGGAATACAAGTTGAAAAAAGGGAAAAAGAAAGCCATAATACCAATACTGTACAAGGAGCCGAGATTCTCAGCCTTTTGCCCTGAGTGCTCAGCCAGAGAGATGACCTTGGAGAAGGTACCCGGAAGCCCTTAGATTGCATTAAACCCCTCCAGCAGGCAGGTCTTCTGCTGGCTCCTCCTTGACTAGCTGGACGGTCAGAGGGAGGGAGAGGAAGTTCAGGAAGGCTTGCAAGAGTCTGTGACTGGAGCCTCCGACAGCCAAGCAAAGTCCTGGTCAGTCTGTGGAATCAGTTTCCTGGTTCGGTCTGGCCGTTGAGGCTTTGATTTCCCAGGTGGCCTGGGATGAGCTTCCTCCCAAGGAAGTACCAGCCTCCTGTGCAGTCCTGGCAGTACCCCATCGAATCAAGATTCGGAAGGCTCCAGGGAGAGGGTGGGGGAGGGGGCAGTGGTGAGCCCACACATAAAAATGCCATCCACAATGAATGTGGACAAATTTGTCCAGAATTGGTCTTCGATTTGGACAAATCTAGAGCAATCCCCAGGGAAGATTGTTGAGAAGGTAGTGGGACTACAACTTCAGACAATTCTACAGAAAATGGATTCCCTGATTGTCAGAGCGTTCGCAGCGTGACTACTGTGAGGAGATAACCCAGGAGCAAAGACAGCACACAGAGACTTAGACACTTAACAATGGTTTATATACAACATACAGACATATCCGTGGTAGCAAATACCTGACAAGCAATCAATCTTCTTAACACTAGGTACGGGACAATTGTATAAGAAATAATAACAGTTAGTACCAATATAAATCTCAAATTTTTTCCTTCAATCAGTCCAATTTTGTTTCATTTTATCACCTGTGTTTTTAATGCCATTCACCCTTCAGGTAGCTCCTCGTTTAGCCCTTTTCTTTCCCGCTTCCAAAATAATCCTCCCTTCCCCCCTCCAAGTTGTGTTTTCCTGCTTCTTTTTTTAAAGTATTCGTATTGTTCGACTATTTTATTTGCAACAATTGTTTTCTCTCTTTGCATATTATTACAGCAACTTAATTTTATGATTCATCTGTTACTTTCCTTGTTTCTCTAGCATTTCATAATTCCACCTAACTCACTTTTTTATACTTCCCACAAATGAAACGCCACATGAAGTGTAATTCCCCCCCGCCCCCCCATGGTCCAAGCAGCTTCCTGCCCTTTTCCTTTTGGTCCTTTGGAAGATTCACTTCTAATGCTTTTCTTGACTTCTGCTTTCTTATTGCCCTTGTGTCCTTCACTCATTCTCTCAAATTTCCATCATGAACTATCAAATCAATTGTGCTTTTAGACTTGCATTCTATTCTTTGCCACACATACATGTAATCAACATGTTTAAAACATGTATTTGATCAGAGCATTTTAATTCACATCTGCTACATCTGTCTCTTAGAATCACAGACATGCAATATATATTTTTTAAATGACATTAATG
This sequence comes from Thamnophis sirtalis, assembly GCF_051295495.1. NCBI lineage: Eukaryota > Metazoa > Chordata > Lepidosauria > Squamata > Natricidae > Thamnophis > Thamnophis sirtalis. The sequence goes on from NW_028261382.1 coordinate 23,444,985, forward strand.
CACCCCTTCCCCTTTTGGCTTGCAAGTCCAAGGGATGTACATGTGTGAAGAACATGGTGACAGCAGCGGCAGCTTTTTCGCGGATCGGAGGACTTTTCGCCGGCCTCCTGGGAAGCGGCTGGCTGGCAAAGAAGCCTCCCAGCTAGAAAAGGATAAATTTTCATTACCGGTTCGGTGAGCGTGGCTAGGTGGGGGGTGGGGGGTCTCATGTGACTGAGTGGGCATGAAAGTTGGCCAAGCTCACTCAGTCACATGACACATATCCCCCGCCCACCAAACCGGTAGTGAAAATGTTTGAAACTCACCACTGCTCTGAATGTGATGCTTGATTTGCGCAGCAGCTTCTTGAATGTCAAACAGACGTAAATCAGAGCGGAAACAATGCTATTCACTGTTGGTTGGAAACAGGTACCTGATCCTGTAGCCTCTGTCATTGTTGGCAGGCTAGATGCCCAGGAGGCTACCTGGGCATGGCATCCACTCACAGTCATCTCTCCCATTTTTGCACCCCCAGATTCTCCCCGGAAGCGGCTGTGGAGCAACTTCCAGATGCCTGGAGTCTCCAACTACACCACAATGATTCTGAGCCCAGATGGGCAGGCCTTGTACGTTGGTGCCCGCGAGATGCTTCTTGCTCTGAACACCAGGGCCTTCTCTCCCGGGCCCCAGCACCAGCAGGTCAGTCCGGATGCCCTGGTCACTGGGTCTCCTCTGCTTAAGAGGGGTAGTCAAAGGAGGCCCTGGGTGGTGTTTCTGACTAGCAGCCCCTAAGGGCAGAAGGCCAAGCTTTGGTCCGCAGGCTGGAAGGAGCAGCCATGCCGTATTGGTAGAGGTGAGAACGCTCTTCCCTCCCAGCCTTCAACTGCATGGCTTCCCTTGCCTGCCATCTCATTACACAGCCACCATATCTGAAACGCTGAGGGTGACGGGGAGGGTCTGGTTGGGGTTCCGCCTCCAGCCATTGCCTGTAGAAACAAGAAAAGATTGGGTTTGTGGCCGGCCTCGGGGCTGCCTCCGTCTCAGTGTCTGGACCTGGAACGGAGCCTGCCAATTTGCTTGAGACTGGCATTGCTTGGTGAGGTTTGAGGGGAGCACCGGTGAGTCGGCAGCTCAAGGAACCAGCCAGAAGCACTACAAGAAAAGGATCCTCCTGGAGAGGCCAGGTGAGTGATGGCAGCCTGCTTTCCTTCCTGCAGCTCATCTGGCACGCTGAGGAGGAAAAGAAACAGCAGTGCATCTTCAAGGGCAAGGACCCTCAGGTGGGTAACACCAGTCTTGGGGATAAACTCTGGCAAGAAGAGCAGGGCTCAGTTCCGCTGGGAGTCTGGGACCCATCGGGACCTTGCCTCTTCCTCCCAGGGCAGCTCAAACCCAGCAGGAGCTGCCTGTGTCTGGCTGGTCCTGAGTGAAGCTGCCTCCTCTTCCTCCCTCCCTCCCATTGCAGAGAGACTGCCACAACTACATCAAGGTCCTCCTGCAGCTGAATGAGACCCACCTATACACCTGCGGGACCAGCGCCTTCAGCCCCACCTGCACCTACATTGTGAGGACCACCTCTCCCCCTCCCCCGCCCAGCCCTTGTTGTTCTCCTTTGGCTTAGCAAGGCCTAGCCTGAGGCCATCAGTAGTTGCAAATAGTTGGATGTTTTGTGGAACAGAATAATGAGGCTGACTTTATTTGCATTAGAACCGGTTTCCTTGTTACGCTTGTCCTGCCTATTATGCATGAACAGACTCAGAGTTCTGAGTGCCCCCCTCCTCCAGAAAAGCTGAATGTCTTTAATCTAGTTTACGATGATAATCTTCAGAATAAGGAATGTTTTAGCCCCAGGCTGAAGTGAGTCCCTGCTGAGGGTTTTCACCCAGCCTGGCGAGGGGGGAGGGGGAAATCAAGCACAGAGATAGTCTGGAGTCACTGCATGCAACTGCCAAAGGACCCAAACCCTCCCTCCCCAAATTCCTTGGAACCTTATCTAGTTGTTCCTTAGAGAGGCTGCCAGGCTGTCTTGTAGGCAGAACATGTGTGGTTGTTTGTGCCCGAAATCAGCCTTGTGCAGGATCAAGCCCTCTTCTTCCAAAGTAGTGGGAAGACCCAGCCTGAAGCCACCTTCCGGACAGCGCCCCTTGCCTTGCCCGCTGTGGGGAGAGGTGGGCACAACTGCCTGGCTCTGCAGCCTCCTCATGTGGGCTCCCTGCTAGAATTTGCATCCAGGGTCTTCCCCAAGACAGAAATTGCATGGAAGATCAGTTTGCAGGGCAGGAGAGAGGACAGATTGAAAATGGGGCTGTGCATAGTTGGGCAGCTCAGGCTGGTGGGGCTTGTGGGTTTGCCCTTTCCAATCAGTGACTTGCCAGTCATTGCCTCCTCTCATGCAGAGCCTGCCAGCCTTCCAGCTGCAGCGAGACCCTTCGGGGCAGCTCTTGCTGGAGGATGGGAAGGGACGCTGCCCCTTTGACCCGGAGTACAGATCTACAGCCATCATGGTTGGTAAGGAGCTTGGGGGTTCTCGAAGAGGCCACCCTGGGTGCCTTCGGGTGGGGGGAGAGAGGCTGCTGCCTGCAAGGAAGGACAAATTCCCCTGGACTCATTGACCATGGACAATATGGGGGAGGGGATCTTCTGTCCACTCTTTTGGTGGGAAGATCCAGGTGGTGCAGGCAGGAAGCTTCCCATGGCCCTCTAATGGCTGCCTTCTTCTTTCAGATGGGGAACTGTATACGGGGACTGTCAGCAAGTTTCAGGGCAACGAGCCCACCATCTTCCGCAGCCTTGGCAGCCGCCCGCCCATCAAGACAGAAAGTTCCCTCAACTGGTTGCAAGGTGATGGGTGGATGGGAGGAGGGCAATGATGGTGGTACCTGGGGGTTGGGGGTGGGATTGACATTCATACAGTGCTTAGATAACAACCCTGCCACTCAAGGTGGACAAGCACGGAGCAGGGCAGAGTGCTCTTTCCATGGACTTAGAGGTCCTTGCCTTTCAGTAGCTTTCCTAGATTCTCTTTGGGCTCTGATGTTGGATGTGGAGGTCTCTGCCCACTGGCTACTTGGGGCTTGGGGCAGCTCTGGGTGATCTTGGCCAGGTTTGGATGAGTCTCCACAAGGGCAACCTGTGACTGCTTCCTAGGTGGAGTCCCAGAGCTCTTGGCTCTTGCCACGAAGCCAACATGGGCAGGTCCATAAAGGTTCTAGGATTTGAGCAATTGCTGGATTCATGTGATTGCCGATTACCCTTCATTTTATTGCAGTCACATGTTTACAACATTGTTATCTTGCTTCATCTATTTTTTAAGCTGCCCTTAGTACTCTGTCAGAAAATTGTACCTAAACCATGAAGCATAAACATGAATTTAAATGAAATTAAAAAGCAGCCAGATTAAAAGTTGTAATTACAGCAGTTTTGAATTTGCTTGGGGCTCCCCTTCCCACATATGTTCATGTGTTATTCTGGCCAGGCATCTAATGCCAAAGACGCCACTTTGCAGAAACTGCTGTACATATTAGGAACAAACCTGCTGGAAGTTGTTCAGATTAGGCATTTCCAAGTCTTTGTTTACGGTGAGGAGCTTGCAACATCTTGAATCCCCAGGGACAACGCTTGGATCTTTTCGTAGACTTTTAGGCATTCAATACCATCATTCCAGAAATTATTCACGCTAAACTGATTCGGGTTACTGAGCCTGTTCATATTTGTAGTTGGACTATCAGCTTTTTGAGAGCTAGGAAGCAGCAGGTGAAGCTACGGAAAGTCACATCAATCACCAGGACAATTAGCACAGGTGCCCCTGAGGGCAGTGGGCTCTCTCTCCATTACTCTATTCTCTCTCTATATCAGTGACTGCATCTCGAAGGATCTCTCAGTTAAAGTAGGGAAGTTGGCAGATGATACAACAGTCATTGGCCTCGTTGGGGACGGTGCTGAGTCTGCATATAGATGGGAGGTTGAAAATCTGGAACTGAACATGCTTAAAAGTTAAAAAGAGTGGGCTGCTGCGGGTTCGCACGGGTTCGGGTGATCCTCTAGCTGAGAACCTGCCCAGTTCGGCAAACTCTTAAATCCCACCAATGGCTGGCCCTCCCCACCCTCCCAGGAGTCTCCACGTGTCTCCTTTGGGATGCTAGGTAAGTACTGGAAGTTCTGGAAGGCCGGAAAGGGGCCTGTTTTTGGCCCCTGGAGGGCATCCGGAGCTCGGGGAGGCCATTTTCACTCTCCCAAAGGGTCGAGGAAAGCCTCCGGAGCCTGGGGAGGGCAAAAATGACACATACACACCCAGCCGTGGTGCAGAAGGCCCACTAGGCCATGCCCACCATGGTCATGCCCACCCAGCAACCGGGCAGAGAACGCCTTGCTAAAAGCCCTGAAGCGCCCCCCCTACCCCCTCCCCTCAAAACTGTAGAGATGAGAGTGGATTTTAGGAGGAGCCTTTCTATTTTACCACCTGTTACTATATTCAACAGCATTGTATCCACAGTAGCCGCCTCCACATTTTGGGGTTCTGTAATCTCTCAGGATTTGAAATGAACATCTAACATTAGAACCATCCTTAAAACAAAGAAGATCCTTCCTGCATCAATTCAGGAAATTCAGATGCCCCAGGAGCTGCTGATAGAGTCCTATAGAGGAATGATTGAGTCTGTCGTTTGTCCTTCTGTAACTGTCTGGGTTGGTCCAGCAACCAAACAGGTCAGGTAGAGACTCCAATGAATAGTTAAGATTGCAAAAAGGACAATTGCAACCAACCTGCCTTCCACTGAGGACCTGTGTACTCCATAAGCCAGGAAGAGGGCTGAGAAACTATCTCCAGTCCCCTCCCATCCTGCACATCGTCTGTTTCAGTTCTTCCCTTCGGGACGCTGTTATCAAAGGCCAAAACAACCAGTCACAGGGAGAGTTTTTTCCCTCGTGCCATCACTCTGCTGAACACCTGCTTCGGTCTAATGTCTATGTGTATTTACACATAATCTGGCTGTAGTATTATTATTTATCCTTATTATCTTCTTTACTGCCCCCTCCTGTTGGTATTATTATTATCATCATTACTCTGTTGTTTTGCACGTACGCTGGAGCTTCTGCACCAGAGACAGATTCCGTGTGTGTCTAATCTCACTTGGCCAAATAAATATTCAAGCAGAGGAGTTCTCTCTAGGGGGACGTTCTTCCCCAAAGGAATAAGAGGGGGAAGGGGGAGGTTCCACCATTTTACCTATGTTTGCCAACAGAGTCTTTGCCCCGAGACTGGCACTTGGGACTGCTCTGAAGGACCCTGAAGGCTGGTTGGAGCCATCTCTCCTCCTCCTGCCTGGTTCTTCTGGGGCCCTTAAAGGAAGGGCCTGACCCCTCTTTGTCTTGGGCAGAGCCGTTCTTTGTGGGCTCAGCCTTCCTGCAGGAGAGCAGCAGCCCGGAGGATGAGGATGGCAAGATCTACTTCTTCTTCAGTGAAACCGGCAAGGAGTTTGACTTCTTTGAAGACACTGTTGTGTCCCGTGTTGCACGTGTGTGCAAGGTGAGGGGCATTGGGTGGGGGGGCGGGAGCCAAAATCTGCTTGTGCCACTGCTCCCTTTTTGCCCTCTGCCTCTGCAGTGCCAAGCTGGCCGTGGTGTCCTGAGCCGGCTAGCAACCCGCTGAGTGCCGAAAGGCAGCCAGCGCACCCCTTGGTTTCCCAGATGCCTTCCAGGGAGAACTTGACTCCGGCATCGGAACAAGGAGCTAGTCCTTTCAAAGCATCATCAGGGGAGGTTGCCAGCTCCTCGGGCAGCTCTGGGGCTCCCCCAGAAAGGGCATTTCCCTTCAAATCTGTGGGTGGTCAATCCGTGGGTGGTGGCAGATGGAAAGCAATTCTTGCTCCTCTTGCTAGGACTCCTTCAGGGTAGCAGGGAAGGGCAGCCCTGGAGGGAGACGAGAGAGATGCTCTTCCAGTTGAGGCTCCTGGCCTCCCTCCGAGTCGGTCTGCTGGAAGGGTCTGCATGGTGCCCATCTTACCTTCCTTCCATGACGGCACCAGGTAGATGAGGAGGAGCCACTGTCTGCTGAGTGATTCCAGGATCGCTCGGAGAACCTTTTGATCCCCTCCCAGCGGGATGAAAAGGAGCAAATGGCTGTTTGGTGCAAAAATCCGTCCTGCCTTTCTCTGCAAAGCTTTTGTCAGAAACCGGTGTTGCGGCTGTGTGGCCCTTGGCAGCTGTCCTGGTTTCCTCATACTCTCTGTCCTGCGCCTGGCTGCCAGAGTTTCCCAGGGGCTCAAAAGGCTCCGTTAAGGGCGGAAGGCTGGCGGGCTCCCCTGGGCTGGAGGTGCAGAGCTCAGTGGCTGAGGGGCCATTCCGAGGTGAAAAGGAGGCATAGAAAGTGGCTCTGTTGACACTCAGCCGGGGGAGAGGCAACCTTTGGCAAGCCTGCTTTTCTTATCCCAGTTCCTGTTCTTCCTCCCTCCTCCTCCTCCTCCCCCTCCCCCCTCCCAGGGTGACCTGGGTGGAGAGCGTGTGCTCCAGCGACGATGGACAACCTTCCTGAAGGCTCAGCTGCTCTGCTCCCACCCAGAGGATGGCTTCCTCTTCAACGTCCTTCAGGACATGTTTGTGTTGACGTCAGGCGACGGATGGCCAGAGACGGTCTTCTATGGGGTCTTTACCTCTCAGTGGTGAGTCTGGAGAGGGACTGGCACCAAAGCACCCACAAAGGGTGCTGGCCTAGGCAGAGGGGCACCTCGTGACTAAGGCCCAGTATGCAGGTGAATGGGGGGAAGGGTTTTCTTTGGGCAGCCATGGCTCACGCTGCCTCTCCTGCCCCTCTCTGCCAGGGATAGGAAAGGCCCTGGGGCTGCAGCGGTGTGTGCCTTCTCTGTCTCCGATGTGAAGGAAGCCTTTGATGATGGGCTCTACAAAGAAGTCAACCGGGAGACCCAACAGTGGTACACAGATGTCCATCCTGTGCCAGAACCTCGCCCTGGAGCAGTAAGTGGCTTCCGCTGCCCATGTCTTCCTCTCCTCCCTCTTCGGTTAGGTTACTACTAAGACAGACCGTCTAATCTGAACAGAACATTACTGATTGCTCTGGGTACACACACACACACACACACACACACACACACACACACACGGAGGGAGGGAGGGAGGGAGGGAGGGAGAAGGAGAGAGATAGATGTACAGGCAGCTCGCGTTTACCAACTGCTTATTCAGTGAACACTGGAAGTTGCAGCGACATTGAAAGAAAGGAAGTTGATGAGTGATCCTTGAAGTTGTGGCTGCTGCAGCATCTCCAGAGCGAGGGATCGCCGTTCAGGCGCTTGGCATTTGCAGTGGGCACCAGTGTCCCAGGCCACATGGAATGGTGTGTGGGAGACAGGGAGACCTGCAAGGTTCTGTTAGTGGAGCTCTACAATTCAGTAGAGTTAGCTTCTCTGGTTGTCTGTCTGGCAAGTCTGCCGTCTCCTTTATAGTGCAAAAACCGAGGGAGGGTCTCCTCTGAGCCTTTTCCCACGACCCAGTTTGCTGTTGTGGACAAGCCCTCTCTTCTATTCCCTTGGGAGCCTCCTTTCCTGGCTCCCAAGGTCTTTCACACATACTGTTGCATCAGGAAATTTGTCCCCTTTGTTAGGTAAGCTCCCCATTGGGAGAGTGAGTATGTTCAGCGAAGCGTTGTGAGAGTTGTGCTGGAGAACACACAAACCAGCATACAAAGACACTGCAGTTTAAATAGGCTTTTACTTTCGTGGAAATAGAGGTATCAGAGTCCATCAAACAGTCCAAGTCATACACAGATAAGACAGTCAGTCATCAACGTCTTTCAGTTAAGGGATAATCCAAATAACATAGACCAGTATCATATAATCAGTTCAGAACTCAAAGTTTACTAGCAGTTGCAAAACTTACAATAGCTCACAGCACTCAGATCAGATCAGCCCTGCATCTAACAAACAGAGAGAGAGTCTGGACTAAAAGGGGGTCTTGTTAATATCTACTATACCGGTTGCAGAGGGAAGGGGGTGCTGCCGAAGGCCCAGCAACCTTTGGAAAAGGGTCGTGTGAGGAAGTATTGGGTGGGCTGCAGTTTCTATTTTGGGTAGTCTTGGGGCAGTTGCCTCCCCTTTGCGCTTTGCCCATCTCATCAGGAGACCTTCCAAAACGGAGCAGCTAGTAATGATCTGATCTTCTGACTGTTGGGAGCCAGGCTGAAAAGGACAGGAGCCTGATAGGAAGCCGCTGTGTAAAAGCCAGGAACCATCCTTTGCCCCCATTCCAGCTGGTTAGCCAAACTCTTTCTTCTAAGCTACTATGAGAATTCTGTGACAACAAGGGCCTGGGTGGCTTTGGTTGCTCCCCTGTGGAGCATTGTGATGATTTGCAGCATCCCCCCTGAAGGAGGAGAGAGCAGTGAGGATTCTGATGGGTGTTTTCATCAACTGTGGGTAACTGGTAGAAGGTGGTTTCTCCTGTGATTTAATTTCTCCCTTTATTTCCCCTTTTGCTCTCTGTCCTTTAGGGAGGACTCTGCTGAGGGCTCTCATAGTTGTCTTATTTCCTATAAAGGCTTCAAATTAATTTGTCAGTTATCATTGGTTGATGCTAATTGATCAGGAATTGAGATCACTGCTAAATCAAAATCAGAGCAGCCAGCAAAGTCCTTCATGGGTTCAAAGTGAGGAGTGGTCCCAGCCAGTGTCCTCAAAAAGTCACTGCTGTCATTTAATCCACACACCTAACTAACTCTGATGCTGTGTGGAAGAAGAGCCTGAACAGCCACTTTCTGGGGTGCCTTAACTGGGCTGCTTTCTCAGCAGGAGTTGAAGTGGGTGACTGAAATCGGCCCCCTTTGCTCCAGACAGTAAAAAAAAAGGGGGGGGGCTGGAAAAACTTCATCTGGTCCAAATGATGAATCCATGATTAAACAGGATGCACCAGAAATGTGATTTCCTTGTGAAAAAGAAGCTTCCAAGTTAAACTGTTGCCCAGCCCTGTAGCCCTTGGGACCAGACTGAAGGAGGGACGCCCTTCACGGGCAGCCAGCTCAAAGGCCAGTGCTAGGCGGTGGGGGGCTGGGCTGTCTGAAATGCAAAGGAAACTGCAGCTTTCCTTCACGGCGGGTCTCCCTATCCCCACCATTCAGATTCCTGGTGCAGTAGATTTCTCCTCTTCCCCATCACATTTCAGTAAGTCAGCCATGCGCCCTGGCCACTCTCAGCAGCGTCAGTCTGCTCTGGAGTTCCCAGCTGCTGGTGCTGCTCTGCTTTTTTGCCGTAGATCTGCAAATGTTCATCTTCGCCTGCATGTTGTTGGCAGAATAATTCTGTGAGTGTCTAGACATCTTAACCGCATTATTTTAAAAACAAGACTTGAACTACAGATTTTGTAAATTCTTGTGCTGCTCCTACCTTTTGTGTTTGGGTTAAACTTCCAAACTTAGCACTATCCAAATTCTAGCCTCTTTTGGGGGGTGAGAAAAAGCAAGCAAAGTTCCTTCCTGAGAAAGCCTCTGTTGGGACACTTGGTTAAAACAGTTGAAGGCTAGGAGCCTCGCAGAGCAGCAGGCCAAAGAGGAACTCCAAAACCTCTTGGTTTTCTCCCCAGAGCAATCCGGAGGGAGGGAGGCCCAGGGGTGGGCGAGGGCTCTGCTCGGGCTCACCAGAAACCTCCTGCTCTTCCCAGTGCATCAACCACAAGAGCCGCCAGATGAAGATCAGCTCTTCCCTGCAGATGCCGGATCGGGTTCTGAACTACCTCAAGGACCACTTCCTCATGAACAGCGCGGTGAGGAGCCAGGCCCTCCTTGTGCAGCCCCGCTCTCGTTACCAGCAGCTCAGTGTGCAGCGTGTCCAGAGTCTGCAGCAAACCTACGATGTCTTGTTTCTGGGCACAGGTGAGCAAGACTGGCAGAAAGGTGGGCAGGGAAGCCGGTTTCCTTGATTCTGTTGCTGCTGCCGCCTTGGCTTTGCCACGGCTTCAGGCTGATCAAGCCAGCATATAAATGGCTTTGTGTGCAGATTGCGTGAGTTGCAGATTTGGAATTTGAAGGGGAAAAAAGGAGGGGGATCAATGCAAGCCAAGGAAAGACAGAGGTGATGCTAGATCCAAAGCTGGGCCTTTCCCATCTTCTCGGAGCTCAGATGGTGGATGCAAAGAAGCAAAGAAGTCCTCCTCGCAGGGAAGAAGGAGAGGGGCATGGGGGCAGCCCATGGGCCTCTCAACGGGCACCTCTTGTGCCTTGTAGATGATGGCCGCCTGCATAAGGCAGTGATCACGAGGCGAGGAGTCCGGATCATTGAGGAGATTCAGCTGTTCCCTCCGGAGCAACCTGTCCTAGAGCTGCTGCTGGACTCTACCCAGGCAAGAGTGGAAGCCAAGGGGAGGCCGGGGGACCCTGCCCCAGTTCTTTGCATGAGAGAAGCAGGTGGCTGGGCAGCCTCTGGGCCAGGTGTTTGGAGGACTTCTGAATCAGGGCCAGACAGGCAGCAGCTGCCGCTGCCTTGTTTCTTCTGCTTGGGAAGGATGCATTTCTGGGTCCCTGCTTCGTTCACAAGAGGCGGCTGCCACTGGATCAGAATAGAAGCCCCCCCACCCTCCTAATCAAAGCAGAGGCATCTTTTCTGATGCCTGGGCAATGCCTCTGCCCTCAGGAGGTGGCAGAGTAACTGTGGCACAGCCTCTTCCAATGTTCTTGGATGAAGATGCCTTAAGGTCTCCTGTTCTTCCTTCAGGGTCTGGTTTATGCTGCCTCATATGATGCCCTGGCACAGGTGCCCGTGGCCAACTGCAGTCTCTATCGGAGCTGTGGAGAATGTGTCCTGGCTGGAGACCCTTACTGTGCCTGGAGTAGAGGGGCCTGTCAGCTGTTTATCTCCAGCCCTTGGCCACTCCAGTCAGTGTGAGTGCTTCCTGCCACAGGCTGGCTTCCAACCCCCGGTCCTTATGGTGTGTGGGAAGCAGCCCCCTCCTTTCTCCCGGTCCCTTGCTGCTCTTCTCCTCTGCGTGGTGTACTTACAGGGGCACGTGGTTCTTGGGGGTACCCCTCCTCCCCCTTTTTCCCAGGCCTCACGCTCTTTCTCCCAACAGGACCTGGGTTCAGGACATCGAAGGGGCTGAGACAAGCCAGCTTTGCCAGACCAGCGGCGTGGAACTCGGCCATTCAGAAGGTAACGGGTCACATCTGATGGGGTTGGGATTTGAAAGTTGGGGGAAGGAGGGGAGTGAAACCGGCCTTCTCCTTCTGGCTCCAAAGCCCAGGAGCATCATGCAGGGATTGGTTTCTCCTGTGCTGGAGCCAAGTTAGCTGTTGAGAATGCTGGTTCTACAAAGCCAGCTCTGACGGTCTCTCTCTCTCTCTCTCTCTCCCTCTCTCTCTCTCTCTCTCCCTCCCTCCCTCCCTCTCTCTCTCTCTCCCCCTTTCCCTCTCCCCCTCCCTCCCTCCCTCTCTCCCTCTCTCCCTCTCTCTCCCTCCTCCAGGAGAGCAAGCCCCATGTCAGCAGGTGGTGCTCCAGCCCAACGTTGTGATGCCGTTGCCCTGCCCACTGCTGTCCAACCTGGCTTCCCGGCACTGGGTGCAAAACGGGGCTGCCCTCAGCTCCGCTGTCCTGGTGCTGCCCAAGGGAGAGCTGCTGCTGGTGGGCAGTCCAGCCGAGGTGGGGCGCTACGAATGCTGGTCTCATGAGGGCAGCTTCCAGCAGTTGATGGCAAGCTACTGTGTGAGTGTGGAGCCAGGGCTCTGGGCCAAGTTGGTGCCCGCCCAAGACCCCCTGAAGACCCTTAGCACCTCCAGGAGCATCTCGGGGGAGAACGTCTCGGGGCTGTTGGAGGGCAGGACCTACTGGACTGAGTTCCTTGTGATGTGTGGGCTCTTCAGTGTTGCCCTGACGCTGCTGATCCTTTTCACGCTGCACAAGCACCAGGTCAGCCTGAAGGTCTGCCTGAAGCAAGGCCGATGCGGCTGGTCCCAGCCCAGGATTTCGCAGGACAGAGAGATTCTGCCCGCTGAGAACATGCCTCCCCTCTCTGGCCTGAATGTGCCTGGTGCCCTGGCAGACCACAAGGGCTACCAGGCTCTGTGCGAGAGTCTGGTGGTGAGCATGCCTGGGCATGAGTCCCTAGCCGGCCCCCCTGTGGCTTTTCTGGAGTCTGATCGGCGACCACTTAATATATCCAAGACTTTCGTGGAGGTGTTGGGTCCCGCCCAGCGCCCTCGGGTTCGCCTTGGCTCTGAGATCCAGGACTCAGTTGTGTGACCTTCCCCAAGAGTGTCATTCTGCGGGCTTGAAAGGAGCAGGGCAGAATCTTCTGGTGTCCCCATACTTTGGCAGAGGACCAGGCAGAAGGGCAGCCCCACTCAGCTAAGGAATAGGGCCAGGCACTCTAGCTCTGCGGCACGGTTCCTGCCACGGCAGTAATGCCACTTAGGGGTAGCCTCCAGGTGTAGAACCAGGTACAGCCTCCCGTTCTAGGGTGCCCTTCAGCTCAAGCGGTGCACTGCCAGAAGTCCTTAGCACTGCCAGGAGGGGACGGAATGGGACAACCTGGCTCCCCTTTCTTCAGCCTTGTGGGAACCATTGCTGGGAGGGTAGCTTGCATGGTACCAAATACCTGCCTGGAAGTCACCTGTGAAAGGAGATACTCTGGTTGAACATCCTGTCTTTGGGAAGGAAAACCTGGGAGATACCTTGGTCTGACCTCTAATGAACTGTGCACTAGGGGGGAAATTACTGCACCATTTTGTGTCAGAAAAACTCCTCTGTGTGGTTTCTTTGTGTGTAAAACCAGAGACCTGGTCCTGGTGACACCCACTGATGAGCAGAAAGCATCGGGGAGCATCCTTCAGGGTGTCCTTCAGAACAACAGAAGCTACAGCCGGCTCCTAAAAGGAGCCCATTTCAAAAGTTTTGTCTTTCATCATCCAGACTCCAGATCATCACACCTTAAGGGACCTTTCTCCACAGCTAAACATTTAATAACCCGTCTGTTTCACACAGACGTAATCTCTTGCCTTCCAGGGGAGGAAAGAGTAGTGACTCTTGCACCATGCTTGGGTGAAGCCATTTAAACCATTCCTGTGCTGTCCTTCCAACCTCAGCTGGTGCTCTGAATAATTGCCCCATTCCTAAATGCTTGGCTGGCCTGAAGAGGGGGAAGCCATTTGTTTCCAGCAGATCTCTTCACTGGTTAACTCAGGTGCAGTTGCCCTAACAAGGGGCTTGACTTTGGTTTAGGAGTTTGTTGATTATCTGATCCTTGTTTGTGGTCTGTGACCATAAACCGTCTCCCTTGGCCTGTTTCACCAACTGGAGTGGCTGTTTTGTGAAAAGGCCAAGTCCCTACCACCCGAGGTGTCAAAGCCTGGAAGGGCCAAAGACCCTCCAGGATTCCTGCAGGGAAAGTTCCTTGCACCGCTGGAAGCAGGTTTCTTGGTGGGCTGCTTTGGGCTCCCAGAGGGAAGAGAGTTGTTGGCCAAGGACTGGATGGGGCTCCTGCAGTCCTACTCCTGTCAGCCTCCCACCTGAGAGGGTTGGATTGAAATGTGTGGCAAGACGGCATAACTCCTGTTTTTCTGTTCTTCGCTCCTTCAAAGGCAAAACTGGGCTCCTTCTGCCGTGCTGGGAGCGATACAGAGGAGCTTGTTCTTTGGAAAGTGAAATAAAGATGGAGGAACATGAGTGGGTTCCATTTATTGAGTTTTATTTAGTAAACTAGAAATCAGATAAAATCATGTCACAAGTATATTTATCAAACTCCAGAGACTGCTGCTCTTCCCCACCACTCAGAAAGCAAGAAAAATGGTCGTGATTCAGACCCTGCAATAGAAAAAGTCTCAGTTGCTCCACGAGGAGGCAGAAGAAGGAGCAACGTCAAAGCCCTGCTACAATTTGCTCTTGAGTTTTGATCGCCTACAGCAGTCACCCCAAGCCATCGCTCAGACCCTCCAGGTGAGACAGAAGCAAAGAATAGCAGCAGCCACAGCTCCCAATGTCCTTTCCCCACCCAGCCCTCCTCATAGAAAGACCGGCTGGTTGAGATGACTGCAAGGCCCTGGTTTAAGTGCCTCTCAGAGCTAGATGGGTCAAGGTTTGGGCTCCTGTTGCTGTGAGAAAATGGGCCACTTTCTGAGAGGTGGAATCTTCGAGCAACTTGTAGAAGAAAAGAATCAGAGCACAATCTTGAAGGAGCTGGAAGAAAAAGATAGGACGGCTTCATCATCAAAGGCTGACCAGGTTCCTTCTAAAGCACAACTGTCCCTCCCCCAAAAACCCCAACTGATTCAGCCAAAGCTCCACCCCCCCCCCCCCCCACAAAAAAAACAGGCAGTACCTGGTGAAGTCTGGAGAGCGGGAAATTATATGCTGGAACTCGGAGAGGTTGATGGTCCCATCTTTGTCAATATCAGATTCCTCTAAGATCTGCCCAAAGAGGGAGGAGGTGTTGTGGGTCAGAGTTGGCTGTGCCACTTCTGCTAACCCTCCTCATTCCCCCCCCCCTCACATTCTGAATGAGCTGTTCCATCTCCAACCGGCTCAGCCTGCTGTCTTCTCCTCCTCCCGTCAGGGAGTTCACCAATTTCTCCAAATCCTCCTTATCTAGAGCGCCGTCATCATCGAAATCTAGGGAAAAAATGGGGCAAGAAGCTGCACTTAGCATTCCCAAAGCTAGAAGCTTTCTCAGCTCTGGTAAGGGGTCTTTAGGAGGAAAGGCTGAGCTCCAAGTTCATTCAGGCCTGGGAGAACACCCCCCCCCCATTTGGCAGGTGAAAGGGAGTCTGATAACAGGCGCAGATTCAAGGACCCAGAGAAACAGCCACTCCCACCCCCCCACCCCATGTAATCAGCAAGTGTGGGGGGGAGATGAAAGCAGATGAACTTCCCTGCCTTGCTTGGGAAAAGAGGCTCCAGGGCAGGAATGTCCCAGGCTGGTTGAAAGCCAGAGGCCAGGAGAGAAGGGACCCCAGCCCCCACCTCTTCCCTTCCTTTGAAGCCCCAGGCAGCCTTCCCTCCCAGGCGGGCAGGGCCCTTCCTCTCTGGCCCACAAGAGCCCACCATGCGCCTCGAAGCCCCCATGGGCCCTTCCAGAGAGGCAGCCTGCCCGCCCTACCGAAGAGGCGGAAGGCGTAATGCGACTTGATTTCGGGAGTGGCCGAGTCGCTGAAGACGCTCAGCAGGTCCAGGAAGTCCTCGAAGGAGAGCGCCGCCTCGCCGTTCTCCGCCGTGCAGAAGAGGCGGCAGAGCCTGTGGCGGAAGGGGTTCGCCTGCAAGAGCCGGGCGGGGGCTTCAGTGCCGGCCACACATACACGCACCCCGCCGCCCAGCCCGGGAGGGGAGGGAGCTGGAGGCTCCGGGGCGGCTCACCCGCAGCTCGGGCAGCGTCAGGAGGCGGCTCTCGGGCACGCGCGTCTCCAGGGCCTGGGCACGCGTCTCCCGCGGCAGCAGCTGGCAGAAGCGCTTGTGGGCGCTGCAAGGCGAGGCGGAGGTCAGGCGGCGCTTCCGGGCCCTAGGCGCACAGGGCGGCGGCTGGCTCGGCTCCTGCGGCGCTTCCGGGAGCCCTGCGGCTCGGGGACCCACCCGCCCGCCCGCTCGCCCCGCGGACCCACCCGCCCGCCCGCTCGCCCCGCGTACTCACAGCAGGATCTCCTGCTTGCTCAGGAAGGTCAGCTCCTGCAGGAGAGGGACGGTCAGGGGCCGCGCAGGCAGGCAGGCCGGACCCCCAGCAGCCCCCTCCCCTCCCTCCCTCCTTCCCTCCCTCCCTCCCTGGTATCGCCTCCCGCACCTGGTACTCGCCCAGCAGGTCGCGGGGCAGGCGGCTGGCCGAAGCCCCCATCTGTCCCTTTGGCAACCGCGGCTCCGGCTCCCCCTGGGCGCCTCTTCCTTCTCCTCCCCCTCGTCCCGCCCCTGGGCGGAGCGGCTGCCGGACAGCCCTGCGGCGCCGGCCGGCTCGGTAGAAGGAGCGCCTGCGGGGTCGGAGGGCGGCCGGGAGCCGGTTCCGTCGCCACGCGGAGCTTCGGCGCGGCCAAGGCGGGCACCGGGGCCCCTCCGGCCGGGTGTCTTCCCTGCCAAACTTCCGCCGCGGGATCCGCGCCTGGCTTCCCGCATGGCCGCGGAGGGGCTCGGGGAGGCCGGCCAGGGCGGCGTAAACCCCGCGGAGCCCCCCGAGGTCTTTTGCTACGGGCCGGAGGAGCTGGTGCTGCGCGGGGCGGAGTGGCCGAGGAGCGGCGCGGGACCGGCCGGCAGCCCCCCCTGGTCGCGCTTCGACAGGGCACTGCTGGAGGGCTGGGAGGAGCGGCTGCGGCGGGGCCTCTTCCGCTACCGCCTGGGCCGGCTGCAGACGCGAGTCCTGCCGGGACGGCTGGCGCTGGTGGCCCAGCTGAACGTGCAGCGGGCGACCGAGAGGCGGCGGCCCCAGGAGGTCCGCAGTGTCCGGCAGAGCTTCGATCCCCGGCAGTTCAACTTCGGCCAGATCCGGCGGGAGGAGATCCTCTTCTGCCTGCGCCGGCGCTGCCCCGGCCTGGCCAGCTCGCCCCGAACCCTGGTGGCCATCAACGTCAGCCCGCTGGAGCGGGGACACGTGCTTCTCATCCCGGACCCTGCTCTCGCCCTGCCGCAGGTCCTCACCCCGGAGGCTCTGCTGGCGGGGCTGGACGCCGTGCTCCTCAGTGCCCACCCCGGCTTCCGCCTAGGCTTCAACAGCCTGGGCGCTTTCGCCTCCGTCAACCACCTGCACCTGCACGGCTTCTACTTGGACTGGGAGCTCTCGGTGGAATCCGCCCCCGGCGAGCCCCTCCTGCCCGAAGCGGGCCTCTACCTGCTGCGGGAAGCCCCGGCGCCCGCTTTCTTCTTCTACTGCGAAGATGTGCGGCAGGTGGAGCCGCTGGCCCATCGGATCGGCCGGGCCACCCGCCATCTGAGCCAGCGAGAGATTGCTCACAACTTGTTCGCCACCCGCGGGGCTGCCCCCGCGGGCCCCCTCGGCTCCAGAGCTCGATCTGGCCTCCGGGTCCTCCTTTGGGCGCGCAAAGCCTGCTTCGGTACCAAAGAAGAATTGGCCTTCAATGTGGCCGTTTGTGAACTGGCAGGACACCTGCCCACCAAAACCGTCCAGGAATACGAAGGCCTCACTGAGGCCTCAGCACTTCACAGGATTCAGCAATGTCTCCTGCCAGACAGCCAGTTAGCCCACCTCCAGCAAGAGCTTGTGGACCTCCTCCGAGAGTTGCCTCCCTCCCCTCCATGGCCTTCCCTTCCCCAGGGGAGGCTGCTCTAGAGGAAGCCAGGCTGAGGGAAGTTGGGGGACTCAGGGAGGCATTTCTGCCTTATGAGTCTTTCTGGGACACCCAACTCCCCTTCTCAAATTTGATTTTGCATGCATGAAATTTGGACTGAATTTACAATTTTGAGATAAGCCCAGTTAAGCCAGATGAGCCCAGCAATTTATGAGGCATGGACAGTGTTCTTTACAGACTAAGAAGATGTATAAACTAAAGAGTAAGACTGAGGAGACGACAAAACACAAGGCTTAATAACTGGTAAGGAAAATAAAATATCTCTGGGAAAGTGGCTTGTTTGTTTGTTTATGGGGGTATTTAAAGAGGCCTGTAAGCATTTTTGAGGAAGAGCTTCACTGCTACTAGGAGGGAAATCACAGGCTGAGTTTTTTATTACAGTAAACTCAATTAAATCATCCTGCGGTGTCTTAAAAGACCCCTAACAGTGACTGGCATCACCACCCTCTCCAAGGGATTCTATCTTATTTCCTATTGAACCCTAAATCACACCAGTTGCCTGTACTGCCACCTCTAAGGATCTGCAGGCAGTTGGAGAGCTTTACAGCTGAACAGAGGGACTTTTTTTTAAAATTATTTTTATTTTTTATTACACAGACAACAATGGGAAAGGGAGAGGATGGGAAAAAAAGGGGGGGGAGGGGAAACCCATCTTCACATACAATGTCGTTTAATCACAGGTGCATCCCTACTAAGTTTATACATCCCGTATCTCTCTATTGTATATTTAATAAGCACCACAATAAGCTAGGGTTTAAAAAACAAAAAACAACAAAATAAAACAGAGAGAGAAAAAAAGGGGGAGGGGGAGGGGGGGAGGCCAAAAAGGACAAAAAAAGGTCCAAGAAGGAAAGGGAAAAAAAAAAAAACCATCATCACATGCAGCATGTCGTTTGATTACGGTTGTTTTAACATCTACATCTTCAAATAATGTTTACCATCTCAGATATTTCCTCTAATGTAACTAAAGGTCTCGTTTTCCTTCTACAATATATATTCAGTTAACATTAGCATTGTTTTCCCCCAGAGAATATACTTCTATTCATTGTTAATCTTGCATTTCATACCTTCAGAGATCTTATTCCTTCATTGTTCAACAAGGCATCGCTGCCTATATATACCAGTTTACATTTGTTCCCCTATTAGAATTGCCTTATCAGCAGCGAAATATCATTATAAGTTCTTAACCTTATACATAATATCACCAGACCTTATATTAGTACTTCCTTATATCATTGTTGAATTATTTCACAGCATAATTATATCATCATTTACTTTTTCCAATTAAGGCATAGGTGTATCATTTTTCATTTCCAAAATTTTGTTTTTTTCCCCTTAGCCATTGATAAAACAAGTCCCATATCTTATAAAATTGTTCATCCTCTTGCTCTCTAATTTCAAATGTCAATTTACTCATTTTGGCACAATCCATTATTTTTCGAATGATTTCTTCCTCTTTTGGTATTGTTTCATTTTTCCAGTTTTTTGCAAATACAATTCTGGCTGCTGTTAACACATTTACAATCAAATATTTTAAGTCTTTGTTGTAGGTTTCTGGTAAAATTCCCAATAAAAAGACCTCTGGTTTAAAGTCTATTTGTTTGTGTATCATTTTCTCCAACCACATGTGGATTTTAGTCCAGTATCTTTTGGCTTCAGTGCAAGTCCACCACATGTGGTAGTATGAGCCAGGTATCTGGTGACATTTCCAACACTTTTCTGATTTATTCTTGAACATTCTTGCGATTCTGGTCGGGGGTAGATGCCACCTGTAAAACATCTTATACAAGTTTTCTCTATATGCAGTAGACATTGTCATTTTGTAATTTTGAGACCACAATTTCTGCCAATTCTCTAAATCAATCCCATACTTAAAATTTTCCCCCCAAGCAATCATAGTTTCTTTAACTTGTTCTTCATGCAATTTAAACTCCAATAAATATCCATATAGTTTTTTAATTACTTTTTCATCAGTACCTGTTAGAATTTTGTCTAGCTCAGTCATTTTATTATAGAGACCTTTAGTTTTTCTATCTTCATTCTATCTAGATTGTATCTGTACATATGAATACCAGTTCATTTCCATCCCTTCTTGCTTCAACTCTTGACTAGATTTGAGCTCACCCTCTGTATTCAATAATTCTATATATCTAACTGTTTGTTCCTTTTTATGTATTATCGGATACGAGAATGCTTCAATTGTTGATGTCCAGACTGGAATTTTTAAATAATGTATTTTTTTAATCTTTTCCCAATTTAACAACAACGCCTCCCTTATATAATGTCTTCTAAAATAACCATGTGGTTTAGTTCCCTTATACCATAAGAAAGCATGCCATCCCAACAGCAAATTGTGACCTTCTACGTTCAATAATCTAGAGTTTTTTAATGATATCCACTCCTTAATCCACATCAGGTTTGCTGCCTGATAGTATAGCTCCCAATCGGGTAAACCAAAACCTCCTCTTGATCTAACATCTTGTAGTAATTTAAGCTTTATTCTAGCTTTTTTCCCTTGCCAAATAAATTTCAAAACTATTTTATTTAAGTCTACAAAAAAATCCTTACCCAGTCTAATTGGGATTGTCTGAAACAGATATAGAATTCTAGGTAAAATGTTCATTTTAATTGTGGAAATTCTTCCCATCATTGATAAATGCAAGTTTTCCCATTTCTCCAAATCGATTGCTATTTGTTGTTTTAATCTGGTATAATTATCCTCTTTAAGAGTGCTACATCTAGGTGATAAATGTATCCCCAAATATTTAATCTTACTTGTGTTTTGAATCTGCAACATTTCTGACAACTGTTCCTTTTGTGTAGCTGGGATATTCTTTGTCATGATCTTTGTTTTATCTTTGTTTATTTTCAAGCCTGCTACTTCTCCATATTCCTCTATTCTTTCTAACAATTTGGGTGCGGTTTCTAATGGATCTTCAAGAATGAAAACTAAGTCGTCTGCGAACGCTTGCAGTTTATACTCTTCTCTCTTAATTTTCATTCCTCTTATTTCTTCTTCTTCTCTGATCTTTCTATTTAAGACCTCTAGTGTTAGGACAAAGAGTAGCGGTGATAGTGGGCAGCCTTGTCTTGTACCTCTCTTTATTTCAATCGGTTCTGTTAGTTCTCCATTTACCATTATCTTTGCTGCTTGTTTCTGGTATATCATTCGTATACTTTGAGTGAATTTCTTGCCAAAGTTCATCTGCTCCAGTTGCAAAAACATAAACTGCCAATTCACATTATCAAAGGCCTTCTGCGCATCGAGGAACATCAGTGCCAATTGTTTTTCTGGGTGGGCCTCATAGTATTCCAGGGTATTCAAAATTATTCTCATATTGTCTTTGATTTGTCTTTTAGGTAAAAAGCCATTTTGATCTGAATGGATGAAGCCATTTAAGTATTTTTTAAGTCTCTCAGCTAGTATAGATGCAAATAGCTTGTAGTCTGAGTTTAATAAAGAAATTGGTCTATAATTCTTGATTTGTGTTAAATCAGTCTCTTCCTTGGGTAGTAATGTGATATACGCTTCTGACCATGACTTCGGTATTTGGTTCTCAGTCATCACTTCATTCATGACTTGTAGGAGTGGGAGGGTCAATATTTCTTCAAATGTTCTGTAGAATTCGACGGGTAGGCCATCTGGTCCTGGGGCTTTCCCATTATTTTGTTTTTTAAGTGCCTCTGTTAGTTCCATCATTGTTATTTTTCTTTCTAACATTGTTCTAGTTTCATCTGGTACCTGGGGGAGATTGGCATCTGGTAGATACTTTTTGACTCGTCCCTCCTCCACCTTCTCTTGTTCATAGAGTTTAACGTAGTAGTCATGTATAATTTTTTTTTTTTCGGTATTTCCATATTGAATTTCTCCTTGTTTATCTCTTAGTTGAAGTATTTTCTTTGTTTCTCTCTCTTTTTTCATCTTATATGCTAACCACCTGCCTGGTTTGTTCGCATTTTCAAAATAATTCTGTTTGGCACCTCTAATTTTTTGTGCCAGTTCTTCCTTTTCTAATAGGTCCATTTTGTGTTTAATTATGTCCATTTTTATTTTAACATCTTTTTTTGTGGTGCTCTCTGTAGGTCTCTTTCAAGTATTTCAAGTAACCTCTGATAACAGCCTTCATTGTGTCCCAGAGATTCTGCAACGACGTATCTTCTTTCCTATTTTCTTTAAAAAAAAGGACTAGCTCTTTTTCCATTTTTTGTACAAACTCTTTTTCTTTCAATATAGTGTTATTTAGTGTCCATCTAGATCTTGCCCTTTGGCCTTTCCATTTAATTAAAATTGGATTGTGATCCGCCCAGGTACTTGCTTCAATCTCAATTTCTTTTATGTTGGAGCTCAACTCCGCTGAGACCCATATCATATCTATTCTAGAGAATGAAGAATGTCTATTTGAGTAGAAGGTATATTGTTCTTTTTTAGCGTTTCTTTCTCTCCATATATCTTTTAAATTTAGTTCATCTGTCATCCTAAAAAAAGATTTCGGCAGAGGCTTCCTATTTAATTTTTTTGTTTTATGTGTTTTATAGTCCATATTTTGATTCACAATGCCATTAAAGTCTCCCATCATACAAATATCAGCATAGTCTAGTTCCAAAACTTTTTTGTGTAGTTTTTTGTAGAATTCATCTTGTTTTTCATTGGGGGCGTAGATTCCAATTAGGAGTGTCTTTTTGGTATCCATAATTTCCACCATCAAAATTCTTCCCTCTTCCTCTGCGTATACTACTTTTGTTGGGATGTTGCCTTTAATATAGAAGACCACTCCTCTTTTCTTACAATTTGCCAATGATGAAAACATTTTCCCAAGCTTTGGTTGAGTTAGTAAATGTTCATATTTCTTTTGAATATGTACTTCTTGCAGACAGATTATGTCAAGTTGTAATTTCTCTAATTTATGGAATACTTTCTTCCTTTTAGTTACCGAATTGAGTCCATTAATGTTAATTGTAATCATTTTTCTTTCTTCCATGTTTATACTTTATATACAGGGTTTATCGCTCTAGTGGATCTATGTTCTCATTTTTCTTTGCGGCTCCCATTCCCTGTCTCCCCTTCTTTCTCACTTCCACCTACTGCTCCTTCTATTTTTTCGGTCGCGGTTACAGGTGGTTCCAGTATTTGTATCACTGCATCGTCTTTCCCAGCTTTCTCTGCCGTTTCTCTAAAGCAGTGTTTTTCAACCACTGTGCCGTGGCACACTAGTGTGCCGTGACATAGTGTAAGGTGTGCCGTGGGAAAATTACTTTATATATAGTCAATATAGGCACAGAGTTAATTTTTTTTAACATTTTCTAATGGTGGTGTGCCTCGTGATTTTTTTCATGAAAAAAGTGTGCCTTTGCACAAAAAAGGTTGAAAAACACTGCTCTAAAGTATTCTTCGTAGAAAGCTTCTGCCTTCTCAGTTGTGTCTATCCTGTGTCTTTGTCCTTGCCAAGTACATAATAAACCTTCCGGTATGAGCCATCTGTAGTTAACACCTTTTTTTATCAATACTTTGGTCAGAAATTGATATTCTCTTCTCCTCTCTCTCACCTCTCTTGGAATTTGTTTGAGTACTACAATCTCCTTACCTTTATATTCTAATTTTCTATCTCTCATTTTCTGTAAGATTTGTGATTTAATTGTTTTCTTAGTAAATCTTACATGCACTTCCCTTGGAAGAGCATTTCTCATTGCATATCTTGTGTATACTCTAAAAGTCTCATCAATTGTTTCTTTTATTTGGTCCTGGGACATCCCCAGAACATCTATCAAAATATTTGAAATTATCTGAACTAAGTCCTCTCCTTTTTCTTCTTCTATGTTTTGAAATCTTAAAAAAATTCAGACCTGTCCATCTCCCATCTTAATATTCCACTGCTCTCTCTTTCTACATCACTTAGTCTGATCTCTAACTTTTCAGTTTTCTTCTCTCCTTCTTGAATCTTATTTTCAATTTTTTGAATCCTATTTTCGTATTTCAGCATCCAGTTGTGTATACTTTCTACTTTTCCTTCCATATTATCAACTTTTTGCACTATGCTTTGGTTTTGTTGTTCCATTGCCTCCATTTTTTTTACAAGGGTATCGTTTCCTGCTTGCATTTTCTGCATCATTTGTATAAGTGTTTCAAAGTTGGCTTCCTTCTCTTTTTCCTGATGGGACATCGTCTGTGTTGTCCTCTGGCCTCCCGCAGGTGAGGGGGCAGGGGTTGATGTAAAGCCAGAGGCAGCTGCTTTTCTACTCATAGCCAATTAGTATTAGAGGGTGGAGGGTTATAAGTATGGTGGATTAAGTACGTAAAGTACACAGAGGAGAGGGGGGGGAGATAAGAAAAGGGGGAAAAGAGAAAGGGAAGGAAAAGAGAGAAGGGAGAGAGAAGGAAGGAAAGAAAAGGAAACTTTTTTTTTGTTTCAAAGATGAAATGCAGTAAGAATGCAATAAAATATATATATATAAATAAGAGAATATGAAATAGTAAAAAAGAAAAGGAAGACACCCCCCTCCAAAAAGGGGAGAAGGGGTGCTTCAGTTACAAGTGAGAAAAGAAAGAAGCAGAAAAAATGTAAATAGTCAAGAGGTGATCCAAAAGTTAAAAAGAATAATCAAAACAGAAAAGAAAAAAAAATGTAAAAGATCAAAAGGTCGATGGTGATGATCAAAAAAGAAAAACTCAATGTCGATGTCTCCACAGCCGGTAATATGAGAATGGTGTTGGGAGATGAAAGGATGCCAACAAGCTAAAACAAATGATTTTTTCCGGACTCTTCCCCCCCCCCCCCCTAAGATAAGAGTCTCTCCAAGGTCACTCTCAGCTTTGCTGTTTTATCTCACAGGTTCCCAGCTGCATAAACACGTAAATCAAATGCATTACAGGGGGGATTTTAATAACAAAGTTCAAGTCCACAAGATGGCAGTGTTGGCTTATAGTTTGTAGTTTACAGCTTGTTTTAGTCCGTTCCGTGGCGTTTGTTAATTACTAATTGTTAAAGAAAAACATCAAAAGGGCTAAAAGGCAACGAAGAAAAACAAAAAAAAAAAAAACCAGATCTTCGAAGCACTTTAAGTTTAAGATTTAGTGCCCCATTAGATTCAAAGTTAAAGGTATCGACAACAAAGAGAAGGAACGCAAAAAGCCGATTCAAATTACAGGAAAGTCCAGCCCGGCTTCCAGGAATTAAAAAAAAGGAACAGAAAAATAAACTTCCAAATGGCAAACATTTATTACCGCCGCTTTTCTCACTTATCAGCCTTATTTTAAGTTTCCAAATTTAGAGTGTTCTCTTTCCAACAAGAAAAAAGGATTTAAAACTCACATCAAACGACATGTTCATATTCAACTCTCTCTCTGGGCCTTTGCAGTTGCAGTCAGCATCGAGCCGATCCGGAAGTCACTGGATTAGGAAGGCTTTCCTTAGGTTCCCAGAGATTTTGCGAACATCTCTGGGACCACTGGAGTTCCCCCCACGTCACTGTCTCTACGGGACAGCTTAGATTCAAACGAATCGTCCAAAAAAGACTCCGGTATAGATGGTCATTCAGGAAATGCCTGAAAGTCCGTCTTCTCACTGCTAAGCCCCGCCTTCTTCCTCCTGGTAGCTCCAAAAAAGAGGCTTTAATTGCTCGCCTCCTACCGCTGCCCACGGGCCGAGCAGAAACCTCTCAGCCGCAAGGGGCGCCCCGTCAAACCATCCCGTCGCCCACAGATGACGAAAGCTTCGCGTCCTTCGTTGTCGTGGCGCCAGGGCTCCGCGCGCCCTCCGTAGACCGCCTGAAGGGCGGGGCTCCTGGTCGGCATGGAGACCGCGTCGCGGCCCGAGGGAGCCTCAGGCGCCGCCTCTGTGCCAGGAGAGCCGCCGGGCTCGGTGAGCGGGGCGGGCGAGCCAGGCCGGCCCACCGCGAACGAGGCTTTTTCCATCCGTGCGCGGGGAGCGTGTCCCGGCTGGGCGGGCGGCAGGATGGCAGTAATAATGGTTGCGCTTGTCACAATCGCTGCCGCCGCCGCGCTGACGGCCCGGCCGCTGCTCTCGCCCCAGGGCCCGAGAGGATGAAGATCGGCCGAGAAGAGAGCAGCGAGTCCGAGAACGAGAGCGACGAGGAGGACGAGGAAGAGGAGGACGGCGGCCTGTCGGACGAGTCTGCCAACGAATGCTTGAAGAGGCCGGAAGCCGAGCGGAAGGATCCTCCGCGCGCCTCCCCTCCAGACAGAGGCCCAGAGCCCGGCCGGGAACAGCCCGGGGCCGGCCCGGAGGAACCCACGGCGGAGGAGGCCGAGCCGGAGGAGCCCCGGCCGAAAAGGAAGAGGAGGCACCGGTGCGCTCCCTGAGGACGGGCGGGAGGGGGGTGCAGCGCCCCGGGCCTCCTCCTGCGGCCGGTCGGCCGGCCGGAGCTTCTTATGGGAGGCCAGCAACGCCGCCTTCCCCTCTCCCGCCCTGCGCGACGCCCTTCTCCCTTCTCCTCCTAGGCTGCTTTCCATCAACCTCGCGAACTGCAAATACGAAAGCGGTGAGTAAAGGTGGCTTCTTTGGCGCTTCCCTCTGCACCCTCGGCCCAGAGATTGCTACAGAATCAAAGCAAAAGGGAAATCACCGGAGGTAACCTGACTTCCACTCCTGTCTAACGAGTGAAATCTCCGGGGGTTTCTGGAGTGGGAGAAGCAGGCAGGAGTCGGCTATAAAGTCTTCCTTTATTAGCTTTGTGCCAGTAACGCAGGAATGAGCCACTGCTGTCTGATCTGGGCCAGGAGAGCCACTGGATGCCTTGCTGGGAAAGGGAGGATTCCAGGGACTCCCTTGGAGGGGTTGAATAATCTGAATGATCCTTCCTGATGTTCAAGTACCTGTAGCTTCTGGTCCTGCAAGCAAGGCCAGAAGATGATTGCCTCTTGGAACCAGCTTTGTCCATCTTCTTACTTTGCTGCAGTTAGGCGTGCTGCTCGGCGCTGTGGCCTGAAAGAAGTGGGGGAGGATGAGGAGTGGACTGTTTACTGGACTGACTGCTCAGTTTCACTGGAGCGTGTCATGGAAATGAAGAGGTTCCAGGTACCCAGCACAGCCAGGGTGAAGGGAGTGGAGAAAATGAAGTTCTGGTTTCAGTTCTTGTATAGCTTGGGAAGGATGGCTGACTGCCAAGTTCTTAAAGTGGGGAGCCTTTTCCTGGAGTTGAGGAGATGGAAAGGGAGAGGGAGAGGCACTAGGATCTGGTATATCTTGCGGCAGGGCTTATACTGCCCATTCCATGTAACTCCCAAAAGTGGGAAAAGATATGAAGAGCCTCAGAAGCATGAGAATAGGGACTCACCAGAGGGGGGCCATAGCTGGGTTCCTATCTATAGTATTTCCACTCCACCCCCATATTCTCTTATGCAACAATTCACTTTGTTTAGTTATTGGGTGAAATGAATAAAACGTTGCTAATGTGCCTTTATTTTTTATTATGGAGGTTGGGTTTTTACATGTATTCATAATTATTTTCTTAAATGTTAAAACTGTTGGGAAGATGCATTCCGTGACTGAGAATTGGAGCAAAGCATTCTGCAGAGCAACAAAACAAAAGCTGTGCCAAGACACTTCCATTTTCTTCTTCTGCTTTTGTTTCATTCCAGAAAATCAACCATTTTCCTGGCATGGCCGAGATCTGCCGCAAGGACCTGCTGGCCCGCAACCTCAACCGGATGCTGAGGCTCTTTCCTAAGGAGTACTGCATCTTTCCTCGCACCTGGTGTTTGCCAGCTGAGTGAGTGAATGAGAGGCAGTGATGGTTGTGCCAGCCACAGAGAACCCTCTCAGTTGACATGGCATGGGATGCTGGAGGCACGTGGGTCAGTTACATGCCAGTCCCTATGTCTGTGATGGCAAAACTATGGCACACGTTCCACAGGTGGCACACAGAGCCATGTCTGAGAGCATACGAGGCATTGCCCTATGTCAGCTGCAGCGCGCAAGTGCATGCTAGCCAGCTGATTTTTGGGCTTCCAGAGGGCGGGAGGAGGCTGTTTCCACCCTCCCTAGGCTTCAGAAAAGCCTCCGGAGCATGTGGATGGTGGAAAACAGGCCCAATGGGCCTATCAAAAGTTTGGAAACAAACTTCCGGTTTGCCCGTTGGACCCATTTTTTTGCCTCCACAGGCTCAGGAGGCTTTTCTGAAGCCTGGGGAGGATGAAAAATGGCCCAATGTGCCTACCAGAAATCCGGAGGCTTCTGTGAGGCCTGCACGCATGCGTGGAGGGGGAGTGCAGGGGGGTTGTGCATGCATGCATGGGGAGAGGGCATTGCATTATGGGTGTGGGCACGCACACACACGGTATTGTGCACGCGCCCTTTGGCATTTGAGCAGAAAAACATTCGTCATCACTGCCTTATGTTTTCTTTCTGCAGCTATGGGGACTTCCAAGCCTATGGACGAATGAGGAAGAACAGGACGTACATTTGCAAGCCGGACAGTGGCTGCCAGGGGCGGGGCATCTTCATTACCCGGAACCCTAAGGAAATAAAGCATGGCGAGCACATGATCTGCCAGCAGTATATTACTAAGGTAGGCCCAGGTAGGCCCAGGAGGCCAACAGTTATCCAGCCCTGGGGCAGAGACAAGAGCCCCAGACAGTTGAGAATGTGGTTTCGGCACGTGTGCTCTGGGCTAGAATCAGCCAGCTGGGAATTGTTCCTTTCCCTCAGTCTCTCATCCTCTCTTTGTAGCCCTTCCTCATTGATGGCTTTAAGTTTGACATGCGCATTTATGTCTTGGTCACTTCCTGCGACCCCCTGAAGATCTTTGTCTATGAGGAGGGGCTGGCCCGCTTTGCCACCATGAGGTACATCGAGCCCAACAGCAGCAACCTGGTAAAGAAGCCCAGGAACTGGCATTCACTTTGTAGGAAGATAAGCTGTTGGTGTCTGATGGGGCTTTGGGAATGACTATGGAGAACTTGACATGGTGAACGCCATCCTTGGGTCTGCAGGGCTCCCTGGGCTGGCACATTGTTGGTCCAGGGGAACAAGGAGAAGGTGAAGCAGGTGGGCAATGGGAGAATTCTAATGGCCTTCAGGAATGGAGAATCAGGCTCCCCCTTTCAATGTCTCTCTCATAGGATGACATCTGTATGCACTTGACCAACTATGCCATCAACAAGCATAATGAGAATTTTGTGCGGGATGACAACATGGGCAGCAAGAGGTATTGCTTGTACCCAATCCCTTGCAGGAGAGGAGGCAGCACTTCTGCTAGTAGGGACTGGTGTGTGTGTGTGCACGGAATAGGACACCAGGTGCCCATTTGTAGGAAACGAAACGTTTCTCAACTCCATGAAACAGCTGCTTTGAAAAAAGTTGACTTGCCTCATCTGTGCAGCTCCTGAGGGGGCAACAAGGCATACCTGCGTCCTGGTGGGAAAGGCTCTGTCAGGATCTCCATCTCAGCTGGGAGAAGTCTCTCTGCTTTAGAGCAAATAGCTGTACCCACCCTGGACAAGGCTGGGAACTATAGGCTTCTCTGCACCCCTCTGTGACTTAGAGGAAGGTGGCTGCACACCAAGGGAAAGCCAGGCTCCCTTGGGAAGGACCTAAAGTTCGGGGGGGGGGGGTTGCTCAGTGATCCTAGGGCAGTGCTGGAGTAGAATTGCTCCTGCAGCAGCTCTTCTCCCTCTCTTGACTCAACAGGAAGCTGTCTACCTTGAACACTTGGATGCGGGAGCATAGCTATGACACAGCTGAACTGTGGCGGGACATTGAGGACATCATAATCAAAACGCTCATTGCTGCTCACCCAGTTCTGAAGCACAACTATCGCACTTGCTTCCCCAACCACATCTCTGGTTGTGCCTGCTTTGAGATTCTGGGTTTCGACATCCTCCTTGATCGGAAACTCAAACCGTGGCTTCTGGAGGTAGATATCCTTCCCAAAGCCGTTTGACAGTGAGATGGGTGAGATATAAATTAAATATCTACTTCCATCTGAAGCAGGAAGCGTTGCCCTTTGGTTTACCTGCTCTAGAAGATGTTGAATTTTGAATTAAATAGGAATGAGATCCTGCTCAGAGATTTTGAAAGTTGGGGATGAAGTAGGGCAATCTATTTAAACATCCATCAAGTAGTAGAAACAGATATTTCAAATTAAGAACCGTCCACTCAGTTTCTATTGCCACCCCTTCCCATCATCTCCTTTAGCAGAGAATCTCCTGAGTTGCTTCTCTTTGAGACCCAAAGGAACAGTTTCCTCTGCCTGAAGGGATACCCATTTTTTATTCTTAGTAGTTTCTATGGAGATTCTCAGCTATCCAGGTCATGGTAGTCCCAAAGGTGCTTTTTAAAGAGGCAACTCAACTTTCTGGTTTCTCTTTGAAGATGTTTCGCTTCTCATCCAAGAGAAGCAAAACATTTTCAAAGAGAAAGTAGAAAGTTGAGTTGCCTCTTGAAAAAGTACCTTTGGGATATTCTTAGTAGTATTCTCTCCTAACCCAGGTCCTACAAACAGCCTTATGAAGCTGTTTTTTTAGGAAATTAAAAAACAAGAAGAGATATCAAAGAGATGTTGTGATTCCCCTGGTTCCTCAGGTCAAAATGAATGCAAATGCTGCCTTGGGGGGGCATCTTTGATCCCTCTTTCAGGTCAACCATTCTCCCAGCTTTACCACAGACTCACGTCTGGACCGGGAAGTGAAGGATGCCTTACTCTGTGATGCTATCAATCTCATCAACCTGCGGGCCTGTGATAAGAAGAAGGTGCTGGAAGAAGACAAGAGGCGGGTGAAGGAGCGCCTTCTGCAGCCCCACCAGCAGCCCCGAGAGGCCAGGTAACTCTGTGAGCCCCTGCCAGAGGGCCCTCGCCATTCTCTGTCCAGCCACCGCAGGGGAGGCAGTCATAGAGCAAGCGGAGAATCTGAACTGTACACTGTGGGCACAATTACAGGTAGTCCTCAACTTGCAATAGTTCACTTTGTGACCGTTTGAAGCTACAACGGCACTGAAAAAAGTGAGTTATGACCATTTTTCACACCTATGACCATCGCAGCATCCCCATTTGTCATGTGATTCACATTTGGATGCTTGGTAACTGGGTCTTCTTTATAAGGGTTAGAGTATCCTGGGGTCATGTGATCACCTTTAGTGACCTTCTGACAAGCAAAGTCAATGAGGAAGGCAGATTCACTTAATAACTGTGTTACTAATTTAACAACTGCTGTGATTCACTTAATAATTGTGGCAAGAATAGTCATAAAATGGGGCAAAGCCTACTTAACAAATTTCTCACTTAGCAACATACATTTTGGGCTCAATTGTGGTTATAAGTTGAGGATTACCTGTATTAGGCAAGTAAATATGTTGACTATATAATCATTTGTATGCATTTTTCTACCTCCAAGCTGTATAAACGGGAATGCTTAGTGGATGCAAGCCCTTTCAGGTGATCTGTATTTGCGTATTGAGGGAGGGTGTCAACTAAGGAGATCAACACCCTATATCAAGATGTGCATAATTATTAGGCAACTTCTTTTCCTCAGGCAAAATGGGCGAAAAAAGAAATTTAACTGACTCTGATAAGTCATAAGTTGTAAAAAGTCTTTCAGAGGAATGCAGCACTCTTGTTAAGATATTGGAGTGGGATCACAGAACCATCCAATGTTTTGTTGCCACAAGAAATGTGTTGAGAAAAAGACGCAAATTAACTGCCAAAGATTTGAGAAGAATCAAATGTGAGATTGCCAGGATACCCATCCTCCTCCAGGGCTGTCATCTTCCAGAACTGCAACCCACCTGGAGTGCCCAGAGGTACAAGATGTTGAGTGCTCAGAGACATGGCCAAGGTGAGGAAGGCTGAAACCCAACTACCACTGAACAAGACACACAGGTTGAAATGGCAAGACTGGGCCAAGACATAGCTGAATATTTTCCAACGGTTTTAGGGACTGATGAGATGAGAGTGACTCTTGACGGACCAGATGAAAGGGCCTGTGGCTGGATCAGTGATGGGCACAGAGCTACTCAAGACGCCAGCAAGGTGGAGGTGGGGGACTGGTATGGGCTGGTATTATTGAAGGTGAGCTAGCTGGACCTTTTCGGGTTGAAGATGGACTCAAAATCAACTCCCAAACCTACTGCCAGTTTTTAGAAGACACTTTCTTCAAGCAGTGGAACAGGAAAAGTCTGCATCTTTCAAGAAGACCATGATTTTTATGCAGGGCAATGCTCCATTGCAGGCATCAAGGTACTCCACTGTGTGGCTAGCCAGTAAAGGCCTTAAAGGTGACAGAATAATGACCTGACCTAAACCCTATGGAGAACTTGAGGGCTCTTCTTAAATGGGAGATTTATGGTGAAGGAAAACAGTACCTCTCTCTGAATGGTGTCTGGGAGGTTGTGGTTGCTGCTGCACAAAAAGTTGATTGTCAACAGATCAACAAACTGACAATTTCCATGAATGGAAGGCTTATGACTATTATTGAAAAGAAGCGTGGCTATATTGGTCACTGATACATTTTTTTAAATGTCAGAAAAGTTTATTTGTACATTTTGAGCTGTTTATTCTCACTTTAATAGATGAAAACAAAGAAGATGGGGAACATTTCATTTTTCATTTAGTTGCATAATAATTCCACACACTAATAGTTGCCCAATAATTGTGCACACAGATATTCTCCTAAGAAAACCAGAAACTCACTTTTACTTTCTTAAACATTCAGGTTGAGGTTTATTAACATTTTGGATTGACCTAGAGCACTGTATTCCTTCAATAATAAAATTAATTGTCTAAAATACAGCTTGCCTAATAATTGTGCACACAGTGCACAGTGTAGGCTGGTGTGTGTGTGAGAGAGAGAGGGAGAGAGGGGGGGGGAGAGAGAGAGAAACCCAGGGCAGGAAGATTTCCTATGGCCCAGTGTGTCTTGGGTTTAGGGCCAGCTCTTTGTTATCTTCCAGGCGTGAACAGATGGAGAACAGCCAGGCCGCCTGGCTGGCCCAAGCAGAGAAGTACGAGAACAGTCACCTGGGCCACTACCGGCGCATCTTTCCCTCACATGGCACTGAAAAGTACAGCCCTTTTTTCAAGCACAGTGGATCCCTCTTCCAAGAGACGGTAGCCTCCAAGGCCAGAGAAGAGTGTGCCAGGTAGCACGGGAGTGTTAGAAATGGGGCTTTTGGGTCCTAATGAAAGTCTGCAAGTATAAGAGCAGTCTTTGTGACTGCTGACTCTGTGGCCCTTTCCACCCCAGGCAGCAGCTGGAGGAGATCCGTCAGAAGCAGGAGCAGAGGGAGAACACAGCTGGGAAGAAGAAACGGGAAGTGAAGGAGAGCTTGCAGGGGGAGTCGGCTGGAGAGAAGGCTCAGGAGAAGAGCAAGGGCAAGGCTGCCCTCACCCGAATGGCGTACAGCCACAGCAAGACCTGGAGCCCCAAGGTGCCCTGCAAGCAGGGTGGGGGTGGGGCACTCCCTTAGCTTCTGTATGGCAAATACATGGACTTCTGCCCAAATGAAGTCCAGGTGGAGTTCTACACAGGGCTGCATGAACTCGGGAGAAATCGGTGTTGCCTTCAAAGGAAGCCACCGAGTGGCTGAAATCTGATACTGAGGACTCTGGCTGGAATGCATAGCAAAAGAGCTTCTGGTTTTGCTTTCTGGAAAGTGTTTAAAAGTTAATTTAAATGGGCATATGTGCATTTTTGAATTAACACGCTGCTGTTCTGCTTGCCAGATGGCCTCCTTACAGTATGACAGCATGACTCCCCAAGCCATAGTGGAGGAAGAAGAAGTCGAGAGAGTCAAGGCCCTCCTGCGGCGAGAAAACCTCATCCGGGGGCTTGGCATTGTTGACCAGCTGACCCGCCTGTTGCGCAGCGCCGAGCCAAAGTCTGTGGAAGTCCAGAGGCCCCACATCAATGTCTCTGAATGCCAGGTGACCCTCTGCACAGACCTGTCATCCTGGGAAAGGGCTGGGCATCAACATGGTCCAGTGGGGAAACTCAAGGCTGCCTGTAGCTGGGCAGGACCATTTGGCCATTCAATGCGAGCCCAGCTCAGGGCAGAAATTCAGAATAAAGACTTCCCATCTGATGAATGGGAGCCCCCTGCTTCTACTTTCAGTCTGTTTTTATTGTCATTAGTTTTTCCCAACATTCAGCCAGAGTCTCCCCCCCCCCACCCCCACTCCGCTTAACCTTAATGGATTATTCTATGTTCAGATTCTTAGAACAATCTTCAGTGTGACATCCTGTGGAGCAGTGCTGGGTTCTAAAAAAAAATTTACTTCCGGTTTGGTGGGCATGGCTAGGGTCAGGGGAGTATGGGACTGAGTGGCTATGGTCAACTTGATGTCACTCACACACACTCAGTCACATAACACCTCACTACCAAGCCACGCCCACCAAAATGGTGGCAATTTTTTTGACAAGCCAGGGGAAGGGAGGCGCCAGGCTAGGATTCTTCTCTGTCTCCTGGATGGCATGGGGACGAGCTGAGCAGCCTGCTCTTGAAGTGGCAGCTGTTACCGATGGGCTTGGCCCTGGGCTCTTGCTCCATCTGCCCAGGAGATGGAGCCCAGGGAGGAAGGAAACAGCTATTCAGGTGGTCCTGCCTGGCATCCTCGCCAACCGGAGACCAGCCCGGGATTCATTCAGAGGCCACAGACCCAACAGAGGCAAGCGCTTGGTGGGGCAGCCATGCTTGCCCGCTCCTAGCCTGAAGCCTTGCGACCCCCCTGCCCGGCCAAGCACAGTTCACCTGCATCAGGAGGCACCTGGCAGCGCCGGTAGGTCTCCCTGGTGACAGTCGGTTGCAGCACCACCTCCTCCAGCCTGGGCACAGCCGGAGCCACCTGAGCACCCTCTACACCCGAGCTGTTCGAGGAGCCCTGAGGCCTCGACTCAAAGGCACTTGCCGGGCTGGAGGAAGTGGCACTGCCAGGTGCCTCCTGGCACAGGTGAGCACAGCCGCCCTATCAAGAGGAGTGCTTGCCTCTGTTGGGTCTGTTGCCTCCAAAGGAGTCCCAGGCCGGTCTCTGGTTGGCGGGGATGCCGGGAGGAACCGCTCTGAATGGCCGTTTCCTTCCTCCCCTCCGATCGGCCTCCTGCAGCCATCTTGTGGTGTGCAAGTGCCTTTCCTCCCACCGCCCTCTCCAGTATGCGAAGCTTGCTGGGCTGCAACCACAGCAGCTTTGGGAGACGCTGGCCGGTGGGGAGGGGTGGGGCTAGACTAGTGCAAATATTGCTTACCTGTGTGTAGGCAGGAGGAGGCAGTTGTGTGGATGCACGTGGCAAAGGCGAGGCAGGACAGGTGTTTGGGTTGATTTTGGGGCGTGGCCAGCCAGCCATCACTACCAGTTCGGCGATCCATGCCCAATTACCACTATCACTTCTCCCGAACCAGTGTGAACTGGGAGCAACCCACCTCTGCTGTGAAGTATTTGATGGGCCTGTGGTATTTCTATGCTAAACTCTTCCCTTCCTCCCTTGGCCTCTGTTTCTGGCCCCCCATTTCTGTTCCTTCCCCTTCTCTTCTGTGCCAGGGTGTGTTTGCAACCCTCTTAAAGCTGGTGTCCGAAAGAGGAGAGCGAAGCAGAATCCCCTGGAGCTCTTGCTTCCATTGATGTGATCTAATGACTGGCTGAGACCTGTCCCTGCCCCTCCAGATAATAAAGCAATCAATTGCCTAAATGGAAGGGCCCAAATATGCCGTTAATAATTTTCTGATTTGTGGTGTGCCTTTGAGTCAGTCTTGACTCCTGGAAATGGCCTGGACTAGTCCCTGCAAGGTTTTTCAAAAGTGATTTGTTCCTGCCTCCTTGGACTAAGAGAGAGGGACCAACCTGTGGTCACCCAGCTGACTTCTCACCTGGTGAGAAGCATGACTCTCATTTCCCAATCTGAGGTATTAAACAACCTGTCCCCTACAGGGCAGGGTGAGTCATTGCAAAAAATCTGCACCTTTCAGAGCCTGGTGGGTGGGACAGGAAGGTTGTTTTCCCAAAACATCAATTTGATGCTTTTCTCTTCCAGCCGCACTTTCTCCAGGATGTGTTCAACAACCACAACACCCAGGACCTGATGACCCTTGTCCCCCTCTCCCTCCTGAGGGGTTCAGCTCAGGAGCTCGGCCGCCAGATCCTGCAGCAGCAACCCACAGCACGAGTCCAGCTGCTGGGAAACCAAGGCTTCATCCCAACGATCCTGGGAGCCCTCTCGGGCCTTGGCCCCCCTCGCGAGCCACAACTCCACTTCCAGCCACCCAGGAACCTCAGCTGGCTGGGCACAGCCATGGTGGGCGAACCTTGCACTCTGGCACGGATGCTGAAAGCAGGAGGGCAGCGCTTTGCCAGTGCCAAGAATAAAGCAGAAGGCAGTGAGTGTTTGGCTGGGAGCTGGGGGTCCTTGCAGGGGCCTTCCCTGTGGGGCAGCGTTCCAGGGCTCAGGAGAGCACAAGGGCTCTAGAAAGTAGCAAACTTGGGCCAGACCAAGAGACGTCCTTGCCCCCTTTGGCCCTGTGCGGAGGAAATAGTATTGGGGGGGCAGGGGAGGATAGGAAGAAGCTGTGCACCTTCCCACAGTCAGTTCTGCCCCCGAGAACCATTTTGGCCACAGAAAAGGGGCAGAGGGGATTCTGGACTTGGAGCTGCTGTGGATCTTGGGGTGCAGAAGAGATTCAGGTCCATTTACTGACTTGCAGATCTCTTGTCTGGTTCTGCTCAAGATCTCCAGGTGCCATTTCCTTTTCCAGACAGAGTTGCATCGAGCAAGAGACCTCTGTACCTGAGCCCCAGCTCCCTGAATTGCCTCTCCCACCCTCGAAACGTCGCAGGCACCATATACAGCAGCTTCCCCTTCCCATCTGTTGCAGCTCCTCTCAACCATGCTGCCCTGCAAGGACTGGCCATCAACTCAGCTTCAGCCCCCCTCATCCGGCGCGGGAGTCCCCATCGTGCCACCACTGTGGCTGCTATGCATTCCAGCCAAGCCAGGTAGCAGCCCCCTCACTTCTTCCCTCACCCTGAGTTGGGGCCAAGCCTGCGACTCCTAGCCAGCTGGCCTTTTCTTCCTTCAGGAAGGGGACCTGACCCGAAATCTCAGCAGATCCTTGGAGCCCAAAGAGTTGGGGCTGGGGGGTGTCTGTTACTGATCTATGCGCCGGGGGGCAATAGCAGAGAATGAATCTCTGCCCTGGTACATCCAGACACCTGCATCTCTTTCAGCCGTTCTCCCAAAAACTTCCACCTCTGCAGAGCCGTGTTTCCCCTCCAGCTAACAGCAAGTTCTGAGAACGGTTCTATGCACTTGGGCTGCACCCCTCCTCTGCTCTCTCTGCAAGCCAGGTTCCCGCTGCAGATGCCAGTCAGCCTGCCCAGGCCCTGGGACAATTCATGAGAAGCCCTGTGGGCTGGGAAGAGGTTTCTTTTGTAGCCAACTTTGTATTAAAGTTTTATACAGTTCTACCCACGAGGGTTTGTCCGTCCTTTCATTGACAAGCTGCACCATCCTCTCATTTGTTATAGTTACATGTACCTTTGCATCCACAGAGCCCCATGTTTTTCACACTTGTTGGCTTTACACTTCATGATTTAACTATCCTTTCAAAACTTTGCATGCTGGTAGCCTTGTGGACAGTTTGCAAAAAAAGAGCTACCAAATCTTACGCTGGTTGTTAGAGGACTTTTGCTGCTAATTTGTGCCTCAGT
Organism: Thamnophis sirtalis; assembly: GCF_051295495.1. Classification (NCBI taxonomy): domain Eukaryota; kingdom Metazoa; phylum Chordata; class Lepidosauria; order Squamata; family Natricidae; genus Thamnophis; species Thamnophis sirtalis. Next base: position 23,481,874 of record NW_028261382.1, read on the forward strand.
CCTGAATGTAGGATTTGCAGGAAAGATACTAAGGAACTAGAACACTAAGTGCGTTGCCAGGACAGGAACAAAGTTTGAAAATTTTTATTAAGAAATTGTCCTGGAACAAGGACTCCAGGAGATGAAGCACCAAAAGAGATGCCTAGAGCGCCGCTGGAGGACCAGTAAATTGAGTCAGACCGAGCACTGATGAGAGCCTTTATCAGAGCCTATCTCGTGGCAATACGGGCGGCGAAATGCTCGTATTTTGCCGCCCTTATTGCATCCGCTGAATCGCGCCCAGCCGCCTTGTTTAGAATAACCCGCTCCCTCTTGAAAGGGAGGGATGCGGATGACCCTTTACAAGGTAGAGCTGAGGAATTTGTTCAGTATTTAACGGATAAAGTTGCTCGGATTCGGACAGAGCTGGACTCCAATTGCACGGTACCAGCCGAGGTAATGGGGGAAGGTCTTGAGCATACTTTATGGATTCAGTTTCAACTTGCTTCTCCTGAGGAAGTGGACAAGGCCATGGGAGCGGTGAGTGCCTCCACTTGTATACTGGACCCGTGCCCCTCCTGGCTGGTCTCGACCAGCAGAGAGGTGACACGTGGCTGGATCCGGACGATAGTTAACACCTCTCTCCGGGAGGGAATCTTCCCACCCCACCTAAAGAATGCGGTGGTGAGACCCCTCCTGAAGAAACCGTCTCTGGACCCAGCCATTTTGAGCAACTATCGTCCAGTCTCCAACCTGCCCTTTGTTGGGAAGGTTGTTGAGAAAGTGGTGGCCTCTCAACTTCGACGGTCCTTGGATGAAACCGATTATCTAGATTCCTATCAGTCGGTTTCAGGCCTGGTTACAGCACGGAAACTCCTTTGGTCGCGCTGATCGATGATCATAGGGGTCACCCCTCTATCCTTGTGCTCCTTGACCTCTCAGCGGTCTTCGATACCATTGACCATGGTATCCTTCTGCGACGGTTGCGAGAGGTGGGAGTGGGAGGCACCGTTCTCCGGTGGTTCTCCTACCTCTCGGGCAGGTCGCAGTCGGTGTTGGTCGGAGGGCAGAGGTCGACCCCAAGGTCCCTCAACTATGGGGTGCCGCAGGGCTCAGTCCTGTCCCCCCTCCTATTTAAAATCTACATGACGCTGCTGGGTGAGATCATACACCGGCACGGGATTAAGTACCACCAATACGCGGACGATACGCAGCTGTATCTGTCCGCCCCGTGCCAACTCAGCGAAGCAGTAGAAGTGATGTGCCAGTGCCTGGAGGCTGTTAGGGTCTGGATGGGAGCAAACAAGTTGGCACTCAATCCAGACAAGACCGAGTGGCTTCTGATGTTCCCTCCCAAAGATTGGCCAACTATTCCATCTCTCAGGCTGGGGGGTGAAATTATACGCCCCTCAGGGTCCGCAATTTGGGAGTCCTCCTGGATCCCCAGCTGACTTTAGAACACCATTTGTCGGCTGTGACCAGGGGGACCTTTGCCCAGGTTCGCCTGGTGCACCAATTGCGACCCTACCTGGATCGGGAGGCCCTTCAGACAGTCACTCACGCCCTTGTGACCTCAAGACTGGACTACTGTAACGCGCTCTACATGGGGCTGCCCTTGAAGAGTGTTCGAAGACTTCAGTTAGTCCAGAATGCAGCTGCGAGAGCGATTGTGGGTGCACCTAGGTATACCCACGTTACACCTATCCTCCGCGAGCTGCACTGGCTACCCATTAGTCTCCGGACCCGCTTCAAGGTGCTGGTCATTACCTATAAAGCTCTACATGGCATCGGACCTGGGTACCTGAGAGACCGCCTCCTGCCAATTACCTCCCATAGACCGATTAGATCTCACAGGTTAAGTCTCCGGATTCCATCTGCCAGCCAATGTCGGCTGGCGACTCCCTGGGGGAGAGCCTTCTCTGTTGCAGCTCCAGCCCTCTGGAATGACCTCCCGGTGGAGATCCGGACCCTTACTACCCTCCCGGCCTTCCGCAAAGCCACCAAGTCCTGGCTGCTCCAGCAGGCCGGGGGGCTTGTGAAACATCCAACCCCACGGAAATTGTGAATGTTGCGTCTTTTTTAAAGTGTTGTCTTTGTCTATTTATCCCCCTTCCCTTGTCTGTTGTGAGCCGCCCGGAGTCCTCCGGGAATGTGCAGCATACAAGACAAATAAATAAATAAATAAGTAAGTAAATAAATAAATAAGACAAGGATGCCTGCAATCACCTTTACTATTTATATTGACTTTTGAAATCTTGAACAGGAATATTAGACAAGATTCAGAAATTAAAGGAATGGAGATAAGAGGAAAGGTATAAATCACAAGCATTTGCAGACTGTGATGACAACACAATACAAAGGCAACAGCAAGGAGCTGGAACCAGAGGCTGGTCTTTACTCAGCAGCAGCCATCTTACAACTTCCTGCCCCCAGATCACATGGCTAGAAATGTTAACTGTTTCCTAGCATGCATAAAGAACGGCATAACAATTGAAGTTGAGATATAACATAAAGTATACACATCATTACACAGACGATTTAGTATTTATTGTTGAAGAACCATTGGAGACAATTCCTAAACTATTACAGAGTTTTTGAGATTTAGCAAGATTGAAAATAAAGTTACAGTCAAAAACCTTGTACAAAAACAAAAAGAACAATTGGCAGAAAAAGTGGACTTGCAGAGTTAAGAAGGTTAACTGGATGATGCTGAGGCTGACACAGTTCTGCCATTGGAGGCACGAGATGGTAGGAGAGATGCTTGCAGGCGAAAAAGTTACGCTGTTGGTGGCTTCACCCGCATCTCCGGGGGCAGATTTTCCCAGCAGCCGCCCTGGAAGGCCTCCGGGGCTGCCTATGTAGGCCGCACCATAAGGGCACCACATCTTTTATGGACACCGTTCTGGCTGGGCAAAAAGTAAGGAGTTTCGTGTGTGGGCAAAACTTTTACACGAACAACGCAAACGCAACATAGCGGAGAGAAGGGAACGTCCGAGGGCAAAGCATCTAATTGGAAGCCACACGGGGACTTCTACGCAAGCGCCTTCCGAGCGAGAGGCGGAAGCGAGCGAGGCGCGGGGCGGGGGCGCATCTTTTAGCCTCGTCTCCGGGCTGCCTGGGGGCCCGCAACCCGGAGGGCGGATCCGGAGGGGCGCAGAGAGGCCGAGCCGAGAGCGGGGCCGCCTTCCGGCCATGAAGCCCCCGCGGGTGCCGGACCCTCGGAAGCTGCTGGCCGGGCTAGCGGCCGTCCGCGGCGACGGAGGAGTCCCGGCGCTGGACGAGCAGCTGCAGGAGCTGGAGAAGTAGGAGCCCCCCCCGCGCCTCCCCCCCCCGCGCCTCTCCCCCCCCCCGCCTGACCCGTCTCTCGCCCGCAGGAGGCTGCAGTTCCGCGCCCGGCAGAGCCGCGAGCGGCGGCTGCGGAAGCTGGTGGAGCCCGCGGAGCCCCCCGAGCGCGCCTTAACCCTCCGCGCGATGGAGCAGATACGGTAAGGAGAGTCGCGCGGGGACCCAGCTCGCCCCGTCCAGGCCCCCCGCCCGCCTGACCCTCCCTCCCTCCGCAGGTTCCTCCGCCGCGCCTTTCCCGAGGAGTGGCCGGACGGCCGACTGGCGCAGGGCTTCGGCGTGACGGCCGAGGTCATCCGCCGGGTGCTGAAGAGCCGCTTCCGCCCGTCGCCCGAGCGGGGCTTGAAGCAGGACGCCCGCGCCGGCGCCCGGCCGCGCCCCACGCATGCCTACGGAGCCGTCCCGGGGGCGCTGAGCCTGCCGTCCGCCCCGGAGCTCCATCCGGACAGTCGCAAGAGGCGGGGGCCGCTTCCTGGATCTCACCGCCGCGGAGCCTTCAGTAGCGAGGGAGCCCGCGGCTGAGCAGGGGAGGAAGGGGCGCGAGAGGCAACCGGGGAGGCCCCGAAGAGCCGGCTGCCTCTCGAAGCTGCACCTGGGCAGGAGGGGCAGCTGCTTCCCGCTCTTGTCCCGCCAAGCCACCACCTGATCGGCCCAGGATTGGGGATTGTGTGGGGGAGGCCTAGAAGAGGACCCCCTCTCCCCGCCTCTCTGGGTTCCTTGGGCCTTTTAAACAGGGGCGATGGATGGTCCTAGAGACAAAGGCTGCGTTTTTCTGGCCTGCTGATTTCCCCCCAAATGCAGCATTATGGCCAGTGACAGACATAAGAGCCCCATGGCTGGCTCTGTGCTCTCTTGGAGAGAAAGCGCCCAAATAAACACTCTGATCCACAACTCTTAAGTGTCTTTTTTTAGTGCAGTAAAGGCCAATGTAGTCCATGTTTCCAGGGTCCGGCTTCTGGGACGGGCGAGGCGGCCTGCCAATGTGGAATGGATGCAACTTAAGCAAAACCTGGCAGTCTTGGGAAGGCAGCTCTTCCGGACTGTTTGTGTAGGGCAGTTTAGAAAGGAATGGTTTTTATCTAAACCTTTGTTGGGAGCTTGTGCTTAATCAGAAATACAGAAGTATTTAGAATAATAAGAGTTGCAAGGGACCTTGGAGTCTTCAAGCCCAGCCCCCTGCTTGAGCAGGAGATTCTATACCATTTTAGGCAAATGGTTTTCTAGTCTCCTTTTAAAAGCCTCCAGTGATGGAGCCCCCACAACCTCTGGAGGCAAGCAGTACCACAGGCTAATTTTTCTCATTCTTAGGAAATTCAATCAAGTAAATAGTAGCCCAACCAAGGAGCTGCCAAACAAGCCAACAGTAAGCAGCCCAAAGAACCTCTTAGACCACCTTCACCAACACTGACAGGGCCACTAGAACCTCAACTGAGAGCAAAGTCTTTATCAACACTGATGATACCTGATGAAACATCTGCAAGAAAACAACCAAGCTCAGAGAGCACCCGGGACCTCTAATTTCCTTCTGCCATTCTGTCATGATTTCCTTATTGTAGTCTTACTTAAGAGTAGAACTTGCCCAAGGGCTCTATGGATGTTGGGGAGAAGCCCAATTCCCTGCCCCAGTCTTCCCTTGTCCCTTCCCTTGAGAACATACAGTCACAAGGGAAAGGGGGGGTCGGCTTTTGAAAGAAGCCTCACTCAAGACGCAGAGGAGGGGAGTTTTTTCCTGATGTCTCCTCCCCTTTTCACTGCTACATTAGTGGTAAACCACTGTTTGCCTCATCTTGACTCACAAGAGGAGGGTGGCCTGCTGATTTGGTGACCTTGTCCTAAGGAACAATTGAAAATGGTTTTCTACTCGTCCTATTTTATTCTCATTCGGTAATATGCTTCCCTCAAGTTCAGCTTGGTGAATACCGTTCCCTTGGCCAGGTATCTCATCATGTCTGTCATAAAGAGGAAGGGGTACATGTTTTTAACATAGACAAAAATCCATGCTTAATGTCAAAGACCCATCTTTTCTTCAAAGAACGATGGAGCGGCCATCCTGGACTTTGCCAGTTGGATGAAGCCTCTGGCTAGGTTTTTATCCACAAAGTTTCTGAGCTGCTCCATCTCTCTCAGGATCATTGTTCTGACCCAGGCTTCCCCAAAAAGCATGAGGCAGAGTCCTGATCCCGACAAAACCACTTTTATTAAACAAATGTGAATTCCTCTCATTTACATTCAACAAGTCTTGGCAAACAGTCTTTCAAAGGAATATTTATGACTACAGATCTTACCTATCTTGGAAAGCTGCCATGTAAATATTTTACAAATTAGGTGCTGTACAAGGAAAGACTGGGCAGAGTCTCTGAAATTCACAGACAGAACCTTCACACTCTTGAAATGAATCTAGGGAAACCCCCCCCCCTTTCGCTCCTCTCTTATTTCCTATGGGAGGGACCAATCACCTTCCACCTGTGACTTAACTCCCAAGTCTACCCTGATTTCTGAGTTATTCTTTTCTTCTGGCACCTCTGCACAGGCGCACACTGGGAACAGCCTCACTGTTGTCTAGCTCCATAGGCACCTGATCACTGCCAGATGGCCTTAGCTCCGTCTCTGCCTCAAATGCAGAGCCCTCGTCCGAGTTTTCCCCAGCCTCCAGGAGTGGCCCATGCTCCTCCCGAACCTCCTCACTGTCAGACTCTGCTGCCAACTCCACTGGCTGGCCACAACAGTCACTGAGTATGTCTTTGGTTTGGGTAATTTCGCCCCTGGCAGTGACTGAATCCTTATTTTCACATCCCACAAGGCAGCCTGAGCATGTGTGAGATGTCTTAGGCAATGAGGCTTGGAGAAATGCAGAGGTACCAGAGGCAGGAGAAGCAGTGCAGACAACATGGTTCATGACGTAAAGTTTTCTGCTGACTCCAGAAAGGAAGTAAGGGTGGGTGGAAAACGTGTCACCTCAATTGTGGGGAGAAAACATTTGTGGTTGTTGTCCAAAGGAAACACCAAATACCTGCTGATGCTCTTTGGGAATAACCACCATCCCACCAGCTTCTTAGTCATAGATTACAAAAGAAACTTGAAGAGAAACATGTCCTCAAGACTCATCTTTAGATTGATTTTTCCTTCTTTGTAGCATCTTTCTCTCCCTCCCAAGCCAGGATACCATGCTGAAACAAATCAGGAAAAATGGGGGGGGGGGGAGAGAAGTCCAGTTTTGAACTCAGAACATCTCACCTCATTCTGCCAAGATTTTTTCTCCATCAGCTGCTGTTTTAACAGAAAGATAAAAATTAGAATATTTGGATACAAACCAAACAAAGGAAGGATATTACTATGTGTGTACAGCAAGTCTAATGCTCATAATCCCTCCTTCTTCTCCCTTACCCCCCATGGCAGCTCCCCCATAATACCACTGGAGAGGCCACTCCAGCCCTCACTCCCATCTCCAATCAGCTGCCATTGCCAATGTCTAGACTAGTATTTGCTAATCTTGGCAAGGATAGGAGGACTTCAACTCCTAAACTGACCCCTGGTTGGAGAATCCTGGAAGTTCTAGTCACCCATCTTGAAGGTGCCAGAGGTTGAGGAATATTAGTCTAAGCAAATCTAGAGATGAGACATGGCTATCCCAAGACAATTATTCCATCTTCATATGGGACATTTTTCACATTCCCATCAATAAGAACAGTTATCTCAAAATTCAGAATTTTTTTTTGCTAAGGCAGTCCAGGGACATAGCCAGCCAACTTGTGCATAAAATAGGTAACAGTTTGCATGCCAGGCATTTCTAGTGTCAAAAGGCTCATATTGTTCAGAAGATGTTCCCGGTCTTTTGTTAAAATAGCTTTCTTATCATTTAAATTGTTGATTCAACTCTGGAGCAACAAAAATAAAGGAATTACTTTAAGCTTGAACTGAGAGAGGCAGTTTGGCCTAGAGGTTATCTTATCAAAAGGGTTTTAAAGTAAAACTGAGGGAGGGCGTCCCATTTTGGGCCTGGAAGTCCTCCTGCACCAACCTGGAAGCCAGAAATGGGCAGTGGGAGTGGGGTGCATGCACGGGGGTGTTTGCATGTGCGTGTGGAAGAGTCATGGGTGCATTGCATTATGGGGGCGGGTGGGCAGGCGCTTTTGGCATGTAACAACAAAAAGGTTAGTCATCACTGCTATGAAGCCTTAGTAAGACTGCACCTAGAATATTGCATTCAGTTTTGGTCACCACACTATAAAAGATGTTGAGACTAGAAAGAATGCAGAAAAGAGCAACCAAGATGATTAGGGGACTAGAGTCAAAAACATAAGATGAACGGCTGCAGGAACTGGGCCTGGCTAATCTAGGGAAGAGAAGGATGAGGGGAGACATGAGAGCATCTTCCAATATTTGAGAGGCTGCCACAGAGAGGAGGTTGGTCAACCTATTTTCCAAAGCATCTTTGAAGGCCAGACAAGGAATAATGGATAGAAACTGACCAAGGAGAGATTCAACCTGGAAATAAGGAGGAATTTTCTGGCAGGGAGAACAATCAACCCATGGAACATAAGTTGCCTTCGGAAATTGTGGGAGCTTCAATCACTGGAGGCTTTGAAGAAGAGACTGGACGGCCATCTGCCAGAAATGGTGTAGGGTCTCCTGCTTATGTGCAAGGTCCCTACAAGGTCCCTTCCAACTCTATTAATCTGAAATCTGATGGTACCCCTTGAGCCCAGAAGGTGCCTGGCCCCTCGTTCGAGCGCACAGGCCACACCCCGCGGCTTCCAGGCCTGCCCGGCTTTCTCTGCGCGGCGGCGGCGGCAATGGCCGTCACCCGCCCCTGGGCTGCCGTGGTCTGCCGCTTGGGGGCTTAGGCGATCCTGGCCGCCGGCTGAGCAGGCCGAGGCTGCCGTCCCCGGGCGGCTCCTCGCAGCGAAGGAATGACGCCGGGCGGGGAGAGCGGCTGGTTCGGCTTCGGGTTCCGCTGGACCGGCGGCGCGGAGGGCGGGCCCGAGCCGCTGTCCGCGGAGGGCCTGGGGCCGGTGCGCCGCGTGAGGCCGAGCTGGAGCTTCGCGGCGGTGGTGGCGGCCGGAGGGCCGGGACGGGTGCGGCTGCAGGGCGCGGTGGCGGCGGCGCTGCCGGAGGACTGCCTGGACGCGCTGCCCTCCGAGACGCACGTGCTGCTGCTGCGGGAGGCCGCGCTGGAAGCCTGGCCCGCCGCCACTGAGTCGGACGCGCTGCTGGACGGCCGGCCGGCCTGGCGGAAGGAGCTGCGGGCAGAGGAGGCGGCGGCGATAGGTGGGTGGCGGCCGGGAGGGAGGGAGGGGGGCGCGACCTGGCCCCCTCCAGCTGACCGGCCCTTTGCCCACAGAGCTGCCGCTGGTGCCCGGCGGCTACGTGGCTCCCCGGCCGCCCTTCTTCACGGCGCTGCCCGCCGCCCTCCCGGCGCGCCGGTTGCTGCTGGGCCTGGAGCACGCGCTGCTGCTGGCGGCCGGCGGGGCGCTCTTCTCCTGGGGCGGCGGCAGGTGAGCCCGGGCGGGCGGAGGGCCGGGGCGTGTGTGGCGGAGCAGGACCCAGCGCCCTTCCGTCTCTGCGCAGGCACGGGCAGCTCGGGCACGGCGACCTGGAGAGCCGGCGGGAGCCGCGGGCGGTGGAGGCGCTGCAGGGCTTGGCCGTGGCGGAGGCGGCGGCGGGCGGCTGGCACTCGGCGGCCGTCAGCGGTGAGCGGCGCTGGGACGGGCGAGGCGGCCCCTTCCCTGGGCAGACGGCGAGCGGGGGAGCCCCCCGACGGCTACTCACCCTCCTCCCCTCTCCAGATGCGGGCGACCTCTACTTGTGGGGCTGGAACGAGTCGGGGCAGCTAGGGCTGCCCTCCAAAAAGGCCAGCGAGGCTGCAGCAGCAGCCGCCGAAGAGGCCGGTTCGGACCCGCGGAATCGCCCCCTTTGCGAGCGCAGCGTTGCTCCGGGCAGCGACAGGCTGGAGGCGGGGGTTTCGGACGGGCCGGGAGGCGACGAAGCGCCCTTCGTCTCTCTGCAGGCCTTCCCCGCCCTGCTGGACTTGCCCGAGGAGGCCGAGGTGCGGCGGGTCAGCTGCGGGTCCCGACACACGGCCGCCGTGACGGGTGAGCGGGGTGGGTCGGTTGGGATGGCGGGCGAGCAGAGGGGCCACGCCTGGGACTTGGGGGTTCCACCCCGCAAAGGCCCTCCTCGCAAACCGGGGGAGATGGTCGCTCGGGGGCTCCGGTGGGGGGGGAGGGGGCTAGACAGCTGTCCTTCTCCAGCTCTCCCCCTGCCCCCATGGCAGCCCTGGCTGCAAAGGGAAGGCCTCACCCTTTTCCTTTCCTTTTCAGGGCCCGGCCATCTCTACACCTGGGGCTGGGGTAGGTGAGGCGCTTGGGAGGCTGGGGGGCTTGGCCAGAGGTTTTGGGGGGCCAACAGTTGCTTTTCTTCCCAGGGAAATATGGTCAGTTGGGGCACCAGGACGCAGCCACCTCTGACCGGCCAAGGAGAGTTTGCTACTTTGTGGAGAGGAATCTCAGGGTGCAGGATGTGGTCTGTGGGCCGTGGAACACCTTTGTCCAAGCTGCGGCTGCCAAGAGTGGGCCATGAAGAAGCCATGTCCAGCAGGCCTTTCCCTGGAGGCCGAGCAGCCTCACAGAGCTCCATCTTGATTCAACTGGACATCCCGTGAACGAGAATTGGGCCATGTTTACATATCAGAAGCACAACATTAAATGCAGAATAAAATTATCTTTTATGTAGAGCAAAGTCTGACATTAAAAAAAAGCTTTTTCAAAACAGTAGTTTTGCTGCTCACCTACATCTTTGAACAAGCGAACAGCCACACAAATAAATAAGAGGCTGCTGTAGTGAGGAAGGTGCAAATCTAGCCATGATCATTAAATGTACAGTCGAAGTGCCAGGGATGCCAGCCCAGCCAGGAGACGGGCCAGTTGGTGAAGAGGGAGGTGGTGCATCCTTGTAGAGGACTCCCTTCCTGTGCCCAAGGTGAGCAGGAGGCCACTGCTAAAGAGCAGGCCCTGGGCGGACAAGGTTGCCCAAGGAAAGGAGGAAGGCAAACCTCCGCCTGCTGCTCCCCATGAACAAGGCAGCAGGCCACGGCCCAGAAGCTGCTGCATCTAAACCTTTATTCCCTGTAACATAAAACTTGGAAATCAATCCTCTGAAAGTTTTTTCTTAAGCCACAAACTAATCCACGAAATAGGACGCCCCGCAGATCATCTCGCACGCCGTCGTATCAGAAGCGCCGGGAGCCAAGCCGCCGCAGCCCTCCGACAACCCGCTCGCCCGGCTCTCCATCTGTGGCCCGCAGCCAATCGCCGGTGTTGAGATGCCCTGCAATAAGATGGCGGCGTCGGGAAGTCTGCCCCCTGCTGGCCGCGTGAAGTTGCCGACGTTGAGTCGTCCCAGGCCTCGTCCTCCTGGACAGTCACGTGACCAGGGGAAAAGGGGGTGTGATCAGGAGTTGGCGAAGGAGGTCTTGCCTCAGTCAAGTTAGTGGAGCCAGTGAGGGTCTCTTGGATTTAAACGGCATTTAAATTTCTGCAGATTTCTGTGTTTCTGAAAGCCGTTCGGCGTCACCTTGAGCAGCCACATAGATTTTCTTAATAAATAATAGATCAACGATGCGCGCGCCTTTGGATTTGGGTTGACCAGGCTGAGCTCCCAACTCCCACAGTTGCCGCCGACTTTCCCTTTTTCCTTCAGGCTCCCCAAGCGGGGAAGGGAGGGGAAGCAGCAGCGGCACTTGAGGGTCTCCCCCAAACGCCTACGGGGAACTCACCCCAGAAAAAGAGCTGCCGGAAGCCCAGGCTCCTGGCGCCCGCCCGCCTTTATGACGCCACAAGCCAAACGTCCGCCTCCTGTCCCGCCCCCTCTCCCCCGATTGGCTCTATTTAAAAACGGGGCGGTGCAACGGATGCTGGGAAGTGGAGGGAACGTTTGAAGCGGTCCGGGCGGCGCGATGAAGGCGGCGGCGTAAGTTTTCCCCCGCTCCTTTGGGAGGGCCGCGGTGGGCGATGCGGCGCGCAGCCCGAGGCTTCTTCCCCGGCGGAGCTGCTCCGGCCTTGGCCTAGGGTTGCGGGGGGAGCAGCGGTGCGAAGGAGCTGGGCCGCCGCGGAGGAGAAGCCCGACTTCCCCGGCCTTCTTGGAGTTGAGATGGGTGGAGGGCCTTGCCAGGAGCCTCCCGCCAGGAGGGCCTCCTCCTCTGGGACGGGAAGCCCCGGCTCGTCTCCTTCCATCCGTATCGCCGCTTTAATGCTGATCTCTTTCTTATCCTGTTCCCATGAAGCAGCTGCTGGGAAGGGCCAGGTGCCTCTTGCTGCGAGTTTGAATTGCTTTGTTTATAGGCAGATTTTACAGGCAATGCAGAACTTGCCTGTCGGTTTTGGGAGTTCGGTTAAGGCTTTTAGGAAGTGTGCTACATTTGCAAAAGGCGAGGCTTGAAGCTCGGCATGATACATCCTTTTAGTGAGTGCTTACTTTCCCCGAGTGATGCTTTCTAGGTGTAGAAATAAATTTCCCATCGTCCCCCATTCACCACTAGTGTATTTGGTACTTTAACCTGTTCTTCTAAACGAAAGCAGTGGGATAATAGTCAACTGCTGTACAGGTATAGGAATGGAATCGTCAGCCTTTTCAGATAAAGGGTATAGTATTAATCTACACATTAGCAGTGTTAAAATATGATCAGACACATTGTAAAAAAATAATCTTGTGTTTTGGCTGTTACGATTTGATTTGTGAGCTGGCCATAGATTATATGGATGTTACAGTGCTATTAAGTAACATTATATTGCCAGCATCTAATAGATGAAATGATAAAGAAAATTGGGGTAAGACAAGGAGCCAAACAAATTGCACAACTATACTAGGCATTTTCCGTGGGGAAAGTGGTGTGAATTTTAAAAAAACGAATCACTGGTGAATTTCAACTGTTTTGCCTGTCATTTTGATACTCATATAGCAAAACGCTTAGATTCATATACCACTTCACAATGCTTTGCAGTCCTCTAAGCAGTTTACGGAGTCAGCATATTGCCCCCAAGAATCTGGGTCCTCATTTTTACTGACCTTGGAAAGATGGAAGGCTGAATCAACCTTGAGCTGGTGAGACAAGAACTGTTGGCAGCCTCATTTAGCAGAAGTAGCCTGCAGTACTGCATTCTAACCACTGTGCCACCATGGCTCCTATATGGGAATTTTAGTTCTACATTTTAAAAGTTGTTGAGGGCCCTGCTTTTATGGTACAGTGGGGAGAAAGGGCACAGCAGCTACTCACTGATAGGATTTTCACATTAAGGAGGCTTGGCCTTTGTGAGACAGTAGAATGGTGGGTTTTGAATCTCCTACCAAAATTCTGGTGGAAAATAGTCCAATATTTCCAGCTTTCATTTTCCTTCTTTTACTGTCTAAGGATTTTACTCTGTGGATGTGGGTTTTGTGTTCACAATAGTTAATCCAGAAATGTGGAAAAATTGAGCATATTTTTTTCTTGCAAAAAGAGTGATTAAAGCAGGAGCGGTGGCAGTTAGCACTCTCAAGAAGAGGATTTTGCATGTAGTTGTTATGGATATTAGAAGGCATCTTCTAAGTCAGGGGGCACCAACCTTTTGGACCTCAGGAACCACTAAATTCATAATTTTAAATCCTGTGGACCACTAAGATGAATCCAGTGCACTGCTCGCCGAAGCACCTGGACTCCCAGTGCTGCTGCAACCTTAAACCCTCAAAGAGCCATTTGGACCTGTTTCCCACAGAAAACAAAACACCAGGATCTCTCATCTCTCTCTTTCTTTCACCTCTCTTTTTCTCTCATCTTTCTTTCTCCTCTATTTCTCATCACTTTCTCTCATCTCTTTTTTTCTCATCTCTTTCTCTCTTTTTCTCACCTCTTTTTCTCTCATCCCTCTTTCTCCTATCTTTCTCATCTCTTTCTCTCATCTCTCTCTTTCTTTCTTTCTCTCTCTCTCTCTCATCTTTCTTTCTCCTCTATTTCTCATCACTTTCATCTCTTTTTTTCTCATCTCTTTCTTTCTCTCTTTTTCTCACCTCTTTTTCTCTCATCCCTCTTTCTCCTATCTTTCTCATCTCTCTTTCTCTCATCTCTCTCTTTCTTTCTTTCTCTCTCTCTCTCCCTCCCTCCCTCTCTCTTTCTCTCATCTCTCTCTTTCTTTCTCTCTCTCTCTCTCTCCCCCTCCCTCCCTCCCTCTCTCCCTCTCTCTCTCTCTCTCTCCCCCCCCCCACCCTCTCTCTCATGGGCCAGCCAGTGTCTTGGGGCGGAGAGGAACTTGTGTGTGTCCCAATCGCGCAGCACGAACAAGGAAGAAACGCCCTGAGACCCAGCAAGAGATGAAGCTTTGCTCCTGATCTGGAATATGGAGCGAATCTCCATTTCCCACCCTTCCCTTTTCAGGCCAGGCGAGGAGTGAGTGGGAGGGTGAGAGGCGGGACCAGCCAATGGTGCTTCAGCTGACAGGAAGCCACAGCAGGGGGATGAAAGCCGTGGATTGCCGACACCCATCACTTCAGCCCGCCTGCGCCAACACCCCCCCCCCTTTCTTGCCACAACAGCACGAATACCTTTCTGGCCGGCGAGGGCTGCACTATTCCTTGCAGGTTGCACCTTCTGCAGAGTTGCAAGTTGTATGAACCTCCCTCTGTAGCGGAGATTTCCAGCCTCCCCACAAACTGCCTGGATGGTCCCATATTTCAGATCTCTAGTCATAGAACTGGTCATCTCCCAGCAGCTCCTCCACCCAGGTGCGCCGCAGACCACCAAAATTTTCTCGCGGACCACCAGTTGGTGACCTCTGTTCGACCACCTCTCCGTGGACCACCTCTGTTGGTGACATGTCCACCCATTCTTTACACTTTGTTTATTAGCATGAATAAAGTAATACCCACTTGTGTTAGCTACCTTTAAAAGCCTCTGACTGCTTTGGTCTTCCTCTGCATTGCTGCAATACAGCATTTCATAGATATCAGTTCAGTTGATTGCCTTGTGTAGTGTGCATCTTTGATTTTATTTATAACTTATCTGACATTTATTAACTTCCAGAAGAACTAAAACTCCTAGGAAACATGCATTTAAAAAAGCATCTAACAATAGTTTGAAGGATCCTGTTGGGGTAAGTGGCTGATTTACAGCAGAATTAGCTCTTTAATCTGTTCTTACATATTGTAGGATTTGACTCTGAAAGCTGGACTTTCTTCTTTATTTTATTAATGCGCTTGTATATGAATTGTAGATAAGTATAAGTATAATCTTTATTGTCATTGTACTTAAATACAACAAAATTAGTATATGTTTTTCTGATATGAGAAGAGGCAAAATCTGCAAAGCCACTAAACACTGACACATTTTTTTGAAAACTTCATATAGAATTTAGCATTATTTCCTTGATTCTAGACAGGTGGTTTTCATCCAGCTATGATAAGGTTGCTTTAAACCCCAGAAATGGCAGGTGTTGTATCGAGCCGATTTCAAAGATTGCCAACCTAAAAAGATCGATGCCTTAAAGCACACATCAGCTACAAACCATATCTTCTGATGCTAGTTCAAATGTTCCTCAATTTAGGACCAGTTGCTTAGCGACTGTTTAAAGTTCAATGTATCCCCCAAAATGGGACTTAATATCTGGTTTTAAAATTCTAAAACTTGGGGGAGGAGGATCCCCATCACATGACCACATTTTCGGACCTCAGCGGTTGGCCCACCTTTACAACTGTTTGTAGAACCCTGTTTCCTCATATATGAAGTTTTAATTGAAAACTAGCATTTACTTCCTGTTTTTAACAGAAACTGCCAGTTAATAAATAATACGTTTGTTTTATGGGAGCTGGTTTGCATAATGACCATTGCAAAAAAGGTTGTAAAATGTGACCCAACTGAAATTATGGGTTGAATTGTGATATGTTGAGGACTAGTTGTAAAGACTTTCCATTCTGATGTTTGTTCTGTAAACAAGGAGGACAGCCTTAAGCTGGTGTATCTAAATAGGGCACTTTTTTCTCTGTTCAGGTGTACTGCCGGGTCCGTCCAGTTGGTATACCAAACCAAGAGTGTTGCATAGAAGTGATCAGCAGCACAACAGTCCAGGTTCACTCACCTGATGGGTACCGTATTGCCCGTAATGGAGAATATAAAGAGGTAGTTCTAATTGAAAATGTGCTATTGTTAACTATAGGTTTCAATCTAGACTTTTATTAGAATAGTGTCAATTAAGGCAGCGGGGTTTATCTGTATGCATAGGATTGGAATTCCATTTTGAATTACCGTATTTTTCAAAGTATAAGACGCACTGTAAGACAAAAGTGGGTGAAAATGTCTGTGTGTCTTATAAAGCAAATGTTACCGAAGCCCCACCCACCCTCTGGCCTCCACCCTTCAGCCTCTGCCTCTAGCAATTTGCCTCCTTGCAGCCAACAGCCTGGTCAGCTTTAGCACTGCCAGTTGATTGGCAGTTGGATCTGCCTCCCAGAATACTGCTGATCAACTGTTGTGAATTGTGAAATTGTGAAAAGTTTATTTATAGGCCGCCCTTTTCCCTAAGGGGACTCAGGGCGGCTTACAACTTATGGGGAAAGGGAGTACAAACAATGACATATAAAAACAATACATAATTAAAAATAGAAACAACATTCATCATTCGGGTGGGGACGGATTACAGTCTTTAACCTCAGGCCTGACGGGATAGCCAGATCTTGAGGGCTGTGCGGAAGGTCTGGAGGGTGGTGAGGGTACGAATCTCCACGGGGAGATCGTTCCAAAGGGTCGGAGCTACTACTGAAAAGGCTCTCCTCCGCGTGGTTGCCAGTCGGCACTGACTGGCAGATGGAACTCGGAGGAGGCCTAATCTGTGTGATCTAATAGGTCGCGAGGAGGTAATTGGCAGGAGGCGGTTTCTCAAGTACCCAGATCCACTACCACGGAGGGCTTTATGGGTGGTAAGTAGCACCTTGAAGCGCACCTGGAGATCAACAGGTAGCCAGCGCAGCTCGCGGAGGATAGGTGTTATGTGGGCGAACCGAGGTGCACCCACAATCGCTCGCGCGGCCGCATTCTGGACTAGCTGAAGTCGCCGGATGCTCTTCAAGGGCAGCCCCATGTAGAGCACGTTGCAGTATTCCAGCCTAGAGGTCACAAGGGCGCGAGTGACTGTTGTGAGAGCCTCCCGGTTCAGGTAGGGTCGCAACTGGCGCACCAGGCGAACCTGGGCAAATGCCCCCCTGGTCACAGCCGACAGATGGTGGTCGAAGGTCAGCTGTGGGTCCAGGAGGACTCCCAAGTTGCGGACCCTGTCTGAGGGGTGTAATATTTGGCCCCCCAGCCTGAGTGATGGAACACTAGCCAAATTATTGGGAGGGAAACACAACAGCCACTCGGTCTTCTCCGGGTTGAGTACAAGCTTGTTAGCCCTCATCCAGTCTCTAACGGCTTCGAGACCCCGGTTCATCACGTCCACCGCTTCATTGAGTTGGCACGGGGCGGACAGATACAACTGGGTATCGTCCGCGTATTGGTGGTATCTTATTCCGTGCCTCCGAATCTCGCCCAGCGGTTTCATGTAGATGTTAAATAATAGGGGGGACAAGACCGAACCCTGCGGCACCCCATATGTTAGGGGCCTAGGGGTCGATCTCTGTCCCCCAATTAACACCGACTGCGACCTGTCCGAGAGGTAGGAGGAGAACCACTGCAAGACAGTGCCTCCCACCCCCACCTCCCGCAGTCATCGCAGAAGGATACCATGGTCGATGGTATCGAAAGCCGCCGAGAGGTCAAGGAGAACTAGGATGGAGGCATGGCCTCCATCTCTGGCTCTCCAGAGATCATCAGTCAATGCGACCAAAGCGGTTTCTGTGCTGTAACCAGGTCTGAAGCCGGACTGGAATGGGTTAAGGTAACTGGCTTCCTCCAAGGACCGCTGAAGCTGGGAGGCCAGGCTGTTCCAGGCTGTGGGGATCGTTGCCATCTCTGCGTACCCTATTTTTGGCTCATTATAGGCGACAGACGGGGTGCGTGATGACCAAAAACGGGGCTCGCGGAGGCAGCCATGGTTGGCGATGGCGATCCCCGCAGCCTGGAACAGCTGATGGGCAGTATTCTGGGAAGCTGATCCAACCGCCAATCAGCTGCTCATGCTAAATCAGGCTATACTGAAGCTAACCAGGCTGTTTGGTGCAAAGAAGCAAATTGCTGGGATGTAGAGATGGATTTTTTTTTACTTGTTTTCCTCCTCAAAAGCCAGGTCCGTCTTATAGTCTGGAGCATCTTATAGTCTGAAAAATACAATAATTTTTATTAGTAAGCTTGTGATGATACTAAAGTCCTATTTAGTGATTTTGTTGCTGGAAATACATAATGCATGAAGAAAAATGTGCTTTTGGGAAGATTGACTCACTTACCAAATGGCATTCCAACATTATTATTACAGGGAGATAAAAACCTTTAGATTTTTTTTGTACTAGTTACTTTTTCCCAAGAAACTAGGAAAAGAACTGCAGGTATCACTGTTGAAGCATTAGATAAATTGACCATAAAACAGTTGTGCATTCAAAACTTTGATGCAGTATGAAAATCAATGAGAGGACTAGGTGAAACAGCAAATGAGTAAAACTGCGGTTAATTGTGTCCTAACTGTTAAACTTTTTCCAGGTTCAGTATTCATTTAAAGAAGTGTTTGGTACAAGCATTTCTCAGAAACATGTATTTGATGTGGTTGCTAAGCCTCTAGTGGAAGATCTTATCCGTGGAAAAAATGGTATGATGTAATTAATTTATTTAGACTGAATCTCTCTGGCCTAGCAATATGAATCGCCCCCCGCCCCCAAAAAAGAATTATATTTGTTCATATAATTGATTCAAAACTCCTGCTTCCTATTGCAGTTTTTAATATAATTGTACTAACAGTGTAATTGGACATAGCAATTTCAAACAGTGCAATTATAGTAATATAGCAATAGCACTTATATAATGCTTCACAGTGCTTTACAGCACTGAGCTGGATTCTCATTTTACCAATGTTGGAAGAATGGAAGGCTGAGTCAACCTTGAGTGGGTCAGCATCAAACTCCTGATGTGGAGAGCTAACTAGCCTGCAACACTGCATTCTCACCACTGCACCACCCTATATTATAGTTCAGTTCAGTTCACTTTATTTGTATGCCGCCCTTTTCCCTGGGGGGACTCAGGGCGGCTCACAGTTCAAAAGGGGTGGGGGAAGGACAAACAATTTACAACATAAAACATTACATCATTTAAGAACTCAACAGTCATACAATTCGAGTAGGGGTTAGAATCTTTAACCCCAGGCCAGCCGGGATAGCCAGATTTTAAGTGCGGCGCGGAAGGTCTGGAGGGTGGTGAGGGTCCGGATCTCCACGGGGAGTTCGTTCCAGAGGGTCGGAGCAGCCACCGAGAAGGTTCTCCTCCGAGTAGTTGCCAGTCTACACTGGCTGGCTGATGGAATTCGGAGGAGGCCTAATCTATGCGATCTTATCGGTCTAGTGGAGGTGATTGGCAGTAGGCGGTCTCTCAAGTACCTATAGTATACCTATAGTATTAATGTAATACAATTTTTGCATGCTGCTTAACAAGATACAGGTATTTTTCGCTACTGACCAGCGACCGTTAAAAGTTACAATAACATTGAAAAATTAGACTTACGACTGATCCAACCTCAGAGTGTTGGTGGCGATGTGTTCTGTGTTTATATGCAAGTACTGGTGGGAGCATTCTTGACTGTCAAACAATCCAACAGTAAGTAGCCTATGCAAGGAACCGTCAAGAAGGATCTCCCTCTCTCTCACACACCCTCCAAGGCAGCCATGTCCCTTCACTAAGCGGCTTTCCAGCTCCGTTCTCCGCTGCGCCTGAAGGGCAAGAGGTCTGTGAGACTATAGTAAAAAAAAAGTTGAGACCTTCCAACTTCATGAGATTATTTTTTCATGAGAAGTTGGAAGGTCTGAAGTACGTCCCACAGACGCCTTGCCCTGCACACACAGTGGAGAATGGAGCTGGAAAGCAGGTTAGTGAAGGGATGTGGCTGCCTGGGAGGGGTTGGGTGTGCGTGAGGGACGTGTGTGTGTGAGAGAGAGGGAGGGAGAAAGAGAGAACATTGCTGCCAGCCCTCCGATGTTCGATCGGATCTCTCTCCCCCTCCCCTAGCGGCAGTGGCGGAGCTTCAGTGCTTGGCTGGCGGGGTGTTTCTCACTGGCTGCTGGCCCAGCTGGGACGTTTCTCAGCTGGGGCCGGCCCCATGTTGCTGGGATTGCAGGTGGAACCGTGCTGCCTGTGCCGCCTTTGGCCTGCTGAGCACTGGCCTGCATGCCTATTCATAGCTGCAGGCATCGGGCTTATAGCTATGCTGAGCCCAGTACTCTTCAGGTCCTGGTGGGCGCTGCAGATCTCTTATTGGCTCTATGTGGGGCGGCATAGACTGAGAAAAGGAGGACAGGCAGGAGAAAGCCCAACCTGATGTAAACACTGCCTCCAGCCGCCTCTTCATCGTGGTGAAACTCCTCTTTGAAAGGATGATCTGCAAGTGGGGGCGAGATTACTACGCTTGCTGAAGGCAGTGGCCTGAGCAGCACCCACGAAGCAGCTGTTTTGTGGATGGTGGGATGGCCTGCTGCGACCCTTCGGGAAACTGGCACAAGAGGCCACTCATCCCACCCACTCCTGCCTCCTACTGGTACATGGGATGCGGGGGGGGGGGGAATTAAGACTTCCCCGAATAGAAGCCCTACTCACTTTTTCGGAGGTCAAAAGATTATCCGATTATCTGGATTCCTTTCAGTCCAGTTTCAGGCCTGGTTACAGCACGGAAACTGCTTTGGTCGCACTGATCAATGATCTCTGGCAAGCCAGGGATAGGGGTCAGTCCTCTATCCTAGTGCTCCTTGACCTCTCAGCGGCCTTCGATACCATTGACCATGGTATCCTTCTGCGACAGTTACGGGAGGTGGGAGTGGGAGGCACCGTCCTACGGTGGTTCTCCTCCTACCTCTCGGACAGGTCGCAGTCGGTGTTGGGCAGAGGGCAGAGGTCGACCCCTAGGCCCCTCAACTATGGGGTGCCGCAGGGTTCGGTCCTGTCCCCCCTCCTATTTAACATCTACATGAAGCCCCTGGGTGAGATCATACGATGGCACGGGATTAAATACCACCAATATGCGGACGACACACAATTGTATCTGTCCGCCCCGTGCCAACTCAGTGAAGCGGTAGAAGTGATGTGCCAGTGCCTGGAGGCTGTTAGGGTCTGGATGGGAACGAACAAGCTTGCACTCAATCCCGACAAGACCGAGTGGCTATTGATGCTCCCTCCCAAAAATGGTCCAGCTATTCCATCCCTTAGCCTGGGGAGTGAAATTATACGCCCCTCAGAGAGGGTTCGCAATTTGGGAGTCCTCCTGGATCCACAGCTGACGTTAGAACATCATTTGTCGGCTGTGACCAGGGGGACCTTTGCCCAGATTCGCTTGGTGCGCCAATTGCGACCCTACCTGGACCGGGAAGCCCTTTGGATAGTCACTCACACCCTCGTCACCTCAAGACTGGA
Source organism: Thamnophis sirtalis (assembly GCF_051295495.1). NCBI lineage: Eukaryota > Metazoa > Chordata > Lepidosauria > Squamata > Natricidae > Thamnophis > Thamnophis sirtalis. The sequence goes on from NW_028261382.1 coordinate 23,502,752, forward strand.
TTACTGTAACGCGCTCTACATGGGGCTGCCCTTGAAGAGCGTTCGAAGACTTCAGTTAGTCCAGAATGCAGCCGCGTGAGCGATTGTGGGTGCACCTAGGTACACCCACGTTACACCTATCCTCCGCGAGCTGCACTGGCTGCCCATTGGTCTCAGGACACGCTTCAAGGTGCTAGTCGTTACTTTTAAAGCCCTGCATGGCATCGGACCTGGGTACCTGAGAGACCGCCTCCTGCCAATTACCTCCCAAAGACCGATACGATCCCACAGACTTGGCCTTCTCCGGATTCCATCTGCCAGCCAATGCCAGCTGGCGACCCCCTGGGGGAGGGCCTTCTCTGTTGCAGCTCCGGCCCTCTGGAACGACCTCCCCGTTGAGATCCGGACCCTTACTACTCTCCCGGCCTTCCGTAAAGCTACTAAGTTCTGGCTGTTTCGGCAGACCTGGGGCTGTTGAAGTATCCAGCCCCACTTTAATTGTGAATGTTGTTGTATTTTAAATTTTGTATTGTCTTATTTATCCCCTTTCCCTTTTTATTGTAAGCCGCCCGGAGTCATTCGGGAGTGGGCAGCATACAAGACCAATCAAACCAAACCAAAAGAAAATAAGACCCAGACTTACTTATTTTAGGGAAAGCATGATATTAACAGTTGTACATAGTGGAAATTTGTCAAAGAAGGGTTAAGTACCTAAATCATCATGTTCAGAACTATGAATAAAGCTCCCAGAACACATATATACTGTAGTTTTGAGCTCAGAATTACCTTTACAAATTTGAAATTTTTGAATCAAAAGGTTTTTGATATGGAAACAGGATTGACTATGGTAGTAAAATATCTCATTTGTAAGACTGAGAACTTTTTTTAAAAAAACTTGGTTAGGAAAAAACATCTGATTAATTCCTAAGGCAACCGCATGTATCTTCTTTGGTCTCTTCCTTTAGAATAAAATAGGCCTAAATTATATTGCTCAGGACTTGAAAACATCTTACAAACTGTCTCTAGTGCTAGTGCACTTTTGAACACTTGGCACAATTTTTAAAAACTATTTTTAAACGTGCATGCCAATTTCTTCAAAAGAAACTTAAGAAAATAATTTTCAACCTCCCCTTATTTAATGTCTTTCTCAGCATTAGGTTGTAGACCAGAAAATCCATCTCATAACTGTTTCTTCAGGCACATTGATTATACTTGTTAACTGCATTACAAAGTCCATTGACAAATGATTTGGATAGCTTGGTAACTTGTGCTATGTTTAAAAGTTTCTCATTAGAGGGCAAAAAAATGATGGTAACATATTTTTATACCGTATATAACAAAAGTATGTCTGTGCTTTTGAATTCTAGGCCTCCTTTTTACATATGGAGTCACAGGGAGTGGAAAAACGCACACTATGACAGGATCTCCTGGTGAGGGAGGTCTGCTTCCTCGTTGCTTGGACATGATCTTCAACAGCATAGCACCTTTTCAGGCCAAGCGCTACGTGAGTTCAGTCTCCAAGTCTTGGGAATTGGCAGGTTAGCACAAATAAATACAAGGGCCTAAAATTGACAACCATAAGACCTTGAGGAAACGAGGGAGAAGGGAAATTGGGAAAGAGAAGGAAAAAGCAAGTGGAGACGAAGAATCCCCAAACACTTTGCTGAAAATAGGTGGTTCTGAAGGTAACATCTGATTGTACTTGATGCATTTTCAACTTGTTAAAATTGTGAGAGTGAGTGAAGCAGGTCTGCCAGTCTCAAGTAAAGTCACCCCCCTTTTCAAATGAACTCAAGCAATTCTGGACAGGACTGGAGGGATTTAACTGCTTCTTCCTGTGACCCTTAATCCTCAGGTCTTCAAACTTGATGATAAGAATGGAATTGAGGTCCAATGTGAAGTGGATGCTTTACTTGAACGCCAGAAAAGAGAAGCACTCCCAGTTCCCAAGACACCGGTGGGCAAGTAAGTGGCTCTGACTGACTGGGATAATTCAGGAATGTTATGGATGCTTCGTTGAAAGAATAACTGCAGATGACTTTCACCTTGGCAGGCGACAAGTAGACCCTGAAATTGCTGACATGATAAATGTGCAAGATAATTGTAAACTGGAAGATGTTGATGAAGACAGTGTCTACAGTGTGTTTGTGTCTTACATTGAAATATATAACAACTACATTTATGATCTTTTGGATGAATCCCCACTTGATCCCACAAAACCAAAGTGAGTAGTTTTTCTTCAATCGGGAACTATGCTAACAAGCCAGTTATAGTAAATGCAAGTAAAATTGTGGTTCAGTGATTTAGATTCAGGGAAAGGTAATGTATATAGTGGATTATAGATCCAGTGGTTGTTGGCTTGGGGAAAATAGGTTCTGTCCGGTTCTAAGCCTGTTTAGCAAGATAGTAGTAGCATCATACTGTTTTGAGCGCTAAATTGAGAGATGTGGCTTTCCCATGTTCAAAGCCTTTGAAAAATATGTTTTAAAAGTCTGCTTTGTCAAAAGACATTGCTAGGTAGGACTTGCTTTTAAGGCTGTTGTTTCTCCTGTTGATACTCTCTGGTTTGACTTGGTATAACTATTAGTTGTTCTCAGAATTTGGACAATTCTTTAACAGGGCATGGGAATGTTTTCTGAGATTTAGTAGCTTACACGATAACAATGGTTCTTAAGGAAATGCTCTTCAGCTGAATATTTAGTAACAAGAAAAGTCACTTGGGAAAATTATTTTCTTTGGTAGGTGGAACAACTGTGGCACTCCACTGCGGAATGCTGACTTCACGTATGTGGACATTACCCTCCCTCCCTTTGTAGTAATCTGGTCACTTTTTACCTTGTAAAGCTTGTAATGTGACTGTTGCTCTTTATTGTTAGTAGTTTGCATGGACAAGAGAATATGCTTGTATCCCTGTGTGTAATCTGGACGGTCACCTTCGCTTGCCTGGATAAACTAATGGTAGCTGTCAGTCTCCGCAGAAACTAGAATGCATCTATCTAATTCAACATTGTCTTACGTAACTGTCAAATATTGATAACTGATATCAGTAGTTTGCTGAGGAAGTTGCCATTAACTGTTTGAAGCCCCCCTTGTGCGTGCAGAAACGGCTTGCCATTGGTTGCTTTCCTGCATGTATTATAGACTTAATTAGTGCTCTTGCGGCTGATTTCAACCGTGTTATTGTAATGTAGCTACTGAGGAGTCAAGACAAAATGCTTGCATCTACCTCTAGTCATCTTTTGGCTGTGTTGTTTAAACCAGGGGTGTCCAAACTTGGGAACTTTAAGACTTGTGGACTTCAACACCCAGAATTCTGGGAATTGAAGTCCACAAGTCTTTATATATATATATATATAATGTTTTCATTCTATACAATCACATATTCACTGTGCTTAATCAGGGCATATAACATTGAATATAGAAAATGCCCTCTACAATACAAACCCAGTATACCACCTTGACCCGCCATACACCCTCTTTCAACCCCCCTCCAACTTTCATTCTTCCTTCTCACACACCCCTCTACGCCTACTTCCCCTCCCCTTCTTTTAACCTTGACCCTATCACACCCTCTCCATTCCCTCCCTCCCTTCTCCTCCTCCTCTCTCTCACCCTCTCCACCCTCCTTCTTCTTTCACTCGACTCTTTCCTTCGGTATCTATTACCTTCCAGTATATTCGGTTTGTTCTATTTTCGCACTAACATTGAAAAGCCACAGTATACAAATACAATCATGGAATTTAACACATATTGTATTTCCCCCCTCCCCCCTCCCCCTGAATCCCCACCTCCCTTCCCTCCCCCCGACTTCCCAAAGACCATACGTGGTATAACTTTTGAACAATCACAGTCTAAGATATCTCTACATTGAACTCAGCTTCTTACTGTTACCCAAATTTTAAACAATTTAAATTATTACTGATACTAAGCATAAGCTATCTGGAGTTTCTTAGTCCCATATTTACTTTTTATGTAATCAATCCATTTTTTCCAGTCTCGTTTATATCTCTCGTTTGAATGTTCTTTGAGATATGCAGAGATTTTGGCCATTTCGGCTAAGTTCATAACTTTCAAAGTCCATTCTTGAATTGTAGGTAAATCTTTCTTCTTCCAATACTGCGCCACCAAGAGTCTTGCTGCCGTTATTAAATACAGAACCAAATTAGTCTCTGCTGCTGTAAAGTCAATACATATACCCAGTAAAAACAACTGGGGGGTAAATTTTATCCTTCTTTTAAAGATGTTTTGCAGGATCCACCATATTTTTATCCAAAATGCCTTGACATTACGACATGTCCACCATATATGAAAATATGTAGCATCACAAGAACCACATCTCCAACATTTAGGTTGAACATTTGGATACATAGAGGCAAGCTTTTTAGGATCTAGGTGCCATCTATAAAACATCTTATAAAAATTTTCTCTCAAGTTTTGTGCTTGTGTAAATTTCACATTTCTTACCCAGATTCTTTCCCATGTTTCAAGCATTATTGGTTCCTCGATATTCTGAGCCCATTTTATCATACAATCCTTAATCAGTTCCGTTTCAGAATCCATCTGTACTAATACATTATATATCCTCTTTATATGCATTGAGCTTTGATCTCTTATTTGTTTAAACAAGTTATCCTCAACTTTTACAAAGCCAATTTTTTGATCTATTTTCCACCTAGCCTGTAATTGACCATACTGAAACCACGTTTGAACTACCTTCTCTTCTTTAAGTACCTCTAAAGATTTTAGTTCCATCACCCCTCTTTCTGAGATAAGAAGTTGTCTATAGGTGGTTCTATCGTGTTTTTGTTCTACATTCATATTTTCAATTGCATGTCTAGGAATTGCCCACATGGGCACTTTATCATTTAATTTATGTTGATATTTTTTCCAAACCCTCAATAAAGCATTTCTTAAGATGTGATTTTTAAATTTCTTATCCGTTTTTTTGTTAAATAACAAGTAAGCATGCCAACCATATAACAAGTCATATCCCTCGATATTCAAAATTCTGTCATTAGTTAGATGAATCCAATCACTAATTGCAGATAATGCCACTGCGTCATAGTATAATTTTAAGTTAGGTAATTTCAATCCTCCTCTTTCACGTGCATCTTGCATTATTTTCATCTTTACCCTTGGCTTCTTTCCTGCCCACACAAATTTATTGATACCCTTCTGCCATTCTAAAAGATTCGCATCTCTTTTAAGTATTGGTAACATTTGAAAAAGAAATAAAAATTTTGGTAAAATGTTCATTTTTACTGCCGCTATTCTACCCAGCAAGGACAAATGCAGTTTTTCCCACCTTTTCAACTCCAACTGTGTACTATGCCAAAGTGATTCATAATTATACTTGTATAATTTCCCATTTGAGATTAAAATATTAACTCCAAGATATTTAACTTTTTTAACTACCTCACATCTTAGCGTCGCCCCCAGTTCTTCCTTCTGTTTGATAGTCATATTTATAGCTATTATTTTGGTTTTTCCTAGATTTATTTTAAATCCCGAGACTTGACCATATTGATTGATCGTATTCAATAATACCCTACTAGTTTCCTGCGGTTGTTCCAATATTATAACCAGATCATCTGCAAATGCACGGACTCTATATTCTTGCTGTCTAATTTTAATCCCTTTTAGACCGCCTAGGCCCCGTATCTTATTCAACAGTATTTCCAAAGTTATAATAAACAATAATGGGGACAGAGGACAGCCTTGTCTTGTGCCTTTTTCAATTTGAAAGGAGTCTGTCAGACTTCCATTGACAATGATCTGGGCTGTTTGCTGCTGATATATTGCACCAATTGACCGTAAAAAACCATCTCCTATCTGCATTTTTTGCAATGTCTTCAGCAGGAATTGCCAATTAACTCGATCAAAGGCTTTCTCCGCATCCAGAAATATGAATGCGGCCGGAATTTGGTTGTTCTTTCCCAGGTATTCTAAAGCGTTGATAATTAATCTAACGTTGTCCTTCATCTGTCTGCCCTGTATAAAACCAGTTTGATCGGTATGTATCAGTTGTTGAATTACCCCCATTAGCCTATTTGCTAATATTTTAGTAAAAATTTTATAATCTACATTGAGTAATGAAATAGGTCTGTAATTTTTTGGTTGGGTAAGGTCTTGGTCTTCTTTGGGTATCAACGATATGAACGCAGTCTTCCACGAAGGAGGCACTTTCCCTCCCGATTGAATTTTATTGAATAGTTCTCTGAGGGGTTCTACCATTTCTAACTGTAGATTTTTATAATAAACAGCTGTTAAACCATCTGTGCCTGGTGCTTTCCCTAACTTTAATTGTTTAATTGCCTGCAAAATTTCCCCAGAGGTTATAGGTTGATTCAGCTTATGCCTATGTTCTTCTCTAACTAGGGGGATTTTCTCTTTATCTAGGTATTTGTCTATATCTCCGTCCTTAATTTTATCCCCTTTATACAACTCTGTAAAAAATTCCCGAAATACCTTTTGAATCTCTTCCTGTTGAAACACTTCCTTCCCTCTGTAACACAATTTGGATACATTTCGAGCTTTCCTTTTTTTTCTAATCTGATAAGCCAACCACCTACCGGGTTTATTTGCATTGCAGAAAGTATTATGTTTAGCATATAATAAACTAGTAGCTACCTGGTCAGAGATCAGCATATCAAACTGAGATTTTAATATAGCAATTGTTTCCCTAATCTTTGTATCTCCTGGATTCAATGTTAATTCTGACTCTTTCCCTTTAATTTCCTCTTCCAATTCTTTTCGTTTTTGCCCTTGTTTGTGTCTATGTGAAGTCCACAAGTCTTAAAGTTCCCAAGTTTGGACACCCCTGGTTTAAATTATTAAAAGGGACTAAATGTTTTAGATAATTGATATCATTGGAATATTCCTTTTGCAGGTTTCCTCAATCCAAAATTCTCCGTGAGGATCAAAATCACAACATGTATGTTGCAGGTTGCACTGAGGTAGAAGTTAAATCTACAGAAGAAGCCTTTGAAGTGTTTTGGAGAGGTAAGAAATGGTGTTACTTCCTGAAAATGTCACTTTAAACACTCCATGTTAAATCATTTTGAAGACAGTGTGCTACTGAGTCAAAAAGCCATGAAGGGGTGAAAGGAACTGTGTTTTATTCAGCATGTTTTTGTATTAGCCAACCAGATAATCGGCTGTCTCCTGAAAAGCCCCCAATAGGACTTGGGCGCCCCCTAAAAGTCATGCTGAACTGTCCCATTGATCTGCTTTTTCCTTTTTAAAGCCTTGTGGTTCAAGGGATTGTCATTATAAAATAAATCATCTACAAGGTGCAGCATTTCTCTTTTGTTTCTTTTGTATTTGCAGCTGTGACTTTTGGTGGTAAATTGCAAGCAGTTGGAAGGGTGTATTTGTAGCAGAATACATATTCATTAACTGTAATCCTTTTCCATTTAGAATTTACTAGACAGTTTGTGTTCCATTGGGTCCTTATTTCAGAGATATTTCCTTAAACAGAGAAACAGAATGCCCACAGATGGGGAAAAAAACAAGGGGGAGTGACTTCTGACTTTATGCTGGCTTCCCCATTGAATTTTCTTATGGAAAGCTGATGGTGCATTGGAAATCTCCCCCTGTCCCCATTTGCTTTGCTTATGAGAAGCTTGTGGAAAGGAAGTCAGTGGGGAAGCTGGCAAGAAGTTGCAAGTTCAAGGTCAGCCCACAGGTAAATGGCTGCTGCCGGATGAGGGAGGGTTGACATGTGTGAAAGGTGCAGCACGGATTGGGGAGGTGCATGAAAGTGTGGCACAGGTTGTGGTGCATATGGTGTGTTTTGGATCAGGGAGGGCATGCAGGATTGGGGAGGTTGTTGTGTAGGTAGGAGAGACTTACCCAAGGAACTTGACACCTTCACTGTCAACTTCCCCACTGCCTTGTGGGAAGCTGTCGGAGCGTTAGAAATGATCATGTGACCACAGTGAGGTTGATGGCTGAACATCCATAACTTTTTCAAATTTTGTTCCTGGAGGAGTAATGAATCCCTGCATTTGATAGTTAGCCTAGTTATGGTATCTAGGTTTAATGATTGTTGCTCTATTGTACACTGTTTTGCCCAGTTAAAGTTTACAAATAAACAGACATGTTTTAATAGTATATGGATAGATGGGTAACATCTGGATGTATTGCATTTTTGTGGCTATCTCCCTAAGCTCACAACAAAAAGCAATCCAATAAAAAAAGTTAGAGCAATATGCATACATAAAATAAATAACTACTTGAAAACAAAAACAACCAGGTTCATCAACAAAATCCATTCTTGCATCCAGCTGATCAAAGCCATTGTGTAAGCGCCCCGCCGATTGCCAATCCACCAAGCACAGTGGGCCAGCCATGCGGTTAGAACCTTCCTAAAAGTTAGCAGGTTGGGGCAAATCTAAGGGGGGGGGGGTGTTACAAAGATCCTAAATGTTTCTGCCTTTTCAGATAGGGAAGGTGCTCTTCTGCTGTTGGGTTGTTTTTTTTCTTTATTCGTTCCAGGTGCACCATATTCTTTTAGAGACAATAGCTAAAGTGATGGTTTTGATGGCTGGACTCCACTTGATCTAAATATTTTTTTTTCCTTTTAATAGGCCAAAAGAAGAGGCGCATTGCACACACTCAACTGAATCGAGAGTCCAGTCGTTCACACAGTGTATTTCTAATTAAACTGGCTCAGGCTCCTCTCAATGCAGATGGAGATAATGTTCTGCAGGTAAAATTAAGGTTGGATAGCAAACAGATGATTTCTTTTTTTTAGTTAACTTTTCAAAAAGTGATAATTGTTCGACCAGTAGCACTGGTCATGATAACTGTTGCTGAGAATCCTGGCTGTAGCGTATGCTTTCCTAAAAAGTCCAGAAATTCTCAACTTTATTTCTGTATATATAGTTTCCTGATTGAAAACCATAACATCTCTTCTCTTGCAGGAGAAAGAGTTAATATCCTTGAGCCAGTTATCACTGGTTGACCTAGCAGGGAGTGAGAGAACAAACAGAACCAAAGCCGAAGGAAACAGACTCCGTGAAGCTGGTGGGTGCTATGATACCAGTGAATGGATGTGTGCGTCTTCTTTCAGTCAAGGATTTCTGCTTTGGATTCAAGTGTACCATTCCTTCAAGCAAGCAGGAGATACTCTTTTAAATTGCCCTTTCCAGCAGAAAGAAACAGGGCTGACTGACATGTGAGGCCACAAAATGACCACAGAGGCCAAGGAAGTTTCTTTAAAAAATTCTTCTCTATCCAGAAGGTTTTTCTGGCTCTTGGTTCTGTATGTTTTTTCTGTAATACAGGAACTAAGATAGCTCTTGTTTCTTATTGTAAGTGATAGATAAAACTTGGAGGAAAATTAATATGGAATTCCTTTAGTTTTGAAAAACTATTCAGGTGAAAAATATTATTTTAACTTTAATCACAAATCCTTGAATCATTCTCAGTCCTTGCTCTTACTAGGCAAAAGTAAAATAGCATATTTATCTATACATTATACTACTTTTCAGGCCTCCTTTCTGCAAAGATGGATATGTATTTGGAACATTTTGCAAAGATGAATATGCATTTTGGGACATTGTTATTTTGATGGAATTTTCCTAACGTGGTGTTTTCTCAGAGTTAGAAAAACTATCAGTTTTCTGGGCAACTGTATGGAAGTAGTTTGGCATATTCTTCTAGAATTTGTTGTACTTTCTAGTTTAGTCTAGAGTCTTGGGATTTCCTCATAGTTCAGTGCTGAATCTGCCAAGATTGGCCTGATGTGGCCCCTGTTGTAAATCTTCCCCATATACTTTCCATAATACTAATTTAGCTAGGGCTTTTCACCACTGTCCAAAATTTAATTAAAATGGTCCTTATATTGGAACTGGAATTTTCTCTTTCCCTACCCTTTCCCAAGGATATTGAAAATGCAAAGTGGTTGTTTCCTTTTCATAGGAAAAGGAAACAACCATGTGCTCCCAAAACCAGGAAATTAAGAAATTATTACAAAGACAAACTGTTTCATGAGTAGGCATCCTATCGGATGGTTGTCAGACAAGTGCCATTCACTCTTCCAGGTAATATCAATCAATCACTGATGACATTACGAACCTGCATAGAAGCTTTGCGAGAGAACCAAACTTATGGAACCAATAAGGTGTGTAGTTACTTATTTCTGTAGAGTTAGTTTTTCCTCATTTTCTCAGTTCCTAAACTCTGAGAATGTTTTGTTCTCCTTAATTCTTCAGATGGTCCCTTATCGAGACTCCAAATTGACCCATCTTTTTAAGAATTATTTTGATGGTGAGGGTAAAGTGCGTATGATCGTCTGCGTGAATCCAAAGGCAGAAGACTATGATGAGAGTTTGGTAATTTAAGTTTGTTGTTTAGCTTCAGTTGCTTGAATTTATAAAAACAGTAGCACACACACTATATATATATATATATATATATATATATATATATATATATATATATATATATATATATATATATATATATATATATATATATATATATATATATATATATATATATATATATATATATATATATATATATATATATATATATATATATATATGCCTTGCTACTGGGGTGGCTGCCCTTTATAGAAACTTTTTTAAATGCTAGAATATTCTTCCTATTCACATTTCAGAATATGTGCTGTTTTTATATGGTTGCTCATCTCACTCAAAGTGACTCTTGGTGGCAGACAATAAAATCAAAATTAACAATATTAAAAAAAATCAGACATTAAACATGGATAAAAATAGAGCAAAGTCACTAGGAGAGATATTATGTATAATACAGTGGTACCTTGGTATGTGGCTGCTTCAAAACTGGTCGAATTTGGATTTTGATGCATTTTGAGTGAAAATGTCACAGTACCCGACCTTTGTTTAGTACCCAACACGCTGCTGGGGGAAGAAGCGGTCAGCTATGGGGAATGAACAGGAAATCAGCTTTGCTGGGAAGGTTGCCGCAAAAGGACGGGGGTGGCCACAGAGGATGGACTGGAAATAGGCTATGCAGAAAAGGTCACTGACATAGGAAAAGGGATAGACAGACAGTCCTTTCCAATTGAAACAAGGGGTTTGTTTGGAACTTGTCCTCTTTACTACCCATCGCACCTCCCAAAATGAATTAATGCCAAGTACCAAGGGACAGACTCCCTCTCCCCAGGGGATCCCCAGGCTTGTGGAAAATACAGGTTTTGAGAAACATTTACAAGAAAACAACCAAGCTCAGAGAGCACCAAGGAATCCACAGTTCAAGCCTGAGCTACAAATATATTCTTCCATTCTTCTAATACTCTTTTTTTTTTAAAAAAAATATTGATAGCAAGTTATGAGATTTGCAGAAATCACCCAAGAAGTGGAGGTTGCACGGCCTGCTGACAAACCTCTGTGTGGACTAACTCCTGGTCGGCGATTTAAGAACCAGGTTTTCAGAGAGGAGCTCTCCCGACAGCTGGAAATCCGAGGTGGACCTGTTGATGGAGGTAAATCTTTAGGTTGGTTAGATCACCTGAGACTAATAACAATAGAAATGTCTCCTCCTAGCAATTGCCTTATATAGTTCTTCTGCCTTTACTTACCATGCAGACTCTGATCTTTGTGGATTCAACTAAGTGGCCTGTTTTGTTTCTCTAGACAGAGGCCCCTTGGTCAGAGAATTGCTCCTGCAGAGTTTCCCTCCAGTGCCTTCCTGTGAACTTTTGGACATCAATGATGACCAGACCCTGCCTCGGCTGATTGAAGTGCTTGAAAAGCGGCACCACATTCGGCAGAAGCTGTCAGAAGAGTTTAGCAAAAATGGTTAGTGCTTGGCACCAAGTTGTCTTGTCCTGGCTATAAGTGCATAAATTGTGAGGTTCTTCATGGGAGGGAAAGAATCAACTGATTGCTTACTGAAATCAGCAAATACAGTAGCCTGAAAAATAATCAGAAGAGGTAGTAAGTCTTCCACAAAAAGCTCTTAGAATGTGTGTTTGTCCAAAATCCCGTACCTGGGATTTTCCTGTCATACCTGTTGTAAATTGGGAGCCTTTGCATACCTTAGGGTTGTACATCACTTATGCCCATTCTTGGATTGGATGTTTTGCTCACAGTCACTGATGCCACCATGACCTCTCATTTGGATGACTGCCATGCACTCTACACGGGGCTGCCCTTTCATGTTTCTATAATAAACAGAATCAGCTATAGAAATCAAATGTCTTTTTCTGTTCTAGTTCTATGTGTAAAGAACATGTTGCAGGAACTTGATGCCAGCATTGTATCCAAGGAGAACTTTGCACATGTGAAAATGGCTGAAAGAGAAAAAATTATAACAGGACAGAAAACTGAGATAGAGCGACTAGAGAAGAAAGCAAAAACTCTGGAATATAAGGTTTCTATTTACTGTTTGATGATTAAGTATAGCACTCATTTGTAAATATTTCTGCTCAGAAATAAAATCTTGGATTGCTGAAGTAGTTCTCCATTTGTTGATGGATTGTAATTTCTTGACATGAGGCAGACCTGAGAGGTTAGCAAGCTTCTCCGATAATGGGCGACATCATGCATTCTGTGCAATACCACAAGGGCTGACACATTTTGAACACTAAAAGGGAGACACCAATTTACCCAACAAGTTTGAAAACATAATTTTTGCAACCATCATCAACTGTTTGCTAACTGTGATGGTTGCTAACTACTTTTATGATATCAGTTGCAACGCTAACTACTTTTATGATATCAGTTGCAACGCAGGGTCTTGCTTTGCCAAAAAACAAAAAAGTTGTGCTAAATTTTGTGGAGGTGAGTTTTCAGAATAGCAATAGCACTTAGACTTTTATCTGCTTCACAGTGCTTTATAGCCTGTCTAAGTGATTTACAGTGCAATCATTGTTCCCAACAATCTGGGTCCTCATTTTACTGATCTCAGAAAGTTGGAAGGCTGAATCAAGCTTGAGCCATTGAGAATTGAACTGCTGAACTACCAGAGGTAGCCAGCAGTACTGCAGTCCAACCACATTGCAATCTCTCATGCCAGATTGACATCCTGGAGAAAACAACAGCAATTTATGAAGAAGAGAAGCGCAACCTGCAGCAGGAACTAGAAAGCAAGAGTCAAAAGCTGCAGCGTCAAGTTTCAGACAAGCGTCGACTAGAAGCTCGTTTACAGGGCATGGTGACAGAGACAACAATGAAATGGGAAAAGGAATGTGTGAGTATGACTGGTTTACTGAACCACAGGGCTGGGAAAAAGCCATTTCCTTTTAGAAGACATCGCTGGAAGGGTTTAATGCCATCTCTGGAAAGTCTGGCTGATTTATTTGATTGTCATATAATTTAACAATAAATTATTGCTATAATTTATTCATGCAAGAGTTAAGTAAACAGTTGGCAGCAATATTTTTTAAAAAAATAAAGAAAAATAAATGGAAACATACAGTAAATGTTGTAATTGCAATAAATGTTCAGAATAACAGAGTTGGAAGGGACCTTGGGGGTCTCCCAGTCCAACCCCATACTCAAGTAGGAGACCCTATACTATTCCAGACAATCTCTTCTTAAAAGGCTCCAGTGATGAAGCGCCCACAACTTCTGAAAGCAAACTGTTCCACTAGTTAATTGTTCTCATTGCTAGGAAATTTCTCCTTAATTGCAGATTGCTTCTCTCCTTGATTAGTCTCCATCCATTGTTTCTTGTCTTCCCTTCTAGTGCTTTGGAGAATAGGTTGACCCTTCTTTGTGGCACCCCCTCCCCCATCTTATTTTGGAATATTGCTACCGTGTTTCCCCAAAAATAAGACCTAACCGTAAAATATGCCCTAATGCATCCTTTGGAACAAATTAATATAAGACCCAATCTTATTTTCACAGAAACATGGTATCACGTCACCTCAAGTCTTTCTTTTCACTAGACTAGACATACCCAATTCCTGCAACCACTCATCATATGCTAATCATCTTGTTGCTCTCTTCTGCACTCTAATATAGTGACTAAAACTGGATGCAGCATTGTAAGTGTGGTCTTACTAAGGCTTTATAAAGCGGTACTAGTACTTCATATTATCTTGATACTATCCCTGTTTAATACGGCCCATTTTTGGCTACTGCCACAGAATTCTGGCTCATATTTGAGTGATTGTCCTCCAAGATGCCCCTCACAGTTATTGTTATTGAGCCAGGTTTCACCTAATCTGTACCTGTATATTTGATTTTTCTTTCCCAAGTGTAAAACCTTACTTTTCTCTACATTGAATTTCATTATGAAGATGTTGAAGACACATCTGAAAACTGTCAGCAAGTTATAAATCCACCTGGTGGTGATACTGTCTATCCTACATGTTTTTAGCTTACCACGAAGTAGGTTATGGTCTACTTTGTCAAATGTCTTACTGAAATCCAGGTATACTATCTCCACTGTATTTCGCTGGTCTACTAATTTAGTGACTTTCTCAAATAATGAAATAAGATTTGTTTGGCATGATCTGTTTTGGACAAACTGGTGTTGGCTTCTGATTAGAACTTTGCTTGCATCTAGGTGTTCACAGATTTGTTGTTTGATTATCTTTTCCAGGATCTTCCAGGGACAGAGGTTAGGCTGATTGGTCCGTAGTTTTCTGGATCTGTTTCCCCCCCCCCTTTTTTGGGGGAAGATGGGAATCACATTAGCTCTTTTCTAGCCCTGTGATAGTTCTCCGGTGCCCCAAGCTCTATGGAAGATATGGTTCAAGGGTTCCGAGATCACATCTGCCGTCTCCTTTCAGAACTCTGGGATGTAATTTAATTTGAAGTCATTTAGAGCAGACACGTGTTCTCTTCCCATTTCTCTTGCTTATTTTAATTTGTATTCCTAGTCTGTCTTTAACAGTTATGGTTTGGTAGGTTGGACTATTTTTTGCTTTTGTGTCAAAACAAAAACAAAGCAAAGAATGAATTAATCAGCTCTGCCTTCTCTCTACTGCTTGTCACTTCCTTGCCGCCTTCTCTCATTAGTGGACTGATTGTTTCCATGACTTTTTTTTATATGTTGAAAGAACCTTTGTAATTATTTTGTCATTTGTTGCAAGTCTTGCTGGATTCAGAAGCAGAGAACACTTGTGACCCCAAGATGACATTGCAAGGTTGCTCAGATTTAAGACCAGGTAACATGGCTGACAGGTGGCTCAGGTAGAGATGGCCCAAAATAAAAGGTTAATTTGGGCCAAAGCTGATGCAAAGGCAATATTAGATTGCCTTAAAACAGAGAATGCTACCAAGTGGACTAAAACAATCCAGTCATCATCTACTGACTGGCTCTGTAACATTCTGAAGGAACACCTAACAATGAAACCTGCTACAAAAAGTGCCCAAGTGGGTGGCCCCCATTGGTTTGATCCTGAATGCCAGCGGCTGAAGAAGAAACTGAAGGCAGCCATGAGGCTTGCCCAGAGGAATCCCACTGCTCAAACACAAGCTGAGATGTTGCACACAAGAAGGGAATATAAAAACATCATAACATTAAAGAAAAAAAGTTTTGCCATTTCAATCTGGTCAGAACTTGAGTTGGCTGCCAGAAATCATAATTCAGGAACATTTTGTACTCTGTAGCAGGTTCCTGAAGGAACAGAGATTTGCCAATCTCGACATACCAATCTCTGCTGAGGACTGGGAGAATTATTATCAGTGTTTGTTTGCTTCCACGGAACCTGTAGAGAAACGGGTCTTTAAGCAGTGATCTAGCAAACCCTAGAACTCTCCCCCCAAGGGGAGGCAAGACAAGGGTGTATCCTGGCCCCATCATTTTTTAGTGTATATATCAACGACATGCCAGGGTACACATGCTGATGATCCTAAATACTTACTATAACAGCTTGCTTTATGCTGATGATATGGTTTTATTATCATATTCGCTAGTAGGATTACGTAAGCTATTAAGAAGATTCAGCTCTTATTGCCAGGATGACTCCCTAATTATCAGTAAATCTAAATAAAAAATAATGGTGTTTGGAAAACACCATCAGAGACACAGGTGGCAATTAGATGGTGAACCAATTAAACAGTATATTTGTATATTTGTATACTTTTTCCAAGACTGGATCTTGGGCTTGCCATCATCAACAGAGTACATTTAGACAAAAGCTTGTTTGAATTTATTGCTTAAACTAAAGGACCATAGTTCCCCAGGTTTCCCAGCCCATTAATCAAGGTTTATAAAGCTAAGGTTATCCCTATGCTCTTGTATGGAGCAGAGGTTTGGGGTCTATATTCAACCACAGCCCTAGAACAAATACAGTCCCAGCACTTGAGATGTATTTTGGGTGTAGATCCAAGAACATCTACTGCAGCAGTTAGAGCTGAATTGGGAATTCATACAATTCATGCACTATCCAAAATTAGAGCATATAACTACTGGTGCAAAGTCAATGAAATTGAGGCTGATGGACTCCCCAAGTTATGTCTACTACAGCAAATAAAATTACAAACACAAATCTCCTAGATCACCAAACTAACAAATTTTGTAAGAAGCTCTGGCCTTTCTGTCTCTTGCGTAATATGAGAACAAAAAAAGAGCTGCCCAAATAATCAAGGATATAGAAGCACAAAATGACAGAGCTATCCTTAGTAAGATGTGTAATTTGAAATGGCTGAGTAAATACAAACATACTTTCAAGTAGACGGCGATTTGAAGTTACAACTGCCAAGACATCTTGGGGAGATATTTACGGGAGCGAGATTCAAACAGCTTGACCCAATGGTCAGATTGGGGAGATTCCATTCTATATTCTACAATGAGCGTCTCTGCATTTGTGGAGCGGAAGAAGCAGAAGACCTGGCTTACATCCTATTGGATTGTTGCTTGTATAAGGGGGTGAGAGACGGGGACCTTGGTCTATATACCAAAGGAATAACCCATTGGGATCCCCATATCAAAACAACTCATGTGCAGCCAGAACGGAAAAATAACTTTTAACACAGCACAGTGCTTTAACAAAATGTTTCGGTTGAGATCTGCATATGTGGGACTGATTGGGGTGACACCAAAATATAATTTTATCATATTTTATCTATATCTTAATTTTTTGTGATCTATTCCAATTTCATTTTAATCCCAATTTTATCCCAATTCCATTTTAAATTGTATTTTATCAAATTTTAGTAATAATTTGTTTCTGGATCTTTGCATTTTGATATGGCTAATTAATAAAACTCAATGCATAACTCTTTTATCTAAATTAATGATGCTTATACATGTAGATTGAATTCAGTAAAATTGGTGATCTCACCCTTACAGCACCAGATTCCTCAAGATTCACTTGTGCTATGGTAGCACAATTGTTCTGCTTTGGGACAATAGTGGATAAAATTAAGTATTCTAACCAAGGCCTTTCAGTAATTAAGCTTAATGTGCTCTAATATTTTAACAAAACAAAATAAAACTCAGAGCCACCTAAAATAAAACAAAATGGCTGAAAAGTTGCCCTCCTTGTTATGGTGGTTGTGTTACGGCATCCTTGCTGTGCTTGGGCAATTGTTAAAGACTTGAAACAGCACTGCTGAAAATTTAGCCATTCAGTGATTGTCAACCAGAATGTATCCCTTAAGCCAGGAGGGGCAACAAGGTGCCATTCAGATGTTGGGCTGTAGCCTCTGTCTTTTGTCATGGTGGTAAGACCATGATTAGGCATTCATTAATGTCTAAAGAGGGAGATATTGTGGGTCTTGTTTTAAGGCAAGTGTAGCCAGCATTACTGAACTATAGGCTGCATTTCCTTGGAATACAAATATGTGGCCATAGCTGGAAATAGTAGGTTTCAACCCATGCCTTCATTTTCTGACAACTGGTATGTCTTCTTACGACTTAACTAAAATTACTTTGAAGTAAAAATATTTCTTTATTTTTGTCCATTAAAATTACTGGCGTTACTGTTTTCCTGCCGTATAGTATAGTAACGTAGCTGATAATTTTTCAGAATGTAATATTTCAACAGGCATCTATTTCACTTTAGAGACATGTCCTCCAATCAAAAACTCTTCAATCAGTTAATATTGCATTGGTTAGTATATCATGTGTAATGGTAGCCTGCCTTCTTACCATGCAGGAGCGGCGTGTGGCAGCCAAGCAACTGGAGATGCAGAATAAACTTTGGGTGAAAGATGAGAAACTAAAGCAGCTGAAAGCCATTGTCACAGAGCCTAAGAGTAACAAACCTGAGAGGCCTTCCCGGGAAAAAGATCGGGAGAAAGCTCTACAAAGATCATTGTCTCCTCCCCCAGTACTTGTAAGCTTCTTTTGAGAATGAATGTGCACATTAGCCACTGTGGCAAGTGAATCTGGGCAGTCAAACTCCTGTGGCTGGGAGACTATACTTCAGCCAGGAGAATTCTCTGAAAGCCACCTCCTTGAATTAGCTTTGAATCTTTCTATTTATGCATGTTTTCTCTTTCTAACTCTGCTTAGTACAGAACAGAAGGAGATGGGGCTGAATCCTATGAAGGTTTTGTCGTGGTGTTCTTTTCTTTTTGCCTTATTCACTAACTGCACCTTTCTTCAGTTTTCTAGTAACTGTATCCCTCACCTGCCTAACAACCATGATCTCCCTGCCAGAAGCCAGCCACAGCTGCATAGGCGTTCAAATTCTTGTAGCAGCATTTCCGTGGCTTCCTGCATCTCGGAATGGGAGCAGAGAACACCTACTCAGCACAGCAAGCCTCCTGACAAGGGTGACAATGGCCTCCCTAGAGCCAGGAGTAGACTACAGGAGCCAGAACAAGCCAGGCCCTGGGTCATGTCAGAGAGAAGGCGGGGCATGTGCTGGACAGGACTTCTGGCAGCTTCCAGCACTAGAGAGCCCCTAGAGCTAGAAGAGGACTTGTGCTGCAGGGTCAGTGTTATGTAACAGCTGTGGTTACCCCTGGCTGAATGGCTGGTAATGGTGGGCACAGCCATTCATGACTGAGAAACATACCTCACCCCCAGGGGAGTTGCAGACACAGAACAAGAGAACGGCTGTAGATTCACGCTTCTTTTTAAAAGACGGGCTAATCTGAAGCAGCCTCTTGCTGCCCAGGCCAGCTGGGGTCAAGGGTCTCCATCAGGCTGATTGGTCATCCTGTGAGGTTCTGTCCCCTCCTCTTGCCATTTGGACACTATCCTGATGTCTTCACATTAATTGACAATGTGTTTGTGTTTACGTACTTGTTTACTTGACAAATCTTTAATTTTGGGTAATTAGTTTGAATCAAACTAAGTAGAAATTAGCTTCTCAAGTAAATCTCAAATTAAAAAACACACTTATTTTGGAACTTCAAAGAAATTCTGATATCTTGCAGTGATGCCCTTAATAGTAAAGGCTGCAGGTCTTTAGTAAAAATAGTAAGGTCACTTAGGCCTGAAGGGGATTGCTACTTTGCAGCTTGGGAACGACTTACTACTCCCTGCCTTTTTTCTATGCTCATAATCCTAAGTGGAAAGTGCACTTTTGTATTTTATGTGTATGTGCATACATAAAATGATCTTTGAATGATCTTTGAATGATCTTCTGGACCATGCCCTGCTATTCTGTATTGCTCGGGGATGCAGAGTGCATAAAAGCAGAATCTTTGGGGTATGGCCTCAAAATGTGGCATTCTTTGCTCTCTTGGTGCTTCCGATTTCTTTGATTTTTACCTGCTGAAGCCTGGAAGGATCTTAAACTACTGACCCAAATTTATTGACAGAGGGCTTCGGCTAATCTGCAGTTGTCAATGTGTGCTTGTTTTTCCTCTTCCTATAATACAAATAATCCCATATACACCTCCAGTATAATCTCAATAGCATATGTTGGGTTAGGGTTAACTTGCTCAACTGTCCCTGAGATAAGCTTAGGAAACTTGCCTACTAATTTTATGAACTTCCTTTGCTGATCTCCCAGAATGCTCCTCCTGTCCGCCTTCGCCACAGACGGTCTCGCTCAGCAGGAGAGAGGTGGGTGGATCATAAACCTCCTTCTAATATCCAGACTGAAACAGTCATGCAGCCACAGGTCCCCCATGCCATCATGGTGACCTCTGCAAACGAGAAGGCCCTGGCCAAGTGTGACAAGTACATGCTGACCCACCAGGAGCTGGCCTCGGATGGGGAGATTGAGACCAAACTGATCAAGGTAAACTGTTAGGCAGCCCAGGAGACTCTTGCTATCCTTGGAGCATTCTGTTTTGTGCATCAAGTTTCTACAGAGCCCTCCAAGAAAGTGGCCTTGACCACAAAGTACATGTTTCTTTTTATTCTGCTACATCATTCTCCACACTGCAACCAGGGGGGCTTTTCTACAATTCCTGGTGCTGTTGGGCGGAAGTGTTAAACTGGAGCAAGGCTGGCTGTAGTCTTGAATTCCTTGCCAAGTGGTCTGGGGCTCTCTGCTCAACCATCTCGGATTTCTATAAAATTTGGTGTGAACATACACACACGTTCCCAGCGAACATTGGTAAAGTGTTATGTTTGCCGGTGCAATATTTGTGGAAATATAGTCATTTGTTTGACCCTGTACTGCAGCCTTCTACAGTAGGACTCTGAGGTTCCAGAACTTTGAGACATAATATCTCCAGCAATATTTTGTTGAGAGAAACACAATTTGGCCATCTTGGACAACATTTTGTGCTCTATTAAACACAATAATAAAAACATTCTCATGAGCGATCTTCATCTAGATAATTTGCAGCAAAGTTGGCTGAAAATTACTGTTGCTCGAAAAAAGGTTAAAGTTTGGCTTTTTATATCTGGAAGGAAAGGTATGAGAAATGTGAAACTTTGTGTGTAATAACATAGCCACACAAGGTTTTTGAGTATAAAATTTCATTCTCCTGCTTTCCAAAAGTTCATAAACTGAGTGTAAAGTTGACGTTTTTGTAAAAATGCCAAAAATAAAGTATTTTCAGCCCTTTTTCAGCTTTTACAAAACAAGATCATCTGGAAACTCTGTGAAATCATTCTAATTAGAAAGAGCAGAACTACATCTTATTTGCGTGCTTCCAGCGCCTTCAGGTTGACAATGTCAATTCCCAGAAGCAACACTAAAGAACATGGCGCATAAATTCAATAATAAATAAGCAATCGTTCATATGAACAGTATGGACTTTGGCTTGGGAACCATATAAAATACCCATTTTAGGCTTGGATAAGCTGCTCAGTTGCCGGCCTGGTTTTTTTTTACCTTGACTTTTCTAAAATCAGACCACTTGACATGGAATGACCTTATGATTTGTTACTCAAGGCGGTAGAAACCCAGTGGAGCTTTTGTTGTCTGTGGGCTTTATTCCTGTAAAATGGGTATAATTTAGTTGGTTTGTACTTCTGGGAGATCAGAAAAAGAGCCTTTTCTTCTAGCTTTAACTTACATATGTATAAGAATGTAATGAGAATAAGTTATTACATTGTCAATTGTGCCAATAAATTTCTCTTTTCAAAGATTTTCTGAAATAGATTTTGTTTTCAAAGGGCGATGTTTTCAAGACCAGAGGAGGTGGACAGGCTGTTCAGTTCACTGAAATAGAGACCTTGAAACAAGAGTCACCAACAGGGTGAGTCACAACCAACCCAAACGGTTTTGCCCTTTCATGTTTCAGTTCAGTGGGAGTGGAAACTGATGTGATTCCTGGGTGTTAATGGAGATGATGATCAGGCCTTCAATCTTTTGTGCATGACTGAATAATCTGGGTTCCGAGAAGGCCAGGAACTCCCGTAGGTATCTTCTGCTCCTGGGTAAAATTGTAAAAATGCAATTTTTACAAATGAAATTACAAATTGGAAATATCCCCAGGTTAATATAAAATAAGGGCAGACTCAATTGATGCCAGCCTTTCCCTCATTCTGTGCCTGGAACTTTCAAGCAGGAGATTAACCTCGGAACTATTTCAAACCTTAGCAACCTTTTTCTTTTCTATTCTTCCAGACGCAAGCGGCGGTCGTCTCCCTCAAGCCCTCGCCTCCCCGAGGAGGCTTCGGAGTCAGAATGGACTGATGTAGAAACACGGGTACGTCAGGAGTGTCTTTGGCAGAGGATGGGATGGGTGTTCCCGAGTCACCTCCTGACAGCTTCCCTTGTCTTTTTTTTTGGCCAGTGTTCAGTCGCAGTGGAGATGAAAGCAGGTTCCCACCTTGGGCCTGGCTATCAACATCATGCTCAGCCCAAGTAAGTTCTCCGTGTTCCTCTCATCCTGCAAACCTATCAAGTACCCAGCTTCCTCCAAAGCTCCCGAGAGAGGCTGGGTACTTGATAGGATCTGGGTGCTGGTGTGGGAGTCGGATAAAGAGCTAGTGCTTAGGACTGAAAATAGACTTCACTATTGAGGTTTGGCCTCTTGCAGATAAGTGCTGGCTATGCTGTGGAAGTGATCTGTTCAGCTCAGGGAAGAACACTGACAGTTGTGCAAGGCAGGAAAGAGGGCATCCGAGGTAACAAGAGGTCAATGCGAGTTCTTTAAAATCAGAACCTGCCAGTTATTGGTTTTCTAGCTACAGGGAGGGATGGATTGTACAACCAGCTTGTTCTCCATGCAACTCTCCCTGGTGGCGCCTGAGTTTCTGTTTCACACACTCCTTTCACTCTATTATGCAGCGGTTTAGGCTCTAAGTCTTTCTGGGATGCTGACTCTTCTTGGCACATTATTCCATTTCTCTCTCCCTCCCCCCCCCGCCCCCGCCCCAGTGTCCATGTAACAAAGGGCAGTAGAAGATAGAAGTGTTGGTGACCAAAGACTGGGGCCCAGTGCCACTCTTCTGAGGGAAGAGAGTCGTGTGCTCCCAGCAGGATCACTGCTGGGAGGGGAAATTGAGTTTCTGTCAGCTTCTGCCTTGCTACTGCTTCAGCTGTCATGAAACGGGGAGGGAGGGTTTGGTATTTGGGTGGGGTTATTCGATGTGCTGGAGGAATGCTGACAGTTTCAGCCCAATGTTAAGCTATCTGTTTGTTTGTATAGAACTGCAGCCTTTTTGAGCATGATTGGGGATTACAGTCTTGTCCTTTCTTTGCAGACGCAGGAAACCCTGAAGCTTGGAGATTTCTGCTGGGGTTCCTCTTTCAACTAAAGTTTCAGGCTACATAGCTGGCTATGCTAGAAAGTGACAAAAGGGAAATTAAATAAAAAATGCCTCTCGATCCTCATCTACATCATGACTTTGAGGAAGATGATGACCTCATTTATTATTTTATGCATTTCTCTGTCTCCTTGCAAAGTTTTCACTCCATTTTTCTTCTCATACTTCAACACTTGTTTCCATGCCTACTTTTAGGGGACTGTTGCTATTTATTTGTCATCATGCACTTTAGTATCTCTGGGTAGCATTTTGAATGTTGCATTTAGAAAGAGCTGTCTTTTGGGTTTCCTTTAAAACTGGTGCTTTCCCCAGGAAAGTTGTATACACGAGACAGCATGGTTTTCTGCCATATAATTGAACTAATGGGAAAAGTTCTTTGCTATACAGAATGTCAGTGTATTCACGATGATTAGACAACTTTGTAGTGACAGATCCAGAGCTGATGTGACTTTTTCAACTGAATTTGCAAATAAAAAATTCATTCATAGCTTCCTACCTTCAGTGCCCTTTCTGATCTGCCCTGGCCATATTAAGAGGAAGGACCTCATTTATTCGGAGCATGGAACAGTTCCTTTTCCTTTCACACTCATTCTGTGTAAGCACATTCTGAAGGCCAAAATATTCACACGTTTATGCAATGAAAATGCTTTAAACATTGAGGTAGCATCCACAAGCCACACCATTGAAAGGAATTGTAACTTTTCTGCTGCCGTCGTTCAATTCCTTTGTGAACCAATTTTCCCTCATGCTCTAAAATAGGTTTGCTTAGAGAAAAGGTCAGTCACCATTCAGATCACCATATTGCTGGAGCTCTCAGGCAACTCTACAATGAAGCCCATGGGTATTTCCTTTCGTGGGGCTACAGGATCAGCTAATGGTTGTAATAGGCCAGAGGGGTTGCCAGGCCATCTTTTAGCCTTGGCACACACAGGACAGCTTGCCACATATTTTCCTATGTCCTTTTTCATGCCAGGACACCAAAACTGATGCAGCGTCTCTATAAGATATCCATCTATCCAGATATTGCCGTGCAGCCTCCGCCTTCTGCAGCGGCGCTAATGAGCCGCAAAGAGCGTTTTCTCTCGGCTTGCTTGAGTGGTGTTTCCCAATGCAAGCAACCTCCCTCCCTCCCTATTGGCTTCTGTGAGAGGGCTCCAACTGGCTAATCCAACAAAGCCTGCATCAGCTAGCCAGACGCTGGGGCTCGAATGCCCACCATGGCATCAGGCCTTCAGGACACGGTAGCTCTGGCCAACACCAGGAATAAGGCCAAAGGGAGGAGCAGGATGGCAGGCAAAAGCAAGGCCTCGGGGGAAGCAGCCCCAAAGGCTCAGCACCAGGGCAGATCTGCTGGGCTTCTGGAGGAGGGGGATCCCTCCCCCATTAATCGCCCAGACCCCCTGGCGCTGTTGGAGGAAGAGGGCGAGGACCCAAAATTTTGGTTGGTAAGCAAGAGTGTTGGTGAGTTTCACCACATTTTACAAGTTGCCCACGCTCATCCAGTCACATGATTGCTGAGCCATGCCCACAAAATAGATCGCATCCACAGAACCGGTAGTAAAAATTTTTGAAATCCACCTCTGAAGTACTGTATCCATCTAACTTGTTTGGGGGAAAGTTTTCATGGGATTTTCAATGCTTCTAGGTTTTTAAGATCCATCTAGACCTTGAAGTGTATTCTACTGCCCTCTCGGAATTGCCTCCATGTGAGGAGTGTCCATCTCACGATGTATGCCTCCTCCCTCACTGCCCACCTCCCCTCTACTTCATAAAGCTTATGAGAGGAGTAGGCTTATGGTTGCAGATTGCCCTGTTGGTTTTTCTGGATTAGTACTGCCCCTACTGAAAGGTGGCTCAGTGGCTAAAACGCTGAGCTTGTCAATCAGAAGGGTCAGCAATTTGAATCCCTAGTGCCGCATAACAGCTTCCTTTACTTGTCCCAGCTTCTGCCAATCTAGCAGTTCAAAAGCATGTAAAAATGCAAGTAAAAAAATGAGCACCTCCTCCTAGAGTCAGGAACGACTAGCACATATGTGCGGGGGGACTTTTTCCTTTACTGCCCCTACTGCTACATCACTAGCATCAGCCTGGGCCACAAATGGCTGAGTTGGAATCAGGGTGTCAGAGCACTGGTTTGGCTATGAAAAGGCACTTTAGTTTTTCAAAGACTGCTTGGCATACCATTGTCCACTTTAGTGGCAGCCTAGGTTTTGGCTTGGCCCTCCTTTGGGTCTAAGGAGAGAGTTAAATGGGCAATTTCATTGATTGGTGCTGCTCCACAGACCTCTGTTGTGTCCCCAGGCTGACATCTGTCCAAAACAATCTCAACAACCAGGCTTCCTTTGTAAAGTGGTCAAAATTGCATTTGGTGCAAAAGGCAGTGACCAGATTGGTGCAAGAAGCAGGGATCATATAGCACCTATCCTGAGAGATTGGCAGAGGTTGCCTGGCTGCTAACCAAGCATGATTTAAGATGCTGTATGGCCCCAGGGCTTTCCATGAAGCTCTCCCTTTACTTAGATCAGCAGAAGAGGCCCTTCTGCCTCTTGACCCCATTGCCAGAAGCTCTTCTCTTGCCAATGAGAAGAAGATCCTCTCCTGTGTGGCTCCCAGACTGTGGAATCATTCCTCAAAGAAGTATGTTTGGAAGCTCTTTTTGACTATTCAGGACGGAGACTGCAAAACAAGCTCTTTCACCAAGCTTTTAACTGTAATTGGTGTTAATTTTGACATTAATTATATTGATTGTGCAGCCATGTTTTATAACTTTTATTTTCATACACCACAATAAACTACTTGGGAGTTTACAAGCTGAAAGGCTGTCTATATATTTATTAATATTTTTTTTCAAATACTGTAAATCTTTAGCTGCTAGTTAATTACTTAACATCTCAAATTGGAATCAATGTGAAAATCAGTTTCTTCAGACTTCTTTGCTTTCTATTTATTTAGGCTTCTCAAATGTGATCGTTTCTGAGTAGCCTACAGGTTCTGCTGTCTTTGAAGGTTGTTCAGAAGTTGCAGGCAACCGAAGGTGGATCAGCTATTTGCACTCAAGGATACCACAGTCAGGAGAGCCTCTTCTTGATGTCCTCTGGATAGAGAAAGGAAGCCCTGCAGTGGCTCAGCAGATGCTCTCCTGGAGGGCTGCATTTTCACGGATGCTTCCGCTTCTGGATGGAGGTTTTTTATTGACAGTGCATTGCTTTTGCTGAGAACAGTGTGCAGTAAAGGGGAAATGATGGCACTGACATTTTCAAAAGAAAACTGAAGTAAACAATGCCTGGATTACAGTGTATCAGACTGAGGTATGCTGTATCGTTTTCTCCAGAGACCACTCACAGTGGGACATAAAGGTCTGCCAGTGTCTGTTGAAAAAGGCTGATCATGATAAAGGTGGGAAACAGGACAGTTTGAATAATAAGGGGATACAGTCTACAAACGATGGGAAAACAGGGAACATTTGGGGTATGGATATTCTTGAAGTGGGATGCTAAGAATGAATTTCTGCTAGAAAGCAGGTCACTGGGGAAGCTATCGCTGGGTTGAAAAGTGATTACTTTTCACACCTCAAGATATTGGAAACCTGCTCATTTGCAAAGTTTAATTAGCGTAAAAATGTAGACCAGAACAAAGCAGAATCATGATTTGTAACAATTCTGCCCTCCATTGGGGGGAGCTAACCCGTAACTACATACATGAATGCTCCTGTTTATCTTGGTCACATGCAGAAAAATGCAGAGGGCATCTCCACGATCCAACCCAGCCACATGCAATCTAGCTTCAGCCCCTTCGGCCTGCCGGTTCTTTTCAGGGGAAGAAAAAGGATTTGGCCCCCCAGACAAAGAACCTTCCACTCCATCTGCCTTTGTGTATCAGCAGGGCCTTTAATAGAAACAGGTAGTTTTTTCACCATCAAGCTACAGTTACCTTTTTAAAAACCAGATCAAAATCAACAATTAAAAAATAATCCATAAAATGTGGTATAAAAATTCTTTTTCATATGCTACATTACAAGGCAAGATTTTCTGCTACACAAATACGTAATTTCCTGTGTTTAATTTTATTTTTATTTTCTCCTTTAGTACAAAAATGCCAGAAACGGGTCTCCCTCCCTGCTCCCTCCCCCACATACAACTTTCACTCAGGCCAACAGGCTGAAACACGGATTGCCAAAAGCCACAGAAATCCCACTGTCCACCATCCCATAAAAAACCATGTTCATTAGTCAACTTAAAAAACAACCTGCATTTAAACATTATTATCTATTACTTAATTTTCATTGGAGTAAAAAAAAAAAACCCACCACAAGTTGCTATTTCTTTGCTCCCTGAGCGTTATTAGTTAACGGTTGCGTCCCCGAACCCCCCCCCCCCCCCGTCCTCTCAGTGTCTGGGTCTGAAGGCTGCAATGGGCAAGGGCCCACTGGGGGAGGGGGGCAAGGCATTCTGTTGCCCCGACTGACAAGTGCTTTGGAAACGGCAACTTCTCCGCTGCCATCAGAATCAGGAGAGAAGGGTCCAGCTGACGGATCAAACCTGGCCCTGAGAAGACTCAACGCCAGAAGAACCAGTTCACACATCCAAGAGAGAAAACCATTTCATGGAGGACACCTTTGCTCAGGCTGGTCACGAGGCTGGTAAGAGTATCTCCAAGCATATTTTCAAGGGGAAGGGAGGGGAGGGTTGGGAGAAAAATAATGGTGGCTACCACCAGAATGGAAGCCAAACAGAAGCAGTTCACAGCAAGAGCAGACCAAGGAAGCAGCAGCAGAAATCAAAGAGGGCGACAACACGCTGCTGACCAGCAGACCAAGGAAGCCTCAGCATGAAGCTCCTGTTATCTACAGTTCCTACAAGTCTGATGGGGAAAGGAGACCCCGGGGCCCCTCCTGAATGCACATCCAGGGTGTTAGCTACCTTCTGATCACTGGCGTGAGGCCTAAGGACCAAGAGAAAAACACAAACCAGCATGGACAATGCGTTGCCACTGATCAGCTGGATTATTGAGCTTCAAAGTCCCTTCCAAAAGATCCAACCAGGTCATAAAGCCCTCCAGAGGGCATCAAAGGACCCTTCTTCAGATGCTCTCCTTTTGCGTTCTTCTGCCAGAGTCATTAGCCAAGTCATAGCTACTCAGTAGATTACTTCGTAAACTGTGGCCTTCTTGTCACCCGAACCTGTGACAATGTATTTGTCATCTGCTGAAATGTCACAGCTTAAAACGGAAGATGATTCTTTTGACTTGATGGGGAAAAGAAAAAACAATCCCTTTTAGTTTTCACAGGATCAGACAGTAATATCAGCAAGTGTCTTGCTGGCGCTTGCATGCACATGCCTCTGCAACTGTGGGTAGGCACAAGAAAATGGAGAACAAGCATGCAGGTGGCTCTCTTGGCACAGAACAGGGGGCGTTGCAGACTACCCAAGACTCAGAGGAGCCACTCTTGCTGCCCTATCAGCCTTCCCCCTTCCCCAAACCCAGGGGAAGGCTCTCACCTGGAAGATGCTGGCTCCATATGGGGTCCTCCAGGCATTGAGAAGGTTGTCTTTACCCGTGCTCACAAACCACTTTCCTACAGACACAAAGCGGGTGTTAGCTTCCCCAACAAGAAAACAAGGCAAGAATGCGGAGAGCACCATTAATCCAAAGGACTTTCTTAACTTCCTGCCAGGAAGCCTGTGCTACAGGTGACCCAGGCCTATTCCCTGCTCCTATTCGCACCTGTTCTCAAAATGGGCAGGACATCTACCTGCCTTCCCTTCCTGCTGCAGGGATAAAAAGCCAGCTGCAGATGCTTAATTGCAGCTTCAGGAAACACCTGGTTCCTCCCAGGTCTCAAGCAGCCTTTTCCTGCATCCAGGACCACCAAGCTGCGAGATTCAATCCCTGCCACTGAATTGTACCCTCGGCCCAAGAGGCACTCACCACAATAGGCAAACTTCAGGGAGAGGACACAGCTTTCATGCAGGTGCAGCTGATATTTGTCAGGCTTCGTGTGATGCAACACTTCCACATTGCTGCTCTCCAATCCGACTGCAAGCCACTCGCCTGTTGGGCAGTAGCCAAGCGAGAAGATCTACCAAGAAGACAAGGGGCAGCTGTTCCGAGGTGCCTCTCGACTCAACCAAAGCAAGGAGGAGAAAGGGGGGAGGGCTGGTTCTGCTGCCAGGCTGCCTGTCCCCCAAAAGGAAATGTCCCCAGGACAGCCCTCCCTCTTTTCCTGCATCAGGTTATTTCTTATTTCAGCCTGGCTTTGCCTTGCAAACTGAAGCCCCTTGTTGGGTTTCATGAATTTTAAATCCAACTCAGGCTGGGATTCCAGGAGCAAGTTTGGTAGCTGCTTGATGGGCCACCAATAACCCCCTGCCTCCACCAGGCTCTTTTGGGTCCTAGAATCAACCTCCATCAACCTGGCACTTCTTGGACGGTCCTTTTAGCTCTTCCTCCCTGCAAAGACTCTGGCTCAGAGAGGTTGGGCCTTTGTGGCCAAGGCAAAACTCACCTGGGAGGTGAAGTCATGTTGCTGGAGCTGCCTGCCTTCCCGAAGGTCCCAGGAGCGCACGGTGTTATCCAAGCCCCCTGTCCAGAGTTTGGTGCCGTCGTGGGAGATGTCGATGCAGCTGGCACCATCGGTGTGACCCTGGAACTGCCTGAGAAGGGAACCAAGAGAAGGAAAGAGGGTTTCTGAATCTTCTCTTATTTCTTCTTACTTCTCTTATGAAATTTATAGAGCCACTCAGTTCATTCTGGCCAGTTTACAATAAAAACCCTATAACACCCCACCCCCCATGTAAGATGGTGGGCAATAAAACAAGTAACGAAGTCTAATCATGCAAAAGGCCCACGGAAAGGGCACCTCAGCACCTGGGGAAGGGCAGGCTTTCACTCCAAGGACCACACGGTCAGGCCACACAAACTCCCTGGGGGATGTTGCTCCAGAGGGGAAGTGACAACACCCAGACGGTACATATCCTAGGATTCATTAGATCAGGGGTCACCAACCTTTCGGAACTCTTGGGCCACTAAATTCATAATTTTAAATATGATCTTCCTAATGACCGGCTGGGTGGACATGGCCAACTCAATGTCACTCACGTGGGGCACCTTACTAGCCTCTACTCGCCCCTCCCCTCCCAGCCCCTCCTCGCCTGCCTACCCGGGCTCCTTAGGGCCCCAATAGGAAGCAGTTGCTGGAGGTAAGCAGCCACCAGGAGAAAGAGTTGGCAAAACAGCTCAGTTCAAATTGGATGACCAAAAAGGAGGCTCAGCAGAAACACCTCACTGAGGACTACGAGCAGAGACTTTCCAAGCAGAGGGAAGACCTGCGGGAGTACAAGGCCAGGTACCGGCGCCTGGAGGCTCAGAGGGCTGAGATGGTCAGCCAGTTCCAGGCCATGAAGCAGTCCCACTGGAACGAGGCCCTCAGGTTCTTTGCCACCAGCGGTGCTTCCCTCCAGCCTTCACCCAAAGCCCCCCACCAAGAGGCTGAAGCAGACCCCAAGTGGGAATTTCGCCCCCCCCTCCGACCCTCACAAAAAGACCCCGAAGGGGGAGATTCTCTGCAGCAACACAAGCATTCATTGCATGTATCCATCCCAAGGGCCGTAGTTTGAGGACCCCTGATTTAGTGCAATATAAATAATGCAAATAATTTTTCTGTGGACCACCAAACTTTTCTCGCGGACAACCAGTTGGTGACCTCTGCATTAAATGACCCTGTTTTAAGGACGGGACCCTGGGCAGACATAAAGGGAGAAGGGCAGTCTTGGGATAACCAGACCCCATGGCTTAATATAGGCTTCAATTGTACCCAGATGCTCACTGGTAACTAGCCCAAGTCTGATACCGTGACTGCTTGTAATCACCCCTAGGGCTGCATTCTGATCCCTCCCAGCTTCTGAGTAGTCTTCAATGGCAGCCCCAGAACAGCCCAATGCAGTACTCCATACACGAGTGGCTACGAGAAAGGAACCCTGGTCCAGATGAGGACACAATCGGCAGAGCAGATAAACC
The DNA here is from genome assembly GCF_051295495.1 of Thamnophis sirtalis. Lineage (NCBI taxonomy): Eukaryota > Metazoa > Chordata > Lepidosauria > Squamata > Natricidae > Thamnophis > Thamnophis sirtalis. Next base: position 23,533,769 of record NW_028261382.1, read on the forward strand.
TGGGCAAAGGTTTCCTTGGCCACTTTCTCCTCCAGCAGAATCTGGGGATTCACGAGCCCAAATTTCTCCCCTTGTAAGGATGAGAAGCCTTTGGGCGACATCCCGGAGGAATTCTCAGGTATCTGGCTGGAAGACGGAAGAGCCAAGCAAGGTAAGGAATGAGTCCTGAGGACGAGAACAGGATGAATGCTGACAAGCAAGGAAGGGCTTTGAAGAAGCGGCTCTTCTGGTCCCTACTCGGCTTCTCCTCCTTTATTTCCCAGTGGACATAATTTTGTAATGCCAGACTGTGAGAAGCCTTCTTCTAAACAAAAGAACATGGAAGCCACCTGCAAACCCCTCATGCCAGCAACCCCTCAGATTTGGAGAAGCTCACCTAACCAAGGTCTGGTTATGGAGATCCCAGACAGCAATGTTCCCATCACTGCAGCAAGAGAAGCAGACTTTGGCATCTGGGCTGATGGCCAAGGCATAGCAGGCAGGGGCGGAGGAGGTCAATTCTGCCTTGATTCTGGGGGTGGAGGAAGCCAGATCCCAAATGGTGAGGGTGCTGGCCTCTCCCCCCACAATAAGTGTGCGCCCATCTGGAAGGAGTTTGCAGGAACGGATGTAGTTGTCTCTGTTCTGAAGAGAGAAATATCCGCAATGAAAATGAGGGCAGGAAGAGCTCCCCATTTGAATGATATTGGGAGAACTCTTCGTGGAAAAAGCAAGACAAGGCTGAAATGTCAGCAAGGCTAAAGGGGCCACAGTTAGCTTGGTTATTTTTTTTTAAAAAACCACCACCACCACCATCTCTTTCCCCTAAAAGAGCAATGAGATTGGCTCACCCTAATTAGTGCTCTCATCTCCACTTACATCTTCTCTGACTCTCAGAAACTAATGTTCTTCCTCCCCCCCCCCCAAAAGGCCATGCCGTCCATCCTGCTGCTGCAGGAAGCTAGTGAAGGAATTTTTCCTTATGGCCTCCCAGCCACCCTCGTTTCTGGGCAGCCAACAACCACGACCACGAAACTGATAGGAAATCCCACCAACACTCTTCATGGTCGCCAAAACCTGGAATCATCCCCTCAAGGGGGGCGCCCCCCACCGCCTGGCCCATGACTCAGAGGCATGGCTGTGTATTTGGCACTTTCAGGAAGGCCAGCAAAGCCAGGAAGGGGGGGGAGATGTCCTCCTCCCTTTTCCATCAGATGTCACAGTTAAAAGAATTAATGATGATTAATGATGATTAATGTAATAATTAATGAATGCCATCAGGTGGTTGTGTTTTTAACTATGGATTATTTTAGGTAAAAGGACACTAAAACAATTTCAGTCAAATGAGAACTATGCTATGTTGATAGTAAGACTCATTAAGAATTTTTGACATTTGATATGAATATAAGTAATGACTGTGGAAGAGATGCACGAAAGCTAATTGAACCAATTGTTGTTTGTTGTTGTTGTTGTTGTTGTTGTTTATTAGTTTTGTATGCCGCCCACTCCCGAAGGACTCCGGGCGGCTCACAATAAACAGGGAAAGGGAAATAAATAAGACAATACAAAGAATTTAAAAATGCACAACATTCACAACTGAGACGGGGCTGGATATTACAACAGCCCCCAGGCTGTCAGAACAGCCAGGACTTGGTAGCTTTACAGAAGGCCGGGAGGGTAGTAAGGGTCCGGATCTCCACGGGGAGCTCATTCCAGAGGGCCAGCGCAGCAACGGAGAAGGCTCTTCCCCGGGGGGTTGCCAGCCAGCATTGGCTGGCCGATGAAACCCAGAGAAGGCCAAGCTTGTGAGATCGAATCGATCTTTGGGAGGTAATTGGCAGGAGGCGGTCTCTCAGGTACCCAGGTCCGATGCCATGCAGGGCTTTATAAGTAATGACTAGCACCTTGAAGCGCATCCTGAGACCAATGGGTAGCCAGTGCAGCTTGCGGAAGATAGGTGTAACGTGGGTGTACCTGGGTGCACCCACAATCGCTTGTGTGGCTGCATTCTGGACTAACTGAAGTCTTTGAACACTTTTCAAGGGCAGCCCCATGTAGAGCGCGTTACAGTAATCCAGTTTTGAGGTGATGAGGGCATGAGTGACTATCTGAAGTGCCTCCCGGTCCAGGTAGGGTTGCAATTGGTGCACCAGGCGAACCTGGGCAAAGACCCCCCTGGTCACAGTCGACAAATGGTGATCTAAAGTCAGCTGTGGGTCCAGGAGGACTCCCAAATTGTGAACCCTCTCTGAGGGGCATATAATTTCACCCCCCAGCCTGAGAGATGGAATAGTTTGCCAATCTTTGGGAGGGAGCATCAATAGCCATTCAGTCTTGTCGGGATTGAGCGCAAGCTTGTTCGTTCCCATCCAGACCCTGACAGCCTCCAGGCACTGGCACATTACTTCTACCGCTTCACTGAGTTTGCACAGGGCGGACAGATACAATTGTGTGTCGTCCGCATATTGGTGGTATTTAATCCCGTGCCGTCGTATGATCTCACCCAGGGGCTTCATGTAGATGTTAAATAGGAGGGGGGACAGGACCGAACCCTGCGGCACCCCATAGTTGAGGGGCCTAGGAGTCGACCTCTGCCCTCTGCCCAACACCGACTGTGACCTGTCCGAGAGGTAGGAGGAGAACCACCGTAGGAGGGTGCCTCCCACTCCCACCTCCCGCAACCGTCGCAGAAGGATACCATGGTCGATGGTATCGAAGGCCGCTGAGAGGTCAAGGAGCACCAGGATAGAGGACTGACCCCTATCCCTGGCTCACCAGAGATCATCGATCAGTGCGACCAAAGCAGTTTCCGTGCTGTAACCAGGCCTGAAACCGGACTGAAAGGGATCCAGATAATTGGTTTCATCCAAGGACTGTCGGAGTTGAGAGGCCACCACTTTCTCAACAACCTTCCCTACAAAGGGCAGGTTGGAGACTGGACGATAGTTGCTCAAGATGGCTGGGTTCAAAGATGGTTTCTTCAGGAGGGGTCTCACCACCGCATCCTTTAGGAGGAGCGGGAAGGATCCCTCCCGGAGAGAGGTATTAATTATCATTTGGATCTAGCCACGTGTCACCTCCCTGCTGGTCGAAACCAGCCAGGAGGGGCACGGGTCCAGTATACAAATGGAGGCACTCACCGCTCCCATGGCCTTGTCCAATTCCTCAGGCGCGAAAAGTTGAAACTCAGTCCATAAACTCCGCTCAAGACCTTCCCCCGGTACCTTGGCTGGTACCGTGCAATTGTAGTCCAGCTCTGTCCGAATCCGAGTGACATTATCCGTTAAATACTGAACAAATTCCTCAGCTCTACCTTGTAAAGGTTCATCCGCGTCCCTCCCTTTCAGGAGGGAGCGGGTTATCCTAAACAAGGTGGCTGGGCGCGATTCAGCAGATGCAATAAGAGCGGCAAAATGTGAACATTTCGCCGCCCGTATTGCCACGAGATAGGCTCTGATATAGGCTCTCATCAGTGCTCGGTCTGACTCAGATTTACTGGCCCTCTAGTGGCGCTCTAGGCGTCTCTTTTGGTGCTTCATCTCCTGGAGTTCCTCAGTAAACCAAGGAGCTCTCCTGGATCCGCTACCTCGGAGAGGCCGCAAAGGCGCAAACCGGTTTAGAGCCTCCGTAGCCGCTGTATTCCAAGCAGCGACTAAGGACTCGACCGGACTGTGGACGAGAGTGTCAGGTATCACCCCAAGCGCCGTCTGAAAACCCATGGGGTCCCAGGCGTCTGGGGCGGAACCACCTAATCGGTTCCTCCTCCCTACAGTGGGGGATTGGTTTCCGAAAGTCAAGCCTCAGTAGGAAGGCTTTCTACAAGATGTAATGTAAGATGATGATTTGTGTGTGTGTGTGTGTGTGTGTGTGTGTGTGTGTGTGTGTGTGTGTTGTTTGTTTCAAGCAGAAGCCACTGGAGGTGGGAGCCTCACAAGTAGCCTGCTTGACAGCTCAGTAGGTAATGACAGCCTGACGTCCTTGTGCAGATCTTGATGCAGGTTATAATCAAGGCTCAAACAATTGCCAGCCCTGCCACTTACCAAGCAATCTAGCTGGGAGATGGGGTTCTTGGTGCCCAGCTGGCTGATATCCCAAATCTTCACACAGCCCTTTCCCCCTGTGTACACATGCCTGGTAGGGTTGCTGATAGTCACGGCACACACCACCTCACCATGGCTCAGGGTATTGATCTGACGGGCGTGGCGGGGGATGCCAGGGCCAGCAAGGGCATCCTGAGGGAAGGGAACCGGCTGCATCTGCCCATCTGTGCTGAGGTGGAAGGAGTAAGCTCTGGGGAAGAGGACGGGGGGTGGGGGGGAGAAGACAAGGACAGCTCTTGTTGTCCAGAGCCTTATCAACAATTGAATTAACCGCGACCCACAAACCAAGGGTTGCCTTAGGCTCCATCCTCAAGACTCTGCTGGTTCTTGTTGGGAAAGACCCACAGATCATTCTCACCTACAGGCTTTCTTTGTGGCACTTGCCACATTCTGGAAGCCATCCCACCCCCATCTTTATTAAGAAGCTGCCTTTCTTAGTTTGAACTTGGGGACAAAGGCTTAGAGCAACTTACGGTTTGCCGCCAGAAATGGAGGGCAGGACAGGCGTCCTCATTGGTGGATGGGGGTCAAAGCCAACCTAGAAACAAGATTTCAGCCTCAATTTCTGATCCTAGGGAGACAAGGGTCTTCCCCTCAACCCCTGGAATTTCAACACAAGCGATCAGAGGCAGGACAGAGAAGAACTATCCCAACCAAGAGATCTGCAGTGCAGGTCCTCCATCTCAAAGGCTCCTAAGATGCCACTTGGAGAATGCATGGCACAGATACCAATTCCCCGCTAGGTTATCTGCATGATGTTGTTTTAATTGCAGAACATCTGGGCATCCATAAAGAAAGCCTTCATCCAGATCCCTTGGTCCTAAAACTAGGCCTCCCCTCAGGTGAGAGGCTGGCAGTAGCTCAGATCCACTGATCCAAGATACCCTGACCTCCTCCTTGAGTGGCTCTGGCTTTGAAGGTAAGCCACAGCCCCCAGGCCCTTCTGGAGCCCCCAGCCCACTTCCCAGGGTAAACGGAGCTGTAGAAGTTCATAAACTGTGTCCTGTTTTGTAGGGGTGGGTGGGTATTATTCTTGAAATGTATTTATCGGTATTCCAATTGGGGGAACAATTCAGGCATATGATTTTTCTTCTTTTTATGCACATTTCTAGTTTTGCTTTGTTTTGTGTCCCCCCCTTTTTTTAAGTTTGCATTTTAACAATGAAAAAAGAAAGAAAAGAAACGAGCATTCTCCTTTCCTGCAGGGGTAACCATGTGCTCCCCCCGCCCCCCTATAGATAGGAGCGTAAAGGCCTACGTACAGCTTCAAAGCTCACCATGGGTGACCGGCCATAGGCTACGGCGGCAGCTGTCATTTGAGGGGGGATGTTGTGCAATCCTGCATAGGCCCCAGGGCTGGCAAGGGAACCATTCATCTCGTGATGCCCCATCATGGCAAAGGGGGCAGCATAAGAGCTAGCGAGGGAGATGGGGGTCCTTAAGGCAGATGCTAGAAAGAGTCAAAGAATAGGCAAACGGTCAAAAACAAAATGCAAGATTGCGCAATCAAATTGAGCAAAAGAAACAAGGCTGGTACCGTGATTTGTCCGAAGTCCCAGGGGAAGGTCCCTGAGGAGAGGACAAGGAAGCCAATTTCGGCCAGGGTGCAAGAAAAAATTCTGAGGAGCAAGAGCTGTTCAGTCCCAGACCAGCTGAGACAGGAGTTGATGGAGCACTGGAGGCTTTTAAAGAGAAGGGGCTGTAACAGCTGGGTCTTGAACTGGGTCTGGATGATCCCCTCTTGTCCGCCATTCTGAGTCTTATGAACCGCCCTCAAAATCCAAACCTCTCCCTCCATCTTTTGATGCAAGCAGAGCCGTGGATCAAGGAGAAACACAACCTACCCAAGGGATCCATTCCAGGGGGCTTCCCTGGCGCCGGTCGGAGGCCTGGAGTGCTGCTTGTCCCAGGCGTCGGTACATCACTCCTTGGCGTGGGAGTGTTGGACTTTAAACCAGGTGTAGAGGATTTATCATTCTGAGTCAAAACAAGATTTGAGGGAAGGTTTGACTATTCCTGTTGCATTTCAACTTTTTCTGTTTTTAAGTAGGGACAAAATATATGGTTGCCTTTCAAACTCAAACTCAATTCTAAAATTCACTTTCTTTAAACAGGATGCAAACATTGTAAAACATCTTAGATTTTGCTAAAGATTTTTCATTACACCATCCTGAGTCAAAAGGAATCAGAACTGAGTATCAGCTTTGGAAGCCATATTAACCCTGGAAGCTTCCACGCTGCCACATTTTTCTGCTTGGGAAATGAAGGAGGGGAGATTTAGTGGAGGGAATGTAGTTAGACATAATAGCAGTCTTCTTTCGGTCAAGGTCAGGGTATTCCTGCATCTGGAGGAGGAGTGGCTGGAGTGACCTCTCGAGTTGGGGCGGATGGGGATTGGACCATGGGAAGGACTGAGGGGTGCAGGGGTTGGGTTTGGACTTTTGGCTTACTGAGGGAAAGCCCGGAAATCTCAGATTTGGGCTTTCCCAGATGTGCCTGTATGGGCCTACTCTAATAAATGGGAGCTTTGAGAAAATACCTCCCTCGGGAGTTTTTCACTGGAATTGGGTCTTTCTGGAACGCTGACACTGAGATTCACCGGTGAGAAATTTCTCTGTATCCTCTGAACCATAAATGAAGATTGGAGATGGGATTAATTTTCCCAAAATTACTTCAAAGAAGTTGGGAGTTTCCCATTCGAGTGCCTAATGAAGATACTTTATCGTATGTTAATTAGTCTCTAGATGTGGGGAAAGCAAGCTTTATTTTGACAGTTGGTTCATTACGGCTCTTTCACAGGCCTGGCTCTCCTAACCACCTGGGAGGGGAGACGGGCAGCATAAACTTTTTTTAGGTTCAAGCAGAGAACCTGGAGATGGAGCCCCCCCACACACACACTTGAGGGATGGAGCCCCCCCGTGGCTCACCTGGTCTTTCGTCTTGGAAGAAGGGATACTGCTGGAGGAGGCAATGGAGGCTGGGCTGCTAGGGGCATCCTTCTTCAGTCCACGGGATTTATCCAGCCCATTCTCTGGAGGTGAGTGGGCGGGGCTCACCCGGGGGGTGGCCGGATCCTGGCAACAAAAGCAAGGGCTCAGCACAAGCAGCCCTCCAAGGCCCCTTCCCCTAACTGGAGAGGTTGCAAGTGCGACTCCAGACCCGCTGAGTTCTTTTGCACTGACAAGGCACGAGAAATTGTAAGGGAAGAAACTAGGGAAGCCTGCTCCTCCTCAGCAGTCTCCGTGGGGTGGATAGCCTGCCCTCATTCCCTGGCATTCCCTCTGCAGATGCTGCCACCGCTCTTCTGGGGAATGGGGTGCAGTGCCAGGGGCAAGAAAGGGCCCCTGCCAGGCCTACCTCATTGGAGACATCGACCACCAGGTCATCACTCTTGTCACCATCACTATCCTAAAACAGGAAACCATTGAGGGCTTGTCAAAGGAAGCCAGGCCCAGGTCCAGAAGCAGCCCCCAGGCAGCTCCCCTAACTGCTCTGGCTGCACCTTCCACGCACCCCTCCATCCCCCTGCCGCAGCCATTCATCTTCCAAACGGGACATGGGAAGAATGCTTGGCTAGTATTCGGAGCCCTCCTTGACAAGAGCGATTGGTGGCTGCCGCCAACTGGATAATAGTGACCCAAAAAGACAACTGGAGCAGAAGACTCACATAGCGGCTCAAGCCCTCCTTCTCCTCCGCCTTCCGCTTTTTGGGCTCAATGCCGGCATAGTCTGAGCAGCCCCTGTGCTTCTCGCCGGCACGCAGGCTCTCCAATGGGGAAATGGAGGTGTTCTGGGGAAGCAGGAGAAAATGCCAGTGATAAATCAGATCCCAGATCCAGAAATGTTTTCCCATCAGGAATACGGAAATCAGTGTCGGGAGAGGGAGGGAGGGAGATAGAGAGAAGCTTTTAGAAAATTGCAGAAGCCTCTTGATTCTATTCTGGGAAGTGATTGGGGCATGGTTCCATGCTATGACAGAAGACTGGCACAGGACAGACCAGGGTCCAATCCACCCTCAGCCCTAGAAACTTGCTAGGTGATGATGGGCAGGCCAGCCATTCAGTCTCAGTCCAAGCCACCTCACAACGGATCATGCTCTCCACACCACCTTGGGCACTTGAATGAAAGGCAGTTGATCAACTGAACATAGAAACAACCCAATGGCCACAACGTGCTTCCACTCAATCCAGCCAAAATTGTAGGAAATGGAGGGAAAAGGACCCAAGGAAAAAGGGGAGCCAATGGGGCGTGTTCTTAATTATGGATCCTGCTGCTGTTTATGTCCAAAACGTCAGCAGCCAGGAAGACAGAATCAAAAAGGAGCAGAGAAGGGCACACACACTCCCCAGGAATCAACCGCTTCAATGGCCAGAAAATTTGATTTTACCTAGATGAAAGGGAGGGACGGGACGGGACAGGCAGCCAGATTCAGAAGACAGACAACTAACAAAGCAACCCAAGGTCAAAAAATAGACGTGGCTAAACAAAGACTTACCGCACTGGAATCACGGTCTTTCCAGAATGCAGCCAAAGGCACAGCAGTGGAGAGAAAAGACAAGAGGGGGCAGGAGAGAAACAAGCACAAAAGAGAACATCAGTCTTGCAAAGGGGGCCTTTCTGGCTTGGCTCAATAAAAGTTCCATTTGGGCTTTTGTTCTGGAGAAGCAACCAGGGCCCAGACAAAATAGTGGAGAGGAAGACCAAGAGCTTTGCACACACCTGGAAGAAGTGGGAGAAGCCAGTGCAACGTTCACGTTGCTGTTGGGTAGAGTCCCATTAGTCTGGGAAGAACTCTGGGGAGAGGGCACTGGCTGACCCTTAGCCCCTCCCTCCCAGGGTACTCAAGAGCCTCCAGAGACTCGAAAGCAAGAGGCTGGCAGGCCAAAGTCTGAAGGAGGAAGCCAGCTTGCATGTCCTCACCTCGAGGGTCCAAATCGTGCAGATGCTTCTCGTCTTTCACAGCCAAGTGTGCTTGGCTGCCGAAGGCCCCGAGGGCCAAGAGCCCCGAACTGCTCCCTGTGATAGTGGGCATTCCTGGGGGTGGCAGGCCTGATGGGTGAGGTGGCAGCTGTACCTGGGGCCCGTGAGGGGTGTGGGAGAGGTGCTGGGCCTGGAGCTGCTGCTGCTGGGAAAAAGCCAAGAGTGAGAAACAGCAGGAAATCCAAACACTGCAGAGACCCCTTCGCTTCACCAGAGGGATGGGGGGGGGGAAGGTTCACCCCTCCCAGAACACCGGCAAATCACCAGTTTCGGTGTGTTCATTCAATTTCAGGGTAGGGATTGTTTCAGCATTAGTGAAACATTTCTTACTTCAAGAGAAAATCTAGATTTCTGCCTAAGACAGCATTAAAAAAGGTCTCGGAAAAAGACCATTGAGAAGAGCTGGACATTACAGCATGAGCAAAAGGCTAGAGCGAAACCTTCAGCCAGGTCATCTGTTTGTCAAACAGCTGAAAGCTGAACGGTATCCTATATCCCAAAGGTGCTTTTTCAAGAGGCAACTGGACTTCCTGTTTTTTCTTGGAAGACGTTTTGGAAATCCTATTGTGTGGTAGTGTTGAACATATTATTGCTAAAGTCTACAAAATGTTATTGAAACTTAAATCTGGAAAATGAGCAAGTAAAGCTTTGAATATGGACAGTGGGTAAGGAACTTTGGATGTAATGCTTGCAAAATGGGAGATTATGTGGAATAAAGATTAAAATGTTACATATAACTTACTATTACTTAAATGACCATTGGCTTATCTGAAGGGTCTTTCGCCCTCTCTTGGCTTGTTGAAGGCAGGCAGGGGCCTAAAACACTAGTCTGACTTGGTTCATTTACCTGTGGTTATATTACGGTTAACATATTCTCTTTTTGCACTCCTGCTGCCAAAAGAACTTGGAGTGGGGACACCAGAACTTATTTCTCACTATTCCTGTTTGTTCAGTATCAGACACAAGACAAAATGACACAATGGCATACAGGGCCTTTAGGAGGCAGGGCACTTCCATTCCCACCTCCAAAACCCAGCCAGATCAGGTTGCCCCCAAAAGCAAAGCAGGAGGATTTGCAGAATAGGAATAGGTAGGCTCCTGGGTCCAGATCAAGTTAACCTGTTCCGCAAAGCAAGGAGGGTTCTCTTGAAGCAGCTGGTTCCAAAGGGCCCGTTTCCCCAACTTCTATCAAAGCCAGCCTCCCTGCAGGGCATTCAAGCGTTCTGGTCTTCTAAAGGAATGGAGGACAGGACTGCTCTGGCATCCAACTAGAAGCCCTTCCACTCATCTCTTCCCAATTCCTCCAGTTCTCCCTGGCAGGACTCTGCAACCCTCTTGCTCATCAAACATCATGCCCAGCCCTGGTCAGCTGCCACCACGTTGTGTTTCTTCTTATATCACTGTCAAAGGATTGATCTGCACAGCTGGACAACTGCTGAGCTCCAATCCTCCCCCCACCCCCCACCCCCAAAAATATCTCTAGCTCTACCTTGGTCTTGGAGCCAGTTCCTACTGGAGGGAAAACTAGCAATCAACAGACATATTGTTCACTCCAAAGATACACTGTATTCGGCAAAGAGGCAGGAAGAATGTGTAAGGAAGTCTGGCAGTGGAACATCTTGGTATGTTGAACAGTTTTAATTGGATTATGCACATCCTGCTTCATGGCTTTGTTAGCTGATTTAATGGTTCATCACTTTCATTAAATTTGCTCAAGCCCTCTAATCATTTCCAGAGCTACAAAGTGAATCAGGCTCCCCTTCAAAGGCCTGAAGCAAAGGGGGCAGGGGAGGGGAGGGGAGGGGAGGGAGGGAGGGAGGGAAGCCCAGTTAGGGTCATGAAGAAAGGCTGGCCTGGAGCGGCCCCTCCCTCCCACTTTGTTTTGCTTCCTTCTGGCTTTGGGCTCCTTGCATGCCAGGAGGTTAGTACTAACTAGGGATGTGGGTTCAACAGGATGCCCAGTCCAAGAGACCCCCCACTAACTGGGAAGGAAATGTTCTGGGAGGGGCTGTAACTCCATCTGCATTTTAAGCTACCGCAATAGGATTTCTATCCTATTCCTATTTGGAAAGTTTTCAAAGGAGGGGAAAACGTAAGCATTTGTGGCATTTTAAAGACAAACTAGTAACTCAACTACTCTCTAATGTGCCAGATAGAGCTGTGGAGTTTTTACTCCCATCTGCCTTCCCTCTGCTTCCTGCAAGACCAGAAGGAGGACGATGCTTTCCCAAACTATCAGGAGGCAGAAATGGCAATCCTACTCTGAAAGGCAGAGGAGGAATGCTATCCTGAGAATTTCAGCTTGAGATCATCTCCCCCCGCAAAAAAATCCCACCAAGCTGATCATTCTTAGGGTTGTAAAAATGGGCTTGCAAAAGATTTGGAAAAAAAATTGGCACAATTCCCAAAAAAACATCTATGAGGAAGCCTCTCATGTTGGACCAAAACAGGAAAAGCCTGCAGCCTGCATAAGGCAGAGACTCAGGCTTTGGAGCAGGGACGGATTCAGTCCTGGGGAGGCAGAAAAGGAAAAAGGGCCTTTTGCCCTCTGTGGGATAGGCTCCCAATACCTAAGGATGATTCAAAAACAAAAGCAACCAAGTTGGTTTCTTCCCATCCAAGCCGATACAACTTGGGGGGACCTTCCTGATTCCTGGCCCCTCCCAAGGACCTTCAAACAAGAATCCCAAAGCAGAACTTCCCAGCACTGAGGCGAAGATCCTAGCTAACATGCGTGGCATTAAGAATGGCGGTCTTTTCTCCAGCAGGACTGGCTGGCCAAGTCCTACAAAGGTGGGGCCTCGCTTTCAGCCCCCCATCTGAGAGAAGTTCACTTTCACCAGGGTGGGAAAAGAGAGACAGACCAAGCCCAATAAAAGCAGAAGGGCTGAGGGTTTCGGGACAATTTTTAATTAGAGAAAGAGAACAATCACCTCAGGGGGATGAACGGGAAGTCATAGGAACCTTACTGGAATAATGGATGGAAACTGGTCAAGGAGAGATTCAACCCAGAAATAAGGATAAATTTCCTGACACAGAGAAGAATCAGCCAGTAGAACAGAAGTTGCCTTCAGAAGTGATGGGAATTTCATCCCTGGAGGCTTTCAAGAAGTGACTGGACTGCCCTCTGTCAGAAATGGTGTAGGGTCTCCTGCTTGGGCAGGGGGTTGGACTAGATGACCTACAAAGGTCCCTTCCAACTTTGTTAATCTGTATATCTGAGGTCTCTGAGCAAATCTTGTGAACTTAATATTAGGCTGAATGTATGTATGAATGCAATGCTTGAACATGGCTCTGGGGGAATTCCCATTAACCCCATGACTGCTGGATAAAGACAGCTTTTCAAGATGCGCTGTTGGACAGCCAGGGAACGAAGGCCACAAGCAGCAACTCCTTTCATCAGTGCAACAGCAGAGAACCCGTAACCCAAAGCTGATGCTTCCTGCTGTGGCACAATCCATGCCCACATTTTGACTGGCATATCACCATCACTTGCTAAAGATGCATTTGTCCCCTTCTTCCCCCCTGTGCCCTTTCTAGGAGTCCTATAAAGTAGGAGGCCCACAATCCAGCAGGCCAAGGCAGCCAGCCAGCCAGCCAGCTCACACATGCTTCCCCAGAGGGATGAGAGAATAGAACAGAACAGAGCTGGAAGGGACCCTGGAGGTCTTCTAGTCCAGGAGATCCTACACCATTTCAGACAAATGGCTGTCCAGTCCTTTCTTAAAAACCTCCAGTGATGAAGCACCCACGATTTCTGAAGGCAACTTCTGTTCCACTGGTTAATTGTCCTCCCTGTTGGGAAGTTTCTCCTTAATTCCAGGTTTCTTCTCTCTTTGTCAGTTTCCATCCATTGTTTCTTGTCCTGCCCTCTGGTGCTTTGGAAAATAGGTTGACCTCCTTCTTCTCTGTGGCAGCCCCCCAAATATTAGAACACTGCTATCATGTCACCCCCTAATTCTTCTTTTCTCTAGGCTAGCCAAACCCAAATCCTGCAACTGTCCTTCATATGTTTTTGTCTCCAGGCCTTTGATCATCTCAGTTGCTCTTCTCTCAACCTTTTCCAAAGTCTCCAGATCTTTTTTGTAGTGTGGTGACCAAACCTATTTGCAGTATTCCAGGTGTGGCTTTACTAAAGCTTTATTGTGGTATTAATACTTCAGGTGATTTTGATTCTATGCCTCTGTTTATACTACCCAGATTGTATTAACTTTTTTGGCGGCAGCTACACACTGCTGGCTCATATTCAAATGATCACCCACTAGGACTCCAAGGTCCCTCTCACAGTTACTGTTTTTGAGCCAGCTTTTGCCAATCTACACTTAAGTCATTCATTTTTTTCCTGACTAAATGTAAAACTTTGCTTTTCTCCACATTGAAATTCATTTTGTTGGATAGGGCCCAGGGTTCAAGTCTGTCAATATCTTTTTGGATCCTTAGCTTGTCTTCTGGGGTGTTGGCTATTCCTGCCAGTTTAGTGTCATTTGCAAATTTGATGAGTCCCCCTGCTATTCCTTCATCTGTCATTTATTCTGCCCTTCTTCCTCGGTTCATGGTACCCAACAGAAACAGAGTGAGTGCCCTCAATGAGAGGCAATCACAACTCCACCTACCCCAATAATGGCATTCAGCTCCGTCATGGTCACTTGCTTGGCCCGCTCAACTGCCTGAGCCACTTGCTGCTGGTGCTGTGGAAAGACAGGCAGAAAGATGGAAGCCTCCCGAGGGCACACCTGTGATTCAGAAGTCAGCCAATTCAGCAGTTGGAGGTATTGCCCCAGAAAAAGTCCAGAACTCTTGCAACTTGGTGAGAAAGAGAAAACTCACTGGATTCTCAAGCCACACTTTTTGAGGGTCCTTGCTTGGTCATTAAGAAAATGGCACTGACAGGGAGGGAGGAAGAAAAGGGGGGGGAGCATCTGTGGCTGTCCAGATGGTGGAGTGCTGTGCCCCTAGCAGGCAGACTGGTGGGTGAGGGATGAGAGGAACCAGTCACAGATTTCCCAATATTGCAGCTCTATTACTACCGTGTTTCCCCCAAAATACAACAGGGTCTTATTTTCTTTTTACCTACAAAATATGGCTTGGGCATTATTATGGGGAGAGGGTTTATTGTTTTGGGGTTGCCGGGCGGCTGCTCTCTTGCAAGTGGGCTCCCAAAGATCCAGGCACAGCCTCATGGGGAATGGCTGTGTTGCGCTGTCATAGCAGCGCAACACAACAGCCATGAAGCGACCACGCTCCCGAGCAGCCACCCGGCAAACCCCTTTGCAGCCGGGCACAGCGCCATTCACTGAACTAGGGGTATCACCAAGCCACGACAGCGCAACACAGCCATTCGCCCATGAGGCTGTGCCCGGCTCTTTGGGAGCCTGCTCGCAAGAGAGCAGCTGCCCAGCAACCCGCCTCTTCAGCTGGGCACAGCGCTGCTCACCAATCTAGCAGTATTCCGAAGGCACCAAGCAACGCGATCACCTTTGCCTCCCTGCAGGTTCCCGTGGCTTCGGGATACTGCTAGGTTGGTGAGAGGCGCTCTGCCTGGCCGGAGGTGGGTGGCTTATATGTGTGTGTGTGGGGGTGCTTATATTTTTGCCCACCAGAAAAATGTGGCATGGCTGTATTATGAGGACATGTCATATTTTGGGGGAAACACGGTAGCTTAGAGAGTGGAAAAATGTGCTAGACTTGGCAAGAGAAAAAGTAAATAGTGCATTAGGGCCTATAATTGGCTCAAGCCAATTGCGTCTAGTGGGCAAGTCTTTAAAACAGCAATATTTGGGGAAGGGAAGCTTAAATATCACCATCCAACATGCCTAAACAAAGAAGCTGCCCTAGAGCAAAAAGGAAGGGGGTGGAAGGGGCAGGCAGGCAACCAATGCCGCAGAAACGAAGTGGTTACCAATAGCTAAGAAGCTGGCAGATGGGGTCTCTGGGTCTTTGCCCCACATGCACCTCATTCAAGAAAACCAGGCTATTAAGGGGCATATGAAAACCAGGCTGCCATCTGGCCTGGCACAGGAAACAGACCACCAGGACTGTGACAGGCTCAGGAAGCTTTGCAAGCAGGTAGCCTTAGAAGAGGGGAAAGTGTTCCAAAGTGCTTGGTACAGAAGGGAGAGGACAGATGCTTGTCTCCAGGCAAAAGCCAAACTGGGCCCAAGACATTCCTGCCACAGGCCTGCTCCTGCCTTGCTCCTTAGGAGTGCCCAGGTAAGATGCAGGAGGCAGATTTTGACAGTGGGCGCTGTGGAAGGGCATCCCAAGTCCGGCTTAGACTTTCCGCCCTGCAAAGTCTCCCCACATTCCAAAGAGCGTCTTACCTCTTGTGATAGAAAAGGCATGATTTGGGCAAGAATCGTGTTGAGTCTCTTGGCAATCTCTGTCTGAAAGTGAGGAGAGAAAGGAAGGAGAGAATGAATCAATTGACTGTCATTGGCAACTGCGTTTTTCAGAAGAAAAAAACTTCTGGAATCAGCATTTATAGAGACTGCAAGTACTTGAAAAATGGAGTCACCTGGGATGGGGCATCATTCTCAGGTCCACTTGCAGACCCCAGAAGCTAAAAATGTGCAAGCATCTAAACACACCTGCCCTCAGCCACAACCACCCCGCAGCTGGGCACTGAAATGAGCCAAGTGGAGCAGCCTTCATCCAAAGAGGTCTGCCTAAGCTTGAGAAAGTGGAGCCGTTTGTGGAAGCTCCATCCTCAGAGCTGGAGGAGCAGGGCTGCATTGGAAAAAATTACATCACGCTACATATTACTCCTGGGATCGCCTGCCGGGTTTCAAATTGGCCACTTCTTACAAGGCCCGGCAACAGACAACCATCTCCCGCTGCTCACAAAGCAACCAACAAATAACAATGACATAATTTTTTAAAAATCAAGATGTCTCTATTTTTATTAGTAAAAGTTGCTCTAATTAGAATAACCATAAAGGTAAAATAAATAGTATGAATAAAATGGAAATGCATTTAAAATATACAGGTACTCCTTGACTTATGAACACAATTGAGACCAATTCTTCTGTTGCTAAGCAAAGCAATCGTTAAGTGACTTTTTGGCCCATTTTATGACCTTTTTTAGCCATATTTGTTAAGTGAATCACTGCACAAGTGAATTATGCGGTCGTTAAGTGAATCTGCTTCCCCCATTGACTTTGTCAGGTGGAAGCCAGCTGGGAAAGTTGCAACTGGTGATCACATGATCCTGGGACAGGGCAATTGTCATAAATACATGTCAGTGGCCAAGTGCCCAAATTCTGGCCATATGACAATGGTAATACTACAGTGATTATATATGTGGGAAATTGACCGTTGTCTTACCTGAACGGTCCTTCTATGGGTGCTGCGAAGGGAATCCAATCATGGGTTAACTTAGCCTTCTAGCCTTGAGACTGAGTATGCAAATATCAAAGTTACGCCTCCTCTGACTGGACTTCCGTTTCCTTTTCAGTTCTTTACGAAGTCCACCGAAGGAGCATTATGTCAATCCTCAAACAAGCCGCAAGTCATCCGGCACTACAGAGTCAAGTCCAGTCAGTAACAAGTCAGAGAGTCAATATCAAACGGAGCCCTGACCAGCCGAAGCTGCGGGCGGGTTTGGATTCCCTTCGCAGCACCCATAGAAGGACCGTTCAGGTAAGACAACGGTCATTCTCCTGTGTGCTGCTCCGGGAATCCAATCATGGGATATATCAAAGCAATGAACTCCCAGGGCGGGAGCTAGGCTGGTCAGGCTCCTCCGCAGACGGAAGGACCCTTTGCAACACTCTCCGCCCAAAGGACGCCTCAGCCGAGGCGAAGACATCAATCTTGTAGTGGCGAATAAAAGGCGAGGAGGATGCCCAAGTGGCCGCCCTGCAAATCTCTTCCACAGATGCTTGCGTCGCCCAGGCCGCTGTGGTGGCCGCACTCCTGGTGGAGTGAGGAGTGATCCGCCTTGGAACCGGTCTGGAGTGGGTGTCATACGCCAACGCAATGCAAGCTTTCAACCATCGGCCGATGGTGTGGGAGGACACCTTCTGTCCCATTGAAGATGGCTGGAAGGAGACGAACAGAGCCTCCGATCTTCAGAACGACGCCGTGCGCTTCACATAGCGACGAAGAGCTCTGCGAACATCCAGATGGTGCCACTGACGTTCCCGCGGATGAGACGGGTGAGGACAAAAGTCCGGCAGGACAAGTTCTTGAGTTCTGTGAAACAATGAGTTTATCTTTGGAAGAAAGGTCGGATCCAAACGAAGCACTACCTTGTTCGGGTGGAAGATGCAAAGATCCGCACGAACAGAAAGGGCTGCTAGCTCCGACACCCTCCTGGCCGATGTTATGGCCACCAGGAAGGCCGTCTTGAGTGTCAACAAGCGGAGGCTGATGGAATGTAGAGGCTCAAAGGGGGCAGCTGTTAGGGCCCTGAGAACCAAGGTCAAATCCCACGTGGGATAACGATGTACCGTCGGCGGTCGTAAGTTGGAAGCACCCTTAAGGAAGGTTCGAACTCGCGAGTGCTGGGCTAAGGAGCGGCCTTGGCCACCCCCGACCACCGTCGACAAGGCTGTGACCTGACGGCGAAGCGTGTTTGGTGCCAACCCCTTGTTGAGGCCGGACTGCAAGAAATCCAGAACTTGGGGCACCGAGGCCTTGATGGGATCGACCCCGGTGCGCCGGCACCAGCGGCAGAAGGCCTGCCAGGTAGCCTCGTAAATACGGGTAGTCGACGGGCGACGGGCCGCTTGAATTGTAGAAATGACTTCGTCGGAATAGTGGAGGGCCGCTAGCATCTCCCGCTCACGTGCCACACGGCTAACTGCAACAGCTGAGGGCCCGGGTGCCGGAGAGCCCCTTGGTGGAGCTGAATCTTGTCGTCCGGAATCCTCCAAGGACGCGAAACGGACAGATGGACGAGGTCTGCGTACCAGGGACGTCTGGGCCACATTGGAGCGACCAGCAGCACTTCCGCCTGTTCTGTCAAGATCTTCTGAATGACCGACGGAAGGATCGGGAGAGGAGGAAAGGCATAAAGAAGGCCGGCCGGCCAACGGCTGCGTAGAGCGTCTACTCCCTCCGCCCCCGGAGTCTGGTATCGGGAGTAAAACCGGGGAAGTTGTGCGTTGTGCGGGTGAGCGAACAGATCCACCTCGGGCAGGCCGAAGCGGCGAGAGAGTTCCTGGAAGAGAATGGGGTGGAGCTGCCACTCCCCCTGATCCACAGTCGCTCTGCTCAGCCAGTCCGCCTGAGTGTTGGCTTCGCCCGAGATGTGCTCCGCCCGAATCGATGAGAGTCTGGGCTCCGCCCAATGGAACAACCTTTCCGCTTCCAGCATCAGAGCTCTGGACTGCGTTCCCCCTTGGCGGTTGATGTGAGCCTTGGAGGCCACATTGTCGGTCAAGATTAACACATGGCGATGAGATACAATGTCCCGAAACTCCAGGAGAGCCAGACGGATGGCCCGCAACTCCAGCCAGTTTATGCTGTTCGCCAGCTCCTGATCCGACCAACGTCCTTGGGCCACCTTGTCCAGGGCATGGGCCCCCCATCCGAATAAGCTGGCGTCCGTTGTAACTTGAACGCGGTCCGGCTCCTTGAATGGACATCCCCGGAGGAGCCTGGACGACATCCACCAATGCAGGGACCGCCTGGCCTTGCCCGGGAGCTGCACCTTGATGTGGGAGTGACTGGTATGCGCTCTTTGGAAGGGCAGCAGGAACCACTGGAGAGGACGCGCATGGAACCTGGCCCAGGGCACCACGCTGATGCAGGAGATCATCTTCCCTAGCAGTTTGGACAGCGACAGCAGCGGTACTCGCCGATGGGATAGCGCATGATGCGCCAGGTGGTATATGCTCTGCCTCCTTTCCGGGGACAGGAAAACCTCGCACGACATCGAGTTGATGGTGGTTCCCAGATGAAGGAGGGACGTGGTTGGGCGCAGGTGGCTCTTGGGCAGATTGAGGACAAATCCATGGTTTCGCAATGCGTCCATCGTAACCTGTAGGTCTCGGAGGGCCTGATCTTGAGAGGACGACAGCACCAACACGTCGTCCAAATAGCAATTGATGCGTATAGGAAGCGAACGAAGGGAGGCTGCCAATACTGCCAGAAGTTTGGTGAACGTGCGCGGGGCCGAGGAGAGGCCGAATGGCAAAGCCCGGTATTGATAATGACGGCCGTTGAAGTGAAACCGCAGGAACTTCCGATGTGCCGGATGAATGGGCACATGGAGGTACGCTTCTTTGATGTCTATGGAAGTCATCATGTCGCCTTGGCGGATGGAAGCCAATATGCTCTTTAGAGAGTGCATTTTGAATTTTTGGTATTTGATATACTGATTGAGCTGTTTCAAATCTAGGATTGCCCTCCATCCCCCGGAGTTCTTTGGTGCTAGGAACAAGATGGAATAAAACCCTAGGCCTCCCTGCCCTTTGGGAACTTGCTCTATGGCCCTGATGGTGAGAAGATGAGATATCTCGGTGTCCATAAGGCGCCGCTTTGACGGGCACCTGGGCACAGGGCACCTGATGAACCTTCTCGGGGGGATGGATAGAAATTCTAGCGTGAGACCCAAACTCACTACTTGAAGGGCCCAGGCGTCTGACGTGATCTCCGCCCATCGGTGGGCGAAGGCCAAGAGACGTCCTCCTATGGGCCCTACCTCCTGTGAGTCAGCGGTATCTGCGAAAGGAACGGTTGCCCGCTCCTCGGAATGACCGTCTACTCTGCGCCTGACTCTGCTGGCGCCCCCTGTCTCTGGCCCCAGCTCGGTCCTGGCCACGGTCCTGTGCCTGGGAGAACCCCCTGGTATAGTTGGGGACATAGGGAGCGGAGGTAAACCCCGAGTCCCCAGACCGAAAGGGCTGCCGTCTACCATAAGGCTGTGGTCTTCTGGTCACACGGGCACTTGTGGAGGGAAGCACCTTACGTTTGTCCCGAGTCTCAATGAGAATGGGATCCAGCACTGAACCAAATAAGGCCCCGCCCTTAAAGGGCGTGGATGCTAGACGCCACTTAGATTTGATATCATCTTGCCAGTGGCGGAGCCAGAGCAAACGGCGAGAAGCCACATTGGAAACTAGGGCTCGGGATGCAAATTTTGCCGCGCTAAGGGTGGCGTCCGCAGAAAACTCTAGGGCTGCTATCAGCTTGGTGACATCCTGATGGAGGCGCAGTTCCTCCGGATCCAGCCTTTCCTGTAGTTGTCTCAGCCAAACTAAAGAAGTCCTATTAAAGAAGGAAGCTGCAGTAGCTGAGCGCAAGGCCCACGCCGCTGCCTGATGAGTTTTGCGAATGACCGATTCGGCCTTGCGGTCCTCGGCCTTCAATCCTTCCGAAATTTCAGAAGGAATTAACGCCGGTGAAGCAAGAGCAGCGATGGGAGCATCCACTGTGGGAAACTGCAGGAGGGCCTCCAACTCTGGAGAAGATGTGAAAAGCTTCCTATCACCAGACCCAGGGGGCTTAACTGCGGTCGGCTCATCCCACTGCTTTTGGATTAAATCAAGAAAAAGCTTGGGAGATGGAATAAAATCTTGCAGAGCCACCTGCTCAGCAAAGAGCCGCTCGGTGGCATCCAGGCCCACAGCAGCACTTTCTGCAGAAATTGCCTCCCCCATGTGGGCGGTAGTCTTGGCCTTATACAGCAGGGATTTGAAAAGAGTGTGCCTGAAAAGCCCAGGGGCCGGAGGCTGGTCCACAGGAAAGCCCTCGTCACCAGAGAGTTCCCTATCCTGGATTTCACCTTCCTCCACTAAGGGAGATTGTGCGCTAAACACAGAGTGTAAAGGGGAAGGAGGATCAGTTTGCAGAATGGAAGAATCCCCTTGTACTGCTTGGGGAGCCAGGCCTGAGTAGGCCAGAGTAGGCCTGGAGACCTGGGATCTACGCGCTAATTCCGCATCCACCCCTCTGGAAATAGCCTCTGAGATCATGCTGTAAAAATCAGCAGAAAGGCCCAAATCCTGGCCCTCCAGAGGCCTGAGGCCTGCAGCCGTGGGGGTGAACGTGGCAGAGGGCCCAGCGCGTGGAGGTGAACGAAGAGAAGCCCCACTAGCCTCCGAAATAATTGGGGGGGAACGAGGCCCGAAAGCCCCTACCTCAGAAATAGGGCCCTGGGGAAGCTGAATATCAGGGGACCAACCCTGCTCAACGACCCTCACCGGAGACACAGGTTGCTGAATCAGAACCAGAGGGGAAGAAATGGGAGCCCCAGATGCCTTGGGGGGAACCTTGGCCTTGTCTTTGCGCTTGTGCGACTTATCCCGAACAGTAGATGAGGCACGAGGCCTGCTAGTAGAGGCCCTGGTCGCGGCCCTACTAGGCCCAGGGCTGGCCCCTCCCTCGCCAGGGGAGCGGGGCTCAGAAACTGGCCGGACAGTACCTTGCAATACCGATTGATCAGCCATGATTTGAATCTGAAAGAGCTCAATCAGCGAAACAAAGGAATGCAATTGAAAGCACTCGCCAAGAACGCCACGTGGAAGCAGAGACCAAGAGAAGCGACCTCCTCCCTGAGTCAGCAAACTCGAGTGAGGGAAAAGGGAGGGGCGGAAGCAGTGCGCAAACTCAAGCGCGCGGCAAAATCTGCCTTCTCATCCCAGGCATTACTGCGCATGTGTGAAAAGCGCTTCCAAATAAGGCCACCGGCATCAAAGGCGCGAAATTCAAAGAAACCGCAGGGGAAAATTCCCAAACAGCCGATTCATGTAATCCTCCGGCAGCCGCTCCAGCGAGGGCACAAGGGAGGGAGGCGGGGAGGAGGGGGAGACCCGCTCCGACAAGCCACAGCCTCAGATCTGACCGCGCTCGCAGGCGGGTGCTATCCGGCGTGGCGGGCAGCGCTGGGAGACTCAGCTTCCTTGCGCGCTGAAGTTAAGGGAGGGCAGGCGGAGAACGCCCCACTCCAGC
Organism: Thamnophis sirtalis; assembly: GCF_051295495.1. Classification (NCBI taxonomy): domain Eukaryota; kingdom Metazoa; phylum Chordata; class Lepidosauria; order Squamata; family Natricidae; genus Thamnophis; species Thamnophis sirtalis. The sequence goes on from NW_028261382.1 coordinate 23,555,725, forward strand.
TGTAGCGATCCGATATCCCTTAAAGGGAAATAGCGAGGGAGGAACGGGCTGGCAGCAATCTGCCGCTTTACCTCCAATCCAGCAAGAAATCCACAGTGAAAATCAAGTAAATTCATCCTTAACCTTGAAAATTAACAATTAATCAAGAGAGCGTTGAAAATAAGTCTCGTAGGCTTGGACTGAGTAATAGAACTGAAAAGGAAACGGAAGTCCAGTCAGAGGAGGCGTAACTTTGATATTTGCATACTCAGTCTCAAGGCTAGAAGGCTAAGTTAACCCATGATTGGATTCCCGGAGCAGCACACAGGAGAAGGTCATCAATCCCTTTTTTCAGTGCCATGGCATCTGAATGGTTGTGGTGGGAGTAAGAGCATCCCATTCAGGAGGAAACACCCCCCCCCCCATTCCTATCCTTTAGCCTTGGCCAGGCAGAAGCTGCCAGTGTGGGGAGATTCCTGTGAAGTAGGCTGAGTACAATAGGAGAGCAGCTGCTTTGGACTCCACTGTGGGGACACCTGGTCGTTCATGCCTGACACTTTCTGTCCAGGGTTCCTGGGGAAGATACTTGTCTCCTGCTCAGCCTCGGCCAGCTGCCTGGCCAGAACAAGACACAAGAGCTAACTGTCGGTCAAGGCTGGGACATCTTCACCAGGAAGCCTCAGATTCTGTGTCGTTTGATCTCTTCTTCTCCTTCCCGAAAGCAAAACCACTGTGTATCTGTGGATTGCTCTGCAAGGTCATTAGGAGGGAGGGAAACATATTCCCAGATGCAGAGAGGCTTGCATCTTTGGTTTGGTTTGGTTTATTGGATTTATATGCCGCCCTTCTCCCAAGGACTCAGGGCGGCGTACAACATTAAAAAACACATATTACAAAAGTTAAAAAGAATTAAATAGAATATCCCAAACAAACCCAATTCGGATTAACAATAACTTTTAAAAAAAATGATTAAAATTAACAATGATCAATAATTTATTTTGTTTTGTTCAGGCCAGGCTGGCTTGCTGCAAAAGCCAACTTTTTAGCGCGCGTTGGAAGGACCGGAGGTCGGGGATTATACGAAGCTCCAGGGGCAGCTCATTCCAGAGGGAAGGCGCTCCCACAGAGAAGGCTCTCCCCCTGGGGGTCGCTAGCCGACACTGTCAGGCCGTTGGCACCCTGAGGAGGCCAACTCTGTGGGATCGCACTGGACGCTGGGAGGCTACCGGTGGCAGTAGGTGGTCTCGCAGGTACCCTGGGCCTAAGCCATGGAGCGCTTTAAAGGTCATAATTAGTACCTTGAATCGCACCCGGAAGACAACTGGCAACCAGTGCAGGCCGCCTAAAAGGGGTGTAACATGGGACCACCTAGGTGCTCCAATGATAACCCGTGCAGCCGCATTCTGGACCAGTTGAAGCCTCCGGGTGCTCTTCAAGGGCAGCCCCATGTAGAGAGCGTTACAGTAGTCCAGGCGAGAAAGGACGAGGGCATGAGTGACTGTGCACAGAGCATCCCGATCCAGGAAGGGGCGCAATTGACATACCAGGCAAACCTGGTAAAAGGCCCCCCTGGTCACAGCTATCAGGTGTTCTTCTAAACTAAGCCGCGTATTCAGGAGGATGCCCAGATTGCGGGCCCTCTCTGAGGGGGCTAACATTTCTCCCCCTATCATCAAAGATGGAACAAGATGCACAAATCGGGATGACGGAAACCACAGCCACTCAGTCTTGGAGGGATTGAGCTTGAGCCTGTTCCTCCCCATCCAGATCCGCACAGCCTCCAGGCATCGGGACATCACGTCGAGGGCATCGTTTGGGTGGTTTGGGATAGAGATGAAAAGTTGGGTATCATCAGCATATTGATGATACCATACCCCAAAACCACGGATGATCTCACCCAGTGGTTTCATATATATGTTGAACAGGAGGGGTGAGAGAACCGACCCCTGGGGCACCCCACAAGTGATGCGCCTTGGGGTCGATCCCTGCCCTCCAGTCAACACAAACTGCGACTGATCCGACAGGTAGGAGAACCACCGTAAAACGGTGTCCCCCACTCCCAACCCCCCGAGTCGTCGCAGTAGAATACCATGGTCGATGGTATCGAAAGGTTGAGGATGGTATCGTTGAGAGGTCTAACAGGACCAGGACTGAGGAGCAGCACCTGTCCCGGGCCCGCCAGAGATCATCGACCAATGCGACCAATGCCGTCTCCGTGCTGTATCCGGGCCTGAAACCCAACTGAAACGGATCCAGGTAGACAGCTTCATCCAGAAACTGGAGAAGCTGACATGCTACCGCACTCTCAACAACCTTCACTACAAAGTGAAGGTTGGAGACCGGATGATAGTTGGCTAAAGAAGATGGGTCCAGGGGAAGGCTTCTTAAGGAGGGGCCTCACCACCACCTTCTTCAAGGCGGTGGTAAAGAACCCCTCTCTCAATGAAGTGTTAGTAATCGCCCAGAGCCAGCCTCATGTCACCTCCCAGGAAGCCGAGACTAACCAAGAGGGACACGGGTCCAGCACACAAGTGGTAGCACTGAGTCTCCCCATAATCCTGTCCATGCCCTCGGGGGTCACAGGGTCAAATTCATCCCAGATGGTTTCCACAGGATTCATCCGTCGACTCACCCGAATCTACCCAGTCAGAGTCCAAACCTGTCCAGATCTGAGCGATTTTATCCTGCAGATACTGAACAAATTCTTCAGCCTTACCATGCAAGGGGTCTTTCCCAATTCCTTGATTGAGTAAGGAGCGGGTCACCCTAAACAGGGCGGCTGGGCAGTTATCTGCGGACGCGATAAGAATGGAAAAATGTTGCCGTTTTGCCATTTTTATCGCCACAAAGTAGGATTTACTATGAATTCTTACTAGTGTTCAATCAGATTCGGACCGGCTGGCCCTCCAACCACTCTCTAGGCGTCTTTTCCGGTGTTTCATCTCCCGGAGCTCCTCGGTAAACCAGGGAGCTACCCGGGATTGACACCGGGTCAGAGGCTGCAAAGGCACAACACGATCCAAAGCCCCAGTGGCCACCTATCCCAGGCTTCCACTAGGGCTTCAGTCGAGTTGTGAGCATCTTTGTCATATAACCTTCCAGGTTTGCATTTCGATCCCAAATGTCTGCCCTCAAGGCAGCCCAACCATGAAAAACAGTGAGAGGAAGCCTAAACAATTTGCTCCACGAGCTGAAACTGCTGCAGAGAAGCACACAAAGGCCTCAAAGCCATTCATTTCTGAGAAGGATTTAGACACACTTTCACGTGGTTGTTATGGAAGCTTCCTTCCCAAAAGGTTGTGATTTTCCATAGGTTCGGGAGATGCCCCCCCCCCCACTTTCAGACTGAAGGGAGACTCAGGTGGCAAAGCCAGAGGAGTCCTCACAGGCACCTTCCCTGGAACATGAGCCTTATCCCAAATGGACCTTCATTCGTCACCTTCTAGTTTCTATGGCAGCCACATCCACCTAATCCCCATCAGAGGACAACCAAATGCTCTTTGACGGACTGCAGGGAACTGCAAAAATCACCTGGCTAAGCCAAGTCATTGGCTACACTGGGGCTGCCCATCACTGGGAGGTCAGGATGAGAAGAGGCAAGGAGGAGGAACAGGTGGCTCTTGCTCCCTTGGGAGTCAGCTCTTCAAGTGACACTCACACCAAATTGCTCTTTTTGCAGAGACATCTTACAACCCCGCCCAAATCCCATGTAACCAGGAGGAAGGACCCCCAGAGAAAGGAGAAAAGGCCTCAGGGGTGCCATCACCTTCTCCTGAACAGAGATCTGGAAGTCCAAGGCAACTTGCTCCCTGCCAGTGGGGAGAAGCGCAAGTTATTGTTTAACTGGGGAAGCATTTGCATGGGAAAACCAGAGCTGGTACCAACATGGTGTATCCAATGAAGTTTTACTTTTGGGAATTCAATTCTCCTAAGAATGTTTCCTTGCTTTGGATTCACTAGTTGAACAGTTGACAGCAACCTGTAATTTTTGCCCAGTACCCGTGGGTGGGGGTGGGGGGTGGGGGAGAACCCCTTGAGAGAATATCCTTTTAAACCACACCAATGACCAAATTCAGGTTTCTTTTGGCAAACCCCAATCCAAAGCACTACATATATTGTACCTCACAGAGTGCAATACATTACTTTGTTCTCCTGCTTATGTGGAGTTAGAAAACAGTCAAGTTGGAAATGGCCATCAAGACTAATCTCCTGCTCATTCAGGAATCCAAACTATACAGCGTCCCCAATGAATGAGAGCCACACCTCCCAGGCAGTGCCTATCTGTCAAAGTACGTCATTTGTTTGTTTTAGTCAGAATCTGCCCTCTGGTAATTTTTATCCATACTGTTGTGTCCTGCCACAGAGAATGCACGACCCGTCTTGGTCTTCTGGGTGCGACACCCTTTCAGGTAGGGTCTAGGACAGAGATGGCAAACCTTTTCGGCACTGAGTGCCCAAACTGGAACGTGCATGCATACATGTGCATGTCCGTGCTTGTGCATGTGTGCTGGAGTGCCAGAAACCCGACGACCAGCACATGTCTGTATTATGGGCCATTTTCAGGCACTTTGGGGGGGTGAAAAACGGCCGGAAAATGGCCATGTTTTTTGGCTGTTTTTCAGGCTGTTTTCTAGCACTCTGGCATCTACAAAGATCAGCTGGCTGGTGCGCATGTGCTTGTCGGAAACCAGAAGAGTAGCTGGCAACAGCGTGTGTGCCCACAGCAAGGGCTCTGTGTGTCAGCTCTGGCACACGTGTCATCACGGGTCTAGGACAACTCACCACAGCTAGCTCCCTGCGGCCAGCGTCCACTGCCAAGTCGCTTTTGCCAACTCAGGGCCACCAAGTTGCTGCAGGACAAGTTCACCTGGCTAATTCACCACAGGAGGCTGGAGGGAAAAAAAGTCTCCCTTCTCAACCAAGAAACGTGTTCATTTCTAACTAAGCCAAGCTAGAACTAAAGAAACTTCTTGGATGAGAAGTGAAATGTTTTTTTAAAAAAAGCAAGAGAGTCTGGTTACCTTTTGGAAAAGTACCTTTGAGATGATACCTTGGGTGACTGAGAATCTCCACAGACACCCCATCCACACCATCAGTTAAGGAAGTTACCAGATCAGAATATGAAACAAGATTAATTTGGCAATATTTCTTTATGACAAATCTAGCCTGACTCTGGTAATTCCCTTTTTGTTTTACACGTCTTTATAATGTACTCCAGAAGGCATCAGCATCAGGCTAATTGGTCTGCTGAATCGTCCTCCTTCTCTTTTTAGAAGATGGGGGGAAAACGTTTGCTCTTCATCGGTATCACAGCATTTAAGGACTGCACATAAAGAGCCAGCCAAATCGTCAGCTATTTGCTTCAGCACTACAGGAAATAATTCATCTGGTCCCAGAGACTCAAATTCAAAGTAAAGAGTGATAACTTGATCATGTCCAATCCTGCCTGAGTTTGTCTCCCAACAGATATTAAGATAATTAAAGACTCTTGTCTTTGTAAAGAACTGCAATGTCCTGTTGGAAGTCTTCCCCTTAGAAGATACAAAGGTTGCCGGTTTGTTCCTTCACTTTTTCCAACCCAGAGAAAATGTACCTGTCTGCCAAATTCATTCCCGTGGCATTTCCATGGCGTTTCATGGGTGAAGTTAACTTCCAGTGCCGGCTGATCTGATGTTTCTGCTCCTTCTGAACAACTGTCTTTCATTCCCTGTATTCCATGGAATCCCCCCTTCAGGTCTTCGCTTTACCTGTTAAATTACATTTGGCTCTCTTGTTGATGGCCCTGGCTCTTGGTGTTAGTGGGGAGACTTATACAGAAGCCGGTCTTTACCTGAGGTCCTCAACTCAGGTTTTCATTCCTGGTCAACTTCACATTTTATCCACCATTGACTTTCAGAGCTGTCCACTGCAGCATTAGTTTTGCCAAATGTGATATTTTGTCTTGCCCCTGATCTTTATCCCTTAGGCCTCCGTTAAGAACGTTGGCTCTTTTTCTTCCAGGGCACAGGTGCCCCTTCCCTGCTTTTTAGCAACACAACCTCTTGTCCCCAGGAGGGTTGTTCTTCTGGACAAAACCTGTTTCACCCCACAGAACTTGAAAGCATTTGTTTCTAGCTCCAGTGATACAGGATATTCTTCTGTGTCTGTTGAGACCACCTCCTTGCCCCACTCTTTACTAGGCAGCCTCTGACAGAGAATTGCTTCTGCTGCCAATTCCAGCTACAGAATGTCCTTTCTTTGAACTCATCTATCCTAACCTTTCTTATCGGCGATACTGTGGTCATTTGCTGCTTCAGGCTTTCATCATGCCAAGTGCAAACCTGTATGTCAGAAGAAGGTGTGGGCTCCTTAAATTCCCTGATCAATTCCAGTCCAAAGACTCATGTTATTCCTCTTTATCCAGCAGAAAACAGCTACAGTTTCCGAAGAGAAGGCGTGGGAGGAGTAACACGTGGATATTACCCAAGCCTTCTTGCCTATTGGAGACTGAGGTATTAATCTTTTGGAGCCACACCTCCGTACTTCCTCCAACTCTCCCAGATTACCTCAGTCTGCGGCCTGAAAAGGAGTGTTTTTCCTTCTCTCCCTTCTCTTCGAAGACTTAAGAGTTTTTTCCTCAAGATTGGATCAGCGATCTCCAGCTACAAAGGTTTCCGATAAGGACCTTGCCTTTCTCCTCACCTCTCCTCCGCTGTGCTCCGCGCCGCTGGAAAGGCCTCGTTGTAAACCAGCATGTGCGCACGCGCCTCGTGCGACCGGCTGGTCACGTAAGAGAGGGCAAAGAAGCCTCTGCCTGGCACGATCGATCCAGGCGAAGCCCAGGCCTGTGGGAGGCAGAAGAGGACCTGCGAGGCTCGGGGCCTTCCAGGAGCTTCCCCCTACGATCTCCAGCAGCAGGAGGATCGGTCCAGTCGCCATTTTGAAAAGACCACGTGGTCGAGCACGTGATCGGAGCTTCACTACAGAGGCCCAAAGTGCCGGAAGAGGCTTCTTCTAGGCTCCACCCCGCCGGTGATTCGGGGGGTAATCCAGAGCTGGGCCTGCCGGCAACTGCCTCAGAGGATCAGCACAAGGGCTTAAGGAGCGGATCCAGCCTCCGAGAGCAGAATCCGACCTTGCAGCCGGCTAATGGAGGAGGAAGTGGTGTGCATCTAACCGTGAGTAATGGCGGAGGCAACCAGGAGCAAGGGCACCAGGCCCAAGGCCCCAGGGGGTGAGGATCCCGGCGAGGGAACTTCCAGAGGTTTTTCCCCACCACCTAGGGGGAGATCCCCACTGAGGAGGGATAAGGCCAGGGCCCCCAAACAGGCAGCCCCCAGGAAGGAGGCCAGAAGCACCAGGGTCATGGCCAGGGAATTCAGGGCGACCATCAGCCCTTCTCCTTCCAGGTCTCGTTCCCCTCGCAGGGCCCCAGCCTGGGTGGAGGCCCGGGCAGCATCCCCAGCCTCTCCAGGGGGCTCCTTTAGAAGGCATAGCTCTTTATCGCCCCCCCTTTCGCCTGCTCCCCCTGCGGACTCCAGAGCGGATCCCTTTGGGCGCAGAACCACCAGCCCAACCAGGCCTTGCCTGGCTCCACTTTCTCCAGAGCCCAGGGAATATCCCCAGCCTCCAGAACTACAGCCTGCTCTACCTGACTTAACCAACAGTTTCCAGGACATGCTAGCCAGGGCTCTGGCCCAGGTAATGGCTTCTAGCTTAGGTCAGCAACCTCAAGGTTCCAGGAGCAGGGCCCCACAGGATCCCCCTAGAATCCAGCAGGAACGTCCCAGCACCTCAGCTGCCAGGGAAGCCAGGTCTCCCTCCCCTTCCACGGCTAGCGAGGCTTCTGACCTAGAAGAAGGAGAATTAAAAGAGGTGGGGTTCTCAGAAGATGAGGATCCCCAGACAGAGGATGATTCCACCGTGGCAGGGCTTTTCCCCCCTTCCTTATTTAGCTCCTTACTTCGCAAGGCAGCGGCCACAGCTGATCTGGATCCTCCCCCGGATCCCAAACCGGCAGCAGAATCATCGGACAAGGGTAAGAACAAAAAGAAAAAGGGGCCCTTCCATAGACCCCCCGTGGCCAAGGAGGAGATTCCCATTCCGGAGATGTTCATGGAAGTCCTTAAATCGCAGTGGGTAAAACCAGGGTCCTTCCCCACCCCAGGTGGGAATGAAAGAAAGTTCTACAACCTTAATCAAACTTTTGCCCAGGCTCTCCAGGTACCGGAGGCGGACAACCCAGTGGCCATTCTGGCTTCATCCTCAACAGTGGTCGCAGGAGACACTGCCAATTGCCTCAAACCTGAGGACAAGAAGGCAGATATTGTCCTGTGCAAAACGTTTCAGGCTATTACCTGGGCTATCAGGGCGGCTGCCTCCGCCTCTTTCTTTATCAGGTCCACAGTCCTATGGTTGGAGCAGCTGAGGGACAGGACTCCGGCCTCAGATGTGCGCCTGCTACAAGACATATCCAAGATGCTGGCGGCAACGCAGTTCTCAGCAGACGCCACGCTGGATGCGGTAAAGTATGCGGCCCGAGCTATGTCTTCCTCAGTTGCTTCTAGGCGCATGCTCTGGCTATGTCACTGGCAGGCGGAATCCCGGATGAAGTGGCACCTAACGGGCGCAGACTACACCAGGGAGAAGCTATTCGGGACGGCGCTGGATCCTCTCCTCGTAGAGGATAAGAACAAGCGGAAGGTGCTCCCAACAACAACTAAGCGATCGGAGTTCCGCCACACGCCATACCCCAGGAGGGCCCCGTACCGACCACCCGACGGGGACAACCAGAATCAGAGGTACCAGAACCCTAGATTCCACAGGCAAGGGGATAGACAGTTCCAGAGGGACAGATTCAGGGGCCAGCAGCAAGGCAAGCGGCCCTTTCGAGGGGGAGGCGGTCGTCCCTTCCGCAGATTCAGGTAATCCGGGCCCAGATTTCCCCATCGGCGGTCGCCTCTCCCTGTTTGCGGATGCCTGGGAACGGGTCACCTCGGACGAGTGGGTTCTCCAGACTGTAAGGCTCGGGCTACACCTGGAGTTTCGTTCTCTTCCCCCCAGCAGATTCCGCACCTTTGCCCCCTCTACGGACCCGGCCAAGCGGGCCCTTAAGGCCAAAGCCATTAAACATCTACTTGACATCAGGGCCATTGAAAGAGTCCCAGAGGGGGAGGAGGGATCCGGGTTCTATTCGAACCTCTTCTTAGTCCCTAAGAGCTCAGGGGGATGGAGGGCCATCCTGGACCTTAAGCTCCTAAATTCCAGGGTGGTATACCGCAAATTTAAAATGGCCTCCCTAAAATCCATTCTGGAGGGCATTCGACCGGGCGACTTCCTAGCCTCTATCGACCTCACAGAGGCATACTTACACATCAGGATCGCCCCGGAACACCGTAAATTCCTCAGGTTTTCACATGAAGGGCAACATTTCCAATACAGGGCCCTTCCCTTTTGGCTGGCATCAGCCCCCAGGACTTTCACCAAGATCCTAGCAGCAGCAACCGGTCACCTACGCTCCCTCCCAGTCAGTTTGTTTTGTTATTTGGATGACATCCTCGTCTTAGCCAGGTCTCCCGCCCTGGCTGAGCGAGACCTGAGAATCACCATAGACACCTTTAGGGCCCTGGGGTTTTCCATCAATTTGGAAAAGAGTCACCTGGTTCCTTCCACCAGGCTCCTTCACCTAGGGTCCATCATTGATTCAGTGGCTGGGGAGGTTTTTCTGTCCCAAGATCGCAAGGACAGCATTGTTAAGATGATCCATGAAGTTCGCAAGTTACACTGTCCCTGTAGTTCTTCTTTCCAGGCTCCTGAGGAAGTTCATCTCGTGCATAGGAATCGTACTGTGGGCCCGACTGCACGCCAGGGAGCTCCAGTGGTTCCTGCTACCTCACCAGAGAGCCGGGACAAGCGATGCTACCTTCAGGATCAGAGTGACCCCCCAGGTACGGCTATCCCTCTGTTGGTGGCTCTCCCCAGCACTGAACAGAGGATGCCTCTTCAGAGAACCGACGAGGAGGATCCTCACCACAGACGCAAGTCTCTTCGGCTGGGGGGCCCACCTGGAGAATCAGATCGCCCAGGGCCGCTGGACCCCGTCAGATCTGCAAAACAACATAAACTGGCTGGAGCTCAGAGCCATCCATCTGGCCCTTCGACACTTCAAGGACTCGGTAGCCGGTCAACACATCCTGGTTCTGACCGACAACGTAGCGGCCAAGGCTCACGTGAACCGACAGGGCGGCACCCACTCCAGGGCCCTGCGCAACAAGGTCCTGCGGTTGGGGAACTGGGCAGAGAGGCACCTTCAGTCCATAAAAGCCGAACACATCTCTGGAACGGACAACCATCAAGCAGACTGGCTCAGCAGGGAGACGGTGGACAACGGAGAGTGGCAGCTCCATCCCTCGATCTTCCGTCAGATCTGCGAGAGGTTCGGCCATCCGACGGTGGACCTCTTCGCGACCCCGCAGAACGCCCAGCTGCCAGAGTTCGTTTCGAGGTTTCCGACCAGGGGAGCCATGGACACGGACGCCCTTCGTTGCAGATGGCCACCAGGTCTTCTTTATGCCTTTCCCCCCCTTCCCCTCATTCCCGGGGTCCTGAGGAGGGTGGTGGCGGAGGGAGCGGAGATGAGAATGGTGGCCCCCTTCTGGCCTCGTCGTCCCTGGTTGGCAGACCTCGTGGATCTGTCCACAGCTCCCCACTGGAGGATCCCAGCGGGGGTGCTGGCCCTGCACCAGGGGTCTCTGGAGCATCCGAACCCAGAGTGGCTTCATCTGACCGTCTGGCGATTGAGCGGGAACAATTAAGGGAGGCTCAATATTCCGAAAGGGTCATCAGAACTGTGGAAGCATCCAGGAGACAGTCCACCACTCGCATCTATAACACCTCTTGGGTGGCCTTTGCGGACTGGTGCCGAACCAAGGGTCTCCGTCCAGCTGCAGCCTCGGTTCCACAGGTCTTGGACTTCCTCCAGGAAGGGCACGAAAAGGGTCTAGCCACTAGTACGCTCAGGAGACAAGTCTCCACCCTATCCACAGTCCTGGGGGGGTGGGTGAATGCCCCTCCCTTGTCCCACTATCCGGTCCTAAAGCGCTTTCTCAAGGGGGCAGCGAATCTGAAACCCTCAGTGGTCCATCGATTCCCCACCTGGGACCTTCCTACCGTCCTTCAGGCCCTCACCGAAGCCCCGTTTGAGCCCCTGAGAGAGGTCTCTTTTCAGCTCCTAACTCTCAAGGTTGTCTTCCTGGTCGTCATCACCTCGGCCAGGAGAGTTTCCGAAATCAACGCCCTCTCCAGTAGGGCGGATCTCTGCACTTTCTTAGATAACCGGGTCATCTTCAGACTCGACCCCACTTTCATGCCCAAGGTTAATTCCCCCTTTCACAGGGCTCTCGAGATTATTCTCCCAGACTTCTGTCCTCACCCCTCAGGTGACAGGGAGAAATCCTGGTACAAGCTGGATGTCAGGAGAGCCTTGCACATATATCTGAAACGCACGGCCCCCTTTAGATGCTCGGAGGCTCTGTTCGTGTCTTATCAGCCTTCCTCCCGGGGAGCCAAGGTCTCTCCGGCCACCATCAGTAGATGGATTAGGGCGGCCATCTCACAGGCCTACAGGGCACAAGGTCTTCCGGTCCCTGAGGGCATCACGGCTCATTCCACTAGAAGTGCAGCCACCTCTGCAGCCTGGTCCACCCAGGCCCCCATAGAGGAGATCTGCCGGGCGGCCGCCGGGGCTTCTCCTTCTCCCTTCATTAAACACTACAGACTGGACGCCTACGCCTCTGCGGAGGCTGCCTTCGGCAGGAGGGTTCTGCAGCGGGTTCTGGACTCCCCGGGGGGCTCAAGCCCAGCGAATCCCTCCCAGGACATCTAGCTTTGGTATGTCCCACGTGTTACTCCTCCCACGCCTTCTCTTCGGAAACTGGCAGTTGGACTTACCTGAACTGCATGTTTCGTAGAGATGCGTGGGAGGAGTCACTTCCCTCCCGTCTGGGCGCCCCTGCGCCTAGGGGGGGGGGCTGAGCGAGTCCAGGTTCAGCGTTAGCTATTAGGAAGGATATGTGTTGGCTGTTTTTTGTTTGTCCTTCCTTTTAGTTTCTGCTACGATCCATCGGTAATCTGGGAGAGTCGGAGGAGGTACGGAGGTGTGGCTCCAAAAGATTAATACCTCAGTCTCCAATAGGCAAGAAGGCTTGGGTAATACCCACGTGTTACTCCTCCCACGCATCTCTATGAAACATGCAGTTCAGGTAAGTCCAACTGCCAATCACCCACACAGGGCAACGATAGAGTGAAACAGTCCAGGATCTGCTAAAGTATTTTGGATAGATGGCCATTCAGTCTCTGCCTGAAGATCTCCAATGAAGGGAAACATCTGAAGACAGACTTTTCTTCAGCCAACAGAACATATCCTGCTACTTTTAAGAGTTCTTCACAACCCTCATTGCCTTGGCAGCCCTTCCATTTATTCTTGTAAGTCTCGGAACAAATCTCTCTTGCAGGAGCTTAGTGACTGAAAGCAACCAAAGTATCATCTCCTGTGTTTTAATCATCATTTCCCCACCAGGATCTCCTCTTTTCTGTACACAGCAGCCACTGCAGCCCCTCTGTCAAAGCCTATTCTGTCCCTGGTCCTAGAGCCCCCAAGAACCAGGACAGTTTAGCACCCTGTATTTCTCACCAATCTTCCCCTATTTGCACCACAGGCCTGACAGGTAAGGTGCTGCTAAGGAAGACTGCAAGGTCCCTGGACCATCACTTGACTATCACATTCTGAAGGGAACTGAAGCTTCTCACCCCTGCTGGAAATACTGGATACTCCTCAAAGGCCTTCGTTGTGGCTTTCGTTCACTGCCACTTGTTTCCCAACAAGTCCCAGAGTTAAGAGAGATGCAGCCATCTACTCAAGTGTCTCCAGTACTTGCTGAAAGCAGAATATTGTCTCTCTAAACAGATGAAAATAAATCCTTGAGCATTGGCCATTCTCACTCAGGCAGACAATTAGTGACACTTCCAGCTGTCTAGCACACATTCAAGTGCTCTCTAGTGTCAGACACTCCAGGGCATGTTGAAAGCTATTTGTGGTTGCTATTTGTGGAGAACCCTGCTGATGAGAATTATTCACAGGTAGGAGTCTGCATGCAGGCACAAACAGATGTTATGGAGTTCCCAAATGCACAGGGCAAAGAGGACCAACGTGGAAACAAAAATGAGAAAATCAGGCCCAGATCCTTTAGCCTGAGGCCATGGATCTGCAAGGACAGGATTTCTAAGAGCAGACATGGGGAAGGAAGAAGGCTATCTGAAAGGAAGATGTACCCCCGGCAGACTGTGAGCGTGGTACGGTTGATGGACTGCACAGACAGGGAGGGCACTTTTGCACAACTTTAAGTTGGAGCAGTTTACTTTTGTTAAAGGATCCCTTCATATTTAAACGCATGTCAACATCCCCCTCCTGTGCAGTGGGAGCCCCTAGCCTAGGTAGCTCTTTAATCAGCCTCATCAGTAAATGATCACCAGGACACCTGCACCAAATGATTAGGGGTCAGAAATCTGATTTTCTTCTAGAATCCCCCCCACTCCCCAATATAGTATTTTGTTTCATGAGAGTCATTCCCCAAGAAAACAAGGCAGGAGTGAAAGGTGCAACTGATGGAAGTAAAAGGTTTGGCTTCCTTTGAGCCAAGCTCAGCACCAGGCGATTTCACAAACACATCCCTGAAGTTTATTTTATTGATTGGCTGATTTGATTTATGTGGCCATCCAATCTCCTAGAATGACTCTGGGCAACTTACAAGATACAATATGGATGGTGCTTTGCCTTCTCTCTCCTAGACTGCTCAAAAAGTCCTATTAGTAAAGAAGCATCTTTGATGTCCTACCCTGGTCTTACAGCATGTTACATAAAAACCCTCCCAATACAATCATAAAGATACAAGGACACAAGTTGCCATCCTTGAATTAAGCTCAGAAATGGGAAATGGACGGCCTGAATATTAACAATAGCACTAGCACTTAAGACTTATATAGCACTTCCTAGTGCTTTATAGCCTTCTCTAGTGGTTTAGAGTCAGCATATGGCCTTCAACAATCTGGGTCCTCATAATATCTGTTATTTGTCTGCCATTCAGTCCCATCTAGCAAAGCACATAATATATCTTGTATGTATGTATGTATGTATGTATGTATGTATGTATGTATGTATGTATGTATGTATGTATTGTGTCACAACCCCTGGTATGCCCATCCTTCCTACAGCTGCAGCCCCCGAGGCCTATCTCCATGCAGGCCCCATCTGAACAGGTAGCCAATGATACTCTTGGGGTGGTGGGGCCTGCAGAGCCCTGATGCTGGCGGGGGGAGGTGGCAGCGGCACAGCAGCAGCAGGAGTCCCGTCCATTGCCATGGCACCCTCCCCCAGGAGCAGGTGGGAGCCAGACCAGCCGCCTCACCCTGTCTCACGCACCGGCCCACACGATGCGCTGTATAGTTACCTGGGCCATTGCGGCTGTGGGCAAGCAGACATTGGGCAGGAGCGGGCGGATGGCTGTGCATGTCCAGCAAGAGCTGGCCAGGCAATAGCAATGATCCCACTCACTTGCGCAGTATGGGCTTCACAGCCCCAGAGTGCACTGGCCAAAGGGCTGGGGGGCTGCAGCTGCTGCCTGACACCTTTGGCCCCCACTTGCTTGCCGCCTCTCATATATAGAACAATAAGACTCTACCCCCAACCTCTCAAATAAGCCCTAATGGGTCTTTTGGACCAAAAATAAATATAATTCCTGGTCTTATTTTCAGGGAGGCATGGTATAAGGGTCTCCTGTCAGGCGTGTCATCATCTCCTGCCATTCTGTTGGAAGGAGAGGGGGAGGAGGAAGGTTTGATGGCATTTTTGCATGCTTTTGCTATAAATGTTTGGGAATTAAGGAGGGGGATTGTTTGCGGAAATGGAACAGACTCCATCCCAGCCTAGTTCCAAGGCCATTGTGCCCTGAGAGTGAACCATTATCTGCCAAGCACCTTGCAGTTCTCAAAGCAACCTTCTGGCATCACGTTGGCTGCCGGTGGACTGGTCAGAAGGATTGGGTTTGAGGAAACGGAAGAATTCCTTTATGCAAGAACCTTCAGATTTCACCTGACTTTACTGCCACTTTTCTCTCAGTAAAAGTTATTTTGATTCAACTCAATGGAGTCAAGAGTTTTGCTTTCCTGACGGACCAACTTGGGAGGTCCTTACATCTCCTGCTTGAGCAGATGGTTGGACTACTAGAAGACTTCCAAGATTCCTTCCAGCTCTATTCTGATTGATTGATCGACTGACAGATTGATACTAATGCTGTGAAGGACCTGACACTGCTCTGGAAGGTGATCAAACAAAGCTTATAATAATGACACTGTAGACTTCAGAGTTGTCAATTGGTCCACTTTCTTATTTAATGCAACAATAGGGAACAGTATTAAATGAAAGCTCAGGAATCCAGCAGCCAAAAAATGTAATATATTTATGTAAGAGACCTATATGGCCATCCTCCTTATATACCATAGCCCTGGGGAACTCACAAAATGTCAGCCTTCAATGTAGTCAGAATAGGAAACCCAAACTATGAATACTAATACTATCTCAATAGTAAGTAACAGAATTTCTGTAACAGAATTTCTGTAACAGAAATGTGTAAGTCTGAAAGTGCTTTCCCCCTCCTCTGCCTTTATTTCCCATAGAACTAGAGAGAGTCCCTTCTGAGATGCTTACTCCATCCCTACTCTTCTCTCTTGTCAGGCCACTGTCTAAGTCAGAGTTTCTCAAGCTCAATTTTCACCCTGAGAAATGCTGCTGTAGGTTGTGGCTCTTTCTCCCGTCTCCCAAGGCGATTCTCATAGCCCATTGCACAAAAGCAGAAATACCAACTCTAGAGAAACAACTCCCAGGGTTACAACACATTGTCCCTCCTCCACTGGCATTTACTGGGCTCCAACCCCATGCTAGCCCAATGATAGTGCAGAACAGATGCCCAGAGGCTAGACTGGACCCTCCACCAATGAGTAATTGTGCTATACAGGCCTCATGGCCAGGTTCTGAAATAGCAAACTTGGGTTTGGGAATTGTGCTCTAAGAATCTCTGGAATGTAATGTCCAATGGGGTTGGGGTGGGGGGGCTCCAACATAGTTTGTTTAGTTATCCATTTCCAAAGAATCAAAGCCAATCAGATACCTATCCATCCATCAGGAAGGGCTCGGCTCCAGTAGACATAAAACTGCATGAATTATTCTGGGACTCAAGACCCAGGAACTGTGTGCAGAGAAACGACAGCTGGTCACCTGAGCAGATGCTCATTAGTTCAAAACTTGGCTGGAAAGCCTACAGAATTTCACACCGATTTACTTGTTGAAAATCTGACAAAAACTGGGAGAGCACAAGAAGACAGCTTTTCATTAAAGCTGCTGTGCCCTTTAACTTTCATGTCTCTCTCCTTGGCTGGTTTCCTCAGCCAGCTTGTGTCAATTTCCCCAGAATCACAAGTAGTTAAAGACAGCCAACTAACAAGCAGAGGCAACAGCACAAACTTGAGAAGAGAACTTTAGTTCACACTATTCTTATTCTCAAGGCTTTTAACATAAAGTATATTCATTTCACCTGCATACCAGAGATTCCCAAAAATCTCTCATTCCCCCCCTCCCAGAACCTATTTGCAGCCAAACATCTATAGCTGACCAAATTAAATAACTATATCCATTTATATCCATTTAGGCTTTATTCTTTGAGGATGTGGTCAGAAGGAGCCATGGGAAATAAGCCAGGTTCTCAAGATTGATTTCCTCTAAGGTTAGCCACACGCACCCCCCTTTTGCCCCCAACAGTAGCTGAGGCACAACCTGAACGTTTCCTTTTGGGGAACAAGTATAGAGGTGGTTTATCTGCTCCACATTTGATTAAGAACGTCACAGAGTGCAGCCTAAGCACACAACCCTCGTACTCCAGCCATGTGGTTTTTCCACAGCCACCTTTGCTTGGATGGAATGGCAGCCACACTGCTGTCAGATCTAGCACACAATCTGCCAAACCTCCGTGCCAGCTACTGCCCAACAGCACCAGCCTCTTCTACAGTCTTACTCAAAGTGAACCACGGCTGCTTGGTACTCCCGTCTTCCAATAAGAAATCACAGGGCTGCATGAAAGATGCCCAAGCACACTTCCTCAGAAGGACACTCGAGTCTCACCAGACTTGCTAGTAGTCAAACAAGCACAGAACTGCCACACATGTCCGATTACAGCTTCATTTGGGAAGCTTGGAAGAACTTCAAAGGTTTCAAGTGTCCTCAATAATTAAACACATTTCTTGTATCTGACAGGTACTGCGCTACTCAAGACAACCCCAAGATGCCTGGTTTTTAAAAAATCCTGAAGCCACACTGTACTGTCCTCTCTCCTCAGCCCCAATATTTGCCTCCAGGTTCAGTCCCTCAAAGTCAAAACCACTCGGTCACCGGATGGGCCTGAAGACAGAACTGTGCGCTCTGGTTCAAGAAAGTCTAGCATAGCATTCAGGAAGAAAAAGATAAAAGCAGAGATGCTCATTTGATGTCATCCAGCAATCTTTCCCCATTAAAAAATCCAAATGCCCTCCAGATACACCTGTAACAATCAGCAAGGGAGCCAACGGTCCATCAAAGAGACCGTCGCCCATAAGAAGCCACAGATTGAATGTGGACAGCAGAAAGGAAAAAATAACCCCAACCTCATTTCCTTGCCCCAAATCTATCTATTAGGTACCCATAACAATAAATCAGCCTTCTTCAGTCTGGGACCTGAAATATGATGAAACATTATTTCCCAGAGGCCTGAGCCAGCTAGAACTTTATAATTGGCATCTCTGGAAGGCGTCCAGCTGGGGGAAAGGCGGCATTAATCTGTAGTAGTTTAGGGGAAAGGATCAGGTAACTTGAAGGTAAAATCAGAAAGCATCAGGTGCAACGAAGGACATCTATCTGACTGGATTGTGAAGGAGAAAGGCCAGAAAATTGATGCAGGAAAGAGTCCCATTTCTGACAAGTGGCCAGTGTGGTTTGCATGCACCTTACAGAGAAAGCAGCTGAAAGCAGGGTGACAGGGGAAGCCTTCAGCAAGAACGGTGCTCTCCAATGCCTCCTCCCCTCTGTTGAACAAACTTTGTCCCAGGGCTGCAGATCAGGACTGGAGGATGGGCCTAGCCTGCTTGAGCCATAGGCCAGGCTTTACCAAGAGGCTTCTGCAGAGGCAGTGCTTATTAAAAAAAAAACACCCCCACCTCCACATTTCATCAGACTGAATCTCAATAACAATTCCTTTACGTTTTATTCTCACAAGGGAGACTTCAGGCTCATCAAGGGAGAAAACGCCTCCCCTCATTTTGTTTTGCTCAAGGGAAGGCAGCCAAACAAGAGTGCTGGATAAGCCCCCCCCCCCTCACATCTTTCTCTCTTTAGGAGGGGGCAAAGCCAACATACATCTCTCTCCCTTGGAACTCACCTGCCTGCCCTGATGGCCAGGCAGTCTGGAGGCTCCTAAGGAGACCACTCAATCAAGGGCCCACGGATGGCCCTTAAGTGCCTGGGGAAGAATGAGAAACTTCATTACTTCCCCAAACACAGTGGACTGCTGAACAGGCTGTGTAATTTCACAGCCTCTGCTATATGTCACATCATATAGGTTTCTTTTCAAAGCCATCCTCTTTGCCAGACCTTTCTTACAATACAGGACACCTGCTTTACATACAGAGCATAGAGCTCTTCCACTATTTCCAATCAAACACTAGTGAAAAGCATTTCCTTATGAGATAAGCAGTTGGCTCCTCACTTTTGACTACTTAATAAAAACAAATAATCAGAAACCTGCTTTTCAAGGCACCTGCAAAAAGCAGCAACCAGATGGCTTTGTGACCTTAATGAAGCATCTGATGGGGTGAAACCAATTCATAGCCATCAGCCAGATGAGTGCCATCTCTGCTAACTGCAAGATGCCCAGCAGATGGTGGAGGGGAGGGAAACGGAAAGGGGAATCTGGGTTCCAATTGGGAGAGGCTCACAGGGGTGTCAAGCAGGTCCCCTTCTGTTTGCCAACCAATTCGGCAGAGCTGTCAGAGCGGAAATGAGAGGACAGCATGCTAGGATCTGGCTTGAGCTCCTGAATGGTGGGATATTTTCCCAATAAGGAAATAAATATAGTAAAATGCACTCTTGAAATTCCAAAATATATTACAGTTGAAAAAATACTGCCAGAATGTGGCTACAACAGCTGAAATGAAGTTTACTCCCAAAGTCAAGGAAGCCCCATTGTTCTGTGGATCCTTTAGTCATCCTGAATTCAGGCCCAGGAAAAAAAAGCACTCCCCACCCACAATTGCACCCCAAAGTCTACAGGGTTCATTCCGAGACTCCCTTGGGAAAGGCAGGGACTTTCAAGGAAGGCACTCACCTGCTTGTGCATTTCAATGTTCAACCCGTAAGACATTTCATAGTACTGAAAAACAAAAGAGGCACAAACTTTTTACCAATAATGCAAGAAATGTTTGGAAGAAACTAAGCGTGCCCAAAATTCAACATCAAAATGACAAAACTGGATTTATTAGGGCCTTGAACACCTCAGTTCTGTACAGTCACCCTAGCAAAACTAGAAAAAGGCTGTCATAAAACATCTCTTCCCTTGAGCTGAACTCTCAGCTACCCAGACCCAAACTAAGCCCCTGCTGTCTCCAGGAAGTGCACAGCCTAGGCAGTTCTGGGAAGCCTCGCTGGGGCTCCCTCCAACGGTACAAAGTAAGGCATAAGGTGCTCAGCGCAGAGGAAGCCATGGGGTTGGATACCATCACCTCCCATCAACTCAGGACGTAATGATCAAGGACAGCATAAGCTCCCTGCCGCAAGTACCCAATTTACAAACAATGCCAACTCGGCCAGGCTTTCCTACATAGAGGGACACAATACAATGCTTAGACAATAATTATCTGGGAAAGACTCAATTCACAACTCAAGAGCCGAGCAGGAAGAGGAAATCAGTTGAGTGTCTTTCAAAGAATACATAACCAACCTATTTTTTTTTTACAAAGCCCTTTCAACATGCAAGAAAATGGCCACAGACATGCCAGTCTGTGTTATTTGGAGGCTTGGTAGGAGACTCAGCCACTGCTCTGAAGTCAGACTGCCCCAGGTTTCCCAGCCAGATGAAGCCACTGGAGAGAGAAGCTTCTGACCCAAAGCAAATCTTTAGACTCCCAGAGACAAATAGGGAGTTTTGGGACAGCTTCAGCTGCCTTAAAATCTCAGCAAGCTCCATATACCCAAATGTCATTGTACAGGCCATGCCACCCAAGTGCCTGGAATAATTATTGAACAGCCACAACTGTAGGGGTGATTTGTGGCAGCAATGAGTGTGTTGTGGGAAAGGATGGCTGGAGCAAAAGCAGCTGACTACATAGCACAGTGTTCAAACATTTACCCACCACTGATCTTATATTCTCCCTGGGAACATTATGAGGCCATCTCCAGCCCAGTAATCCTTCTGGTGAGTCCCAAAAAGAGAAGTGACACTGAACACAATTTTGATAGTTTGGCAGAGCAGCTCTTCCTGACGTATTCTTCAAGTAGAACTTTGACATACACCAGCAATCTGCTCAGAGGCAGAAGGACCTGAAGCTCAGAGCCTGCAAAACCCACAGACCACACAGAGCCCCTGCCACACGAGCCTTAAGAGAAACAAAGAGCAGGCCAGGAACCTCAAACCAGGATCTACAATACAACAAACAGTTTTCAGGTCACACAACCAGGGCAGTCAGGGCATCTTTTGAGCAACGGGCCCGTTAACCAGAGAATTTTCAGTGCCTTCCGTGCAGGGCTGTGCGTGGGAGAGCACCCAGGCACCGCAGCTAGATCGCAGACTGCAATTTAGCCGCTCTGTCTCTCCCCTCCCCTCCAGAGAATGACTATTGGGGCTACTTTTGAGAACCCCAATAAGTGGGACTCAAATGCGATGAGCAAGGAGATCCCTCCCAGTTCTGTTCCTGCAGAGCCAGAAAAGATGTCTCTTACCATGACATAGTGGCGCTGCATTTCCGTCTTTTCATTTGCAAGCTTGTCATACTCCACTTTCAAACTAAAAAAATAGGAATTTTTAAAGTGACACGATATACAAAACATCATCCCTTCAAATACGAAGAAAGGAAACAAGAAAAAATATGCCCACAAATCCAATATGTTGACATGAAACCCTTCCTTCCTTCCTGCATGTTTACTAGCTGTGCTCATAAAAAGTTTTAAGCCTTCACAAAAATGAACTCTGGCACTCAGAACTGGAGGCCCAAAGGCCTAGAGAAAGATTCTCCACGCTCTAAAGCTAAAGCGCCCGGCCTGACTGCCCTTAACTGTCCGAAGCCCAGCCTGCCAAGTATCCAGCCAGAGAAAGCATACTCAGGCTGGGGAAAAAGGAAATCCTTGGAGGTTTCAGTTAAAGAGCCACCATTCCTGGAGTTTCTTTTCATACAGGTAATCCTCGACTTATGACAACAACGGAGCCCAACATTTCTGTTATTCAGACATTTGTTAAGTGAATTTTGCCCCATTTTATCACCTTTCTTGCCAAAATTGTTAAGCGAGTCATTGCAGTTGATTAGTTGGTAACCCAGTTGATAAGTGAATCTGGTTTCCCCATTGACTTTGCTTGTCAGGTCACAAAAAGTGATCATTGAACCTTGGACCACAGCAATGGTCATAAGTATGAATCAGTTGCCAAGCATCTGAATTTTGATCATGATGATGGGGATGCTGCAACGGTCATAACTGAAAGACGGTCATAAGTCACTTTTTTCAGTGCCGCTGTAACTTTGAACCGTCACTAAATAAACTGTTGTTAAGTCAAGGACTACCTGTACAGGTAAAGCAAACAGCAGGCAAAGCCAGTGGAGGGAGTGGGGAGGAAGCCACCAGCTGCTTTGGGCTTCCTTAGCAAGCCAGAAGATCAGAATGCCAAGGCAAAAGAGCCAGCAGCCCTTCATTCAAGAGCCAAGGCTCCGGCACTGCCAGGATTTCCTAAGGTAAAGGTTTCCCTGTCAGCCATGTCCGACTCTGGGCCACAGGCTCATCTCCGCTTCTTGGCCAAGGGAGCCAACGTTGTCCGAAGACAATTTCCATGGTCATGTGGCCAGCATGGTTACATGTCAAAAGTGCACGGAACGCTGTTACCTTCCCACTGAAGTGGTACCTATTCATCTCCTTGCATTTGCCTGCTTTTGAACTGCTAGGAGGGCAGTACCTGGGGTGAGGAGGAGCAGGAGAAATGATGGGATTTTACTCCCAAGCAAATGGGGGCCCTGAGGCCCAGAAGCTTTAGGGCACAGCTTGAAATCCAAAGCATTTCTCAAGGGAGCCACTGGAGGAGAAAGGGAGGCAGAAAACTGCATTTGAAGGGGGAGGGGGCTTTCCACAGGGAAAGCCTACTTCTTGCCACCCTTATAGGCTGCAGGACCCAGTGGGATGAGTGGAGGATGCTCACCTGTGGTACTGGGCCTGCAGAAACTGGAACTCGTCCTTAATCCTGTCACAGGATTCAGCCACTGTGAATTTAAAGCCAGGCTGGTGGGGGCCCTAAGGAAGAGACACGTTGACTGGAGGCCAGGGGAGCCCAGCCACCCCTCCCTATGCCAGCACCACTGGGGTGGGACTTCAGACCCTTCCCCTTCCAGCATCACGGGAGAACCATCTGGGCTCCCTTCCCAAAAGAGCATTGGGCTGGCTAGCTTGGGGAGGGGGCTCCTTGAAAAGAAAGGACTATTGGAAGGGGCCCTTAATGAGCAAATGACAACAAATAATATATTAATACTAATACTCCAGACCCTCCCTGACACGCGAGATGTGGTTTTACAAACATTTGATTCAAAAGTCAAATAAACCAGCTTGCCAGGACCCTGGAGACATTCAAAGAGCCGGCCCGGGCGAATCTATCGCTTCGTCTTTCCCCGCCTAGTTTAACTGATTGCAAGGGAGGGAGGGAAAGCATCGCTAGCCCAGCCGGCGGGGGCGAGGGGAGTGGGGGGCTGCTTTGAACCTTGGCGGCCCTCTGCCCAAGAAAGGAAGGTTCTCCGGGCAAGGCCCAGCACCACTCACCGGGTGCCGCCCCTGCGGATACATGGCCCGCCCCAGCAGGCCCACCGCCACGGGAACCAGGACTCCTCTGAAGCCGGGACAAAAGAGGCGAGCGCGGGCGGCTCAGCACCCGGCGGCCCCCTCACGCCCCCCGCCGACCCCGGGAGCCTGGCGCGCCTCCTCGTCGTCCTTCTCCTCCGGGTGGAGCGGCAGCGGCGGCCGACCTTCCCCCGGGCGGGCGGCGGCCGAGTTGGCTGCGCCGCCGCTCCCAGGCATCCTAGCTCCCCACGCTCGCGAGGATTCTCGCCGGCCCGATCCCGAGCCGCTCAGTCAAGCCGGAGAGCCGCGCGCACTCGCAGCGGCGGTGTCCGGACGGGGCGCAAGCGGCGCCGGCTCCTTTCCCAGGTTGCCCCGCACCGTCGGGCTCCGCTCCAGCTGCGCGTGGGGGGGAAACGGCGGCGGCGGCGGCCGGAGGAAGAAAGAGGGAAGCGAGGCGAGCGGGAGGGGGGTGTCCCCGCCACTCTGCGCCAATCACCGCGCAGGGATCCCACGTGGGGAGCTCCCGCTCTGATTGGGGCCTGGGCGGAGGGGGCGGGAGCGTTTCAGGGCCCCCGCGGGCTCCCTCCCTGCCATCGCCGGGGCCCCTCCCGTCGCTTCTAGCCGAGGAATTTCGGGGCCGTCCAAGGCTCGGCGCCGGGCGAGAGGGCAGACGTCCCGCGGGGAAGGGAGAACCGAGGCCGCTTCCTTAACCACGGCTGCTGCACCGCACCGAGCCTCCCGTTTGCTGTAGCCGCCCCAGTTAAGCTAAGCGCCGGGCGGCTCACGGGACGCGCCAACCAGAGATCCGCTCCCGCTTCCCTCGGACTCGGCTTCTCGGCGCCCAATCCCGGGCGGGCCACTGACGGAGGGCCGGGGTGGCGGCGGCCTTCGCGAAGCGCTGGGCGCGTGGGGTTGTCGAGGCGCCGGGAGGAGGAAGCAGCCGCGCTTCGCCCGCGGGACATTTCCACAGCGAAGAGCGCCGCGGAGCTTCCCCTCCCGTTGCCAGGAAGGGCCGGTCAGAGAAGGCGCCGAGCGCTGCCTCCCAGGCGAGGGCGGTAGCTGTGCCGGAGGGTCGCCCGTGGCTCGGCCGCCTGAAGCAACGGAGCTCCTGGACGCGCGCCAAACTACCCCCCCCCGGGACTTCCCTCACGTGAGAGGCCCCCGCCCCCTGCCCAGCCAAAATGGCTTCTGGTATGACGTCATTAGGGAGGGTGGCGCCCCACCCCACGTGGAGCACGGGCGCACTAGGGAAGGATGGCCAATCGGCGTCCTGGCAAGCGCTTTCCCGGCCGCCTATTGGCCCTCTTGACCGTCTGCTGCCACTCGGAGTCGGCTATACGTCGAACCCACGCGGGCCGCGGAGTCAAGCGCTGCCGATTGGGCGGCTTTCCTGCGGGTGCGCGCGCAACTCTTGCCCGGGAAGGCGCTTAATTGGCTCGGAGCGGCGTCTCCCTCCAGCCGGATCCGTCGGCCACTGCCGACTGACGGAGGCGCCCCGCACTAGAGCGGCCGCCGCTCGGCAGCCTCGCCCTCCCCTCCCGCGCAGTGCCGCAAAAGGCGCCGTTGCAAAGCCGGGAGAGGAAGCGCGGCTGAGGACTGCGGGCGCCGGGCCAGCCCGGGCTGACACGGAGGTCGCTTCGGCTGTCGGAGGCCCGGAGCGCTCCCGCCGTCAGGTACCCGGCTAAGCCCGCCAAGGGCCCGAGTGCGCGCGGCACGGAGAGGCCTTTCCAGCTTCTCGCTTGTTTGAAGAAGGCCGGGATGAGCGACGGGAAGTGGGTTTGGCCGCCCGCCGGGCCAAGCCAAGACTCGCTGCAGCAGTGGCAACGGTGAGCTCCGCCAAGTGAGACTCGGGAACGCTGTTTCTTGCGGGAAGTGGGGAGGAAGGGTCGTGATGCCCGCAATTCCCTCCGGCAGATATAAGAAATGATCGTTCAAGGAACCAATGTTGTCGGGAATCTTCATTGCAATATGGCGCTGCTGGCATTGAAAAGGAATGAGAGTCCTCAAAATAGTTCGTTCATTATAACTTTTTAGCTGACTGAAAGGAAAGCGGATTTGGAGTGGGGAAATATACAGTCCTGGCCAAAAGTTGTGAGAATGACCTGAAGATTAATTCTCACAAAGTGCTGATCCAGTGTGGAAGATGACAATGTGCATATACTCCAGGATGTTAGGAAGAATGATCAAATTAATTGCAAAGTCCCTCTGTGCCATGAACATGAATTTAATGCCCCCAAAACATCTCCACTGCATTTCAGCCCTGCCTCAACAGGAGCAGCTGATATCCTATCGGTGATGCCATCCTTAATACAGGCACCAGTCTTGGAGACCACTCTTGTCATGCTGATGAGGTTAGACTAACAGACTGGAAGCTTTACAAGGAGGGTGGTGCTTGAAGTCATTGTTCTTCCTCTGAGGAGGAGCCAGTGACGGTACATCGTGCAGACCCAACAGTCTGAGTCCACCGATGACACTTTTGCCTCTGGACAGTCCGGTAGGACCTAAACCGTCCCGAAGAGATAGTGACTAGGAAGACAAAACCTTGCTGGTCACAGGGACATCGCAAAGTCCCTGATCGATCCAAGGAAAGCACTTCCAACCGGCGGCAAACAGGCAGTCCCCAGGCTGACAAAGTCTCCGGAAGGAAAGAAGAAGTGAAAGTGTTCCATCTGGTGAGGGTTTTTTTTTTTTTTTTAACTTTCAGAAGACTGCCCTAAGAAACCTTTTTTTTTCTTTAAAGATATTAGTCCTCTAAGTAAGAATAAAGCGGCGAATTTAATCTTTATTGGACTCCTTAGAAAGTTCTTTGCTTTTGCTTGTAACAATGTTTTGTGGATTGAAGTGATTGCAATGTCTCCTGTTTCTCCGCTTGAAGTGAATGGACTGATTTTTTCCCCTTATTTTTTACTACCTTAATTCTTTTGGCTTAAACTAAAACATTTTTTTTATTTTAACAAATTCCTCCTCCTATTTGTTATAAAATCATATTAAAGATACTTGAAGAAAAAGTTTTTTAAAAAGTTAAATCTGGGGAAGCCTGAGCCTGAAGTTTTTTTTTTCTTGAAACAATGTATCCTTTGTTCATTCCTATTTGACTTCACTGACTTTGCAAAGGAAGGGTTTGGAACTTGTTTATAAAACTTGATAAAGACTCAAGGGCACGAACAGTGTCTTGCAGGTGTGTTTGGAAAATATTTTGGCAAAAGAAGGAAAGAGAAAGAAAAAGGCAAGAACCCTTCTACTTTGAAAACCACAAAAGAACTTATGCTCAAATATAGATATATTCTTCAAGAAAGTTTTCCTTTTTGACAGGCTAGTGTGGCAGAGATATCAGATTCCTTTTTTTTCTTTTTCTTTACATCTCTTTTCTTTTGGAAAAATGGATCAATATTCAGATGAGGAAAACTTAAAAGTTCAAAACATCCTGGATGGACTTCAAAATATTTTACTTTTTTAAAATAATTTTTTTTTATTTTTTTGTTTGTTACATAGACAACACATACCCACAACAATGAAAAAAAACAAAACAGAAAAAAAAACCATCATCACATATAGCATGTCGTTTGGTTACAAGTGTTTTAACATTTATCATTCTTACACATTTATTATTTCATTTAATAGGTTATAATATACAGTTTGGGTTGCTTTGTTTACCATCCCTTCCTCCTGTTATAACACCACCGTCAGCTTCTGCCTTGCTACTGCTTCAGCTGTCATGAAACGGGGAGGGAGGGTTTGGTATTTGGGTGGGGTTATTCGATGTGCTGGAGGAATGTTCTAGTAGTTACTGGATGGTTGGACTACGCATGCGTGGGTGCTTCCCGCCTGGACCAACGACCCCGACATTCCATCTTCGTGATACCTTTTGAAGTTATCTCACACCTGACACTTGAAGGACTTATGATTGGCCTGAGGCTATGATCCCAAGGGGTGGGGAATGGACTATTCTATATATCAATTGCTTTCGCGCCTAATTAAACAGACTTCGCTTCGCAACTGCTCGCTAACCATTTGTAATTAGTAAAAGTACTTTTGATTTCCAACACATGGAATCTCTTGGTCTTTCTTTCCTAATTATATAATGGAGGGATGCTGACAACCACCTTATTTTCCCTTTCTTTTCTCCCTTCCTCCCTTCTCTACTTTCTTCCTTCCTGCTCTCCTTTCCCTTCCTTCTCCCTGTACCTTTCTCCTACTCCTGCTCTTCCTCATCCCCTTCCTACCCTCTCTCCTCCTCTTTCTCTCCTTTCCATCCTCCTCTCCTTACCTCTTTCTTTTCACCCTCTCTCCCTTTTCTACTTTCTTCCTTCCTCCTCTCCTTCCCCTTCTTCCCTTGCCTCTCCTTTGCTCCTACTCTTCCTCTTTCCCTTCCTACCCCCTCTCCTTCCATTTCTCTCCCTTCCATCTTCCTTTCCCTTTCCTTTCTCCCTCTCTCCCTTCTCTACTTTCCTCCTTCCTCCTCTCCTTCCCCTTTCTTCTTCCCGTACCTTTCTCTTACTCCTGCTCTTCCTCTTCCCCTTTCTACCCTCTCCTCTTTCTCTCCTTTCCATCCTCCTCTCCTTACCTCTTTCTTCTTTCCCCCATCTTCCTTTCATTCTCCTCCTTTCTCCCTTTCTTTTTCTACTATTGTTGGTGTGTCTATTTTAAATCTCAGTTTATGTTTCCTTGGGATGGTACTTCCGCCAACCCAGATATAATTTAGTATCATTTCTTAACCCTTACCTTTGCTAATCTATCCTAACTATATTTCCCCCCACAGACACACTTTGTATCTATTGTATATATACTTATATATTTAATACACACAACAATTAAAAAAACACCCAAAAAATCCCACAACAAACATATGTTATAAAAAAGTATATCAGCTGGTTACAAAAAGTTTTTGTGCATCTCTTCCATTAATTCATATTAATTTGAACGTCTTAACTCAAATGTTTATCTATATTAACATAATCATACCTCCACTTTTAGTTGACTACAGTTATTTAAACATCCTTCATCCTTAACTATACCAAAAATTCAATCCATAACCACATGCTGGCATTTCATTTACTTATTTATAAAATCCTCCATTAACATTAAGTCCTCATATCCTGTTTTAGCTAAACATCCATAATATTTAATACCAAAGATTTCTAATCCTCCATGTATATAATTTATTATCATTCTCCTTTATTTAATTATATCCTATATCATAGCATTTCCCCCTATTAAGATTTAACTGTATATAGTTTTATTTTTTTATAATAATTATTATTGTTATTAATCTTTATATATAGTCCAAATATATTTCTAACCTTCCCTTCTCATATCCAATTATCATATCAACTCAACATTGTATACATTACTATCATTATCAATTTTTATTCATCTATACCTATTGCAAATGGATTTAACTAAGTTTAGCTAATTTTGAATTATACTCTTCCATCTATCAACCTATATCTCTCCAATAACAGAACAGTCTTATATCTGCTGCCATTTGTGGGTCCAATTCTCCAAACATCTTTAGGAACAAGTCCATACGAAGAAATCTTTGCACCTTTTTGTCTGTAGTGCCTCTCATATAATGTTGCCGCCCTCTTTTTATTTCCTTTATCAGCTTGTCTAATTCTCAGTAGTGGTATCAAATGTTTTGCAGATGGTATTTCATAAACTATGAATTATTTGATGCTTCCTAGTTCTCCTGCGCCCTGTCTTTTGAAATGAATTTTCTGTCCGTTTAACTCCTCCTCAAACATTCCATTCTTTCCTCCCTCAGAAGTAAACCAATTGTCACGAATATCAACAAGTTCAGATTCTTTATCTCCAACATTCTTATTTTGTATTTGAAAAACATTCTCAGTTTTTTCCTCATAGTTTGTTGCCAAAAACACCAAATAATCCAATTTTCTCTGAATTCTATCTTCTGTGTCAGACAGCATCTGTAGTGCTGAAAAAATCACTTGAATAGACGCTTGAATAGACGGCATGTTTATACGCAGTTAGTATTTTTTCTTGAGAGCTCTGAAGTATTTGCAAGTAAAAGCAGACTGAAAGCTGTGCAATCTTATCAGATCTTAAGCCAATACAGCCAAGCAATAAAAGTGTCAAGATGTAAACAGCCAAACTATAGTGAATTGGTTTACAGCCCATTTGCAGAATATCAGAGGAGATGTTGGAGTAATCTATCCATTATCCGTGTGAATAACATTTAAAAGGTAGGATAACCACCATCCAAAACCATTAAAAGGATCAAAATCGCCACTAGATTCTTCTGTTCTTTAATTTAAATTAGTTTGAATTTTTAGGCAGTCCGTTTCTCTCTAAACCATAAAATATTCTTACCAGCTGGAAACACTTTCTCTTTCTTTAGGGCTGTCTGCAGTTTCAATAGCCTTGAGGCTAATCCAGAAGTCACTGGCAAAGGAGGTTTTTCCTGGGTCCCCAGAGACTTTGCGAACGTCTCTGGGACCACTGGGTCTCCCCCAACCTTTCACTGTCTCTTCGGAACAGCTTGGGTCCAAAAAGGAACCGTCCAGATGCTTCGGTATAGATAGAGATTCAGGAACAGCCTGAAAGTCCGTCTTCTCACTGCTAAGCCTCGCCTTCTTCCTCCCTAAGCCCCGCCTCCTTCCATCTGGTGAGGTTTTTTTTTTTTTTACTTTCAGAAGACTGCCCTAAGAAACCTTTTTTTTCTTTAAAGATATTAGTCCTCTAAGTAAGAATAAAGCGGCGAATTTAATCTTTATTGGACTCCTTCGAAAGGTCTTTGCCTTAGCTTGTAACAATGTTTTGTGGATTGAATTGATTGCAATGTCTCCTGTTTCTCCGCTTGAAGTGAATGGACTGATTTTTTTTCCCTTATTTTTTACTACCTTAATTCTTTTGGCTTAAACTAAAACTTTTTTTTTATTTTAACAAATTCCTCCTTCTATTTGTTATAAAATCATATTAAAGATACTTGAAGAAAAAGTTTTTTAAAAAGTTAAATCTGGGGAAGCCTGAGCCTGAAGTTTTTTTTTTCTTGAAATAATGTATCCTTTGTTCATTCCTATTTGACTTCACTGACTTTGCAAAGGAAGGGTTTGGAACTTGTTTATAAAACTTGATAAAGATTCAAGGGCATGAACAGTGTCTTGCAGGTGCGTTTGGAAAATATTTTGGCAAAAGAAGGAAAAGGAAAGAAAAAGGCAAGAACCCTTCTACTTTGAAAACCACAAAAGAACTTATGCTCAAATATATTCTTCAAGAAAGTTTTCCTTTTTGACAGGCTAGTGTGGCAGAGATATCAGATTCCTTTTTTTTCTTTTTCTTTACATCTCTTTTCTTTTGGAAAAATGGATCAATATTCAGATGAGGAAAACTTAAAAGTTCAAAACATCCTGGATGGACTTCAAAATATTTTAGAAGGAGCCATTATAGTATTTTTAGTATTTTAGATCTATCTTTTTTCTAAAGAGGGTGGCATGTCAGATCCATAGCATGATACTGCCATTCAAATGAAGGGAGGGGGCGGCATGGGGATAAGCTGTGTTTTTATAACGTTTTTCTTGGCGGCTAAGCACCTTGCAGTATTCTCACTTTCTTTGGAATGTAATGAGGGAAGGCCATGTGGATTGTTTCCGTTTGCTGAAAGTGGAAGAAGATCCTTATCTGTTTCTCAAGACGGCCGTTACAAAAACATATTTATACCTGTGGATTGGCTGAACCCTCATTCGGACTGGAGGGAAGGATTCTAAACCCCTATTTTTAACTGTATAGTTTGGGAGGGAATTTAGATCTGTTTCGCCTATCCTGCTATCACTTCTCAATAAAAGATTCCTTTTGAAATGCCACGTTTTTAAGAGTTTATACTTTCTTGGGAAAGGAGGAGAGGCAGGTCCTGACAGTAGATCACAAATAGTACTGGGGAAGTTTGTCGTAACTTTCAACTTTGTTAAGCAACTGGTCATAAATCAAAAATTCCTGGTACATCCTAATTAGCTTCCTACTCTTGCAGTGTCACAGAAGGCAATCTGCATATGGACTAAGCAAAGAACCAATAGCCACATCCACCATCTTCAGCTCTTGCATCCTCACTCCTCTGCCAGGTCTTGGAGTCATGGCCATGGATGCACCTGAAACTCAGGAGGACAAACATTGGTAGGACCCCATGCCTGCCACTCCATTGAATAAATGCAGTTGTGGGCCTAGTTTTCATCAACATCCTCCAACACAGTAACCCAGCCTCCTAGATCCACGAATTGGGGGGGAAACCGGGGTGGGCTACTCTCTCTTCCAGGCACTTCTGGCCATTTCAGCAAGCTCAAAGTCAATTGACAAGTTAATTTCCTTGTAGGGAAAGCCAGAAGACTCCTGAGATTTGCCTTGCAGGCATAGTGCAACCAAACTCCATCTCAAAGAATAACTCGAGTCTGGTGATGCTTGAATGCAGATTTTATAGACATAAGTGCTTTTCTGCTTACTTTGCGTTCTGGTTACTGTATTGTGCTATTTGAAGTTATTAGTTATAAGCCAGAAATAAAAAGCAGTCACCATTTTAACAGAATAACAGAATTGGAAGGTCATCTAGTCCAACTCTCTACCCCCCACCCCATCTATGCAAACCCTACACTATTTCTGTCAGATGGCAGTCCAGTCTCTTCTTGAAAGCTTCTAGTGATGAAGCTCCCACAACTTCTTGAAGGCAACTTCTGTTCTATAGGTTGTTCTCACGATCAGAACATTTTTCCTTATTTTAAGTTAAATCTCTCCTTGAGTTTTCCATTCATTATTACTTGCATGGCCTTCAGGTGTTTTGGAGAATAGTTTGACCCATCTTCTCTGTGGCAGCCCTTGAAATATTGGAAGACTGCTATCATGACTCTCTTCACTAGACTAGCCAGGCCCAGTTCCTGCAACTGTCCATCGGATATTTTAGCCTCCAGTCCCCAAATCATGCTGGTTGCTCTTCTCTGCACTCTTTCTAGTCTCAACATTTTTTATTGCGTAGTGACCAAAACTGGATGCAGTATTCTAGGTGTAGTCTTACTAAGGCTTTATAGAGTGTTATTAGTACCTCACTTGATCTTGATTGTATCCCTCTGTTAAAGCAATTTAGGATTGCATTGGCTTTTTTGGCTGCCGCTGCAGTTGGCTCATTTAATTGGTTATCCACTGAGACTCCATGATCCCTCTCATAGTTACCGCTATTAAACCTGGTTTCACCTAGTCTATATGTGTCCTTTTGGTTTTTCTTGCCTAAGTGTAAGACCTTACTTTTCTCTACATTGAATTTCATTTTGTTAGTTCGAACCCCGTGTTCAAGTCAGTCAAGATCCATCTGGATCTGGAGCCTATCATCTAGGGTGCTGACTATTCCTGCCAGCTTAATATCATTCACAAATTTGACGAGTTCCCTTTCTATTCCCCCATCTAAATTGTTTATGAAGATATTGAAGAGTATTGGGCCTAGGACAGAACCTTGCGGTATCCCACTGCTTACGTCCCTCCATGTAGATGTAGTTCCATTAAAGACTACTAGTTTTACAGCCAGTTACAAAGCCATCTGGTGGTGATGTTGTCCATTCCACTTTTTTCTAGCTTACCAAGAAGTAGGTTGTAGTCTACTTTGTCAAATGCCTTGCTAAAGTCTAAGTATATTATGTCCACAGCATTTTGCTGGTGGTCTAAGTTAGTCACTATGTCAAAGAATGAAATAAGATTGGTTTGGCATGATGTTTTTAACAGATCCATGCTGACTTCTAGTTATTACTATACTCATTTCTAGATGTTCACAAATCTGTTTTTTTTTTAATTATTTTTTCCAGTATCTTCCCAGGTATTGATGGGAGGATAATTGGTCTGTAGTTTCCTGAGTATGGTTTTTTTTCCTTTTCTTTTTTGAAGATGGGAACCACATCAGCTCTTTTTCAGTCCTCTGGTAGTTCCCCGGTGCTCGAGGAATTTTTGCTATATCCCAGCTCACCCACCCAAAACGGCAGCATGTCATTTCAATAAAGCACAGGAGAAGTGACACAGAAAATAAATGTTTATTGATATGTAGTGTAAAAGGGAGAATAGAAATACAATGCCTCCCGGAAAAAAGAGAATGATAATACTTTTAAGTATTCGTACATCAAAACCAGACAATTATTGTCAGTTAATCAAGTTGCTGAGAACAAGAGCACTTGGTGAATTGGTTAATCTAAGTCTTCCAGAAGAGCAAAAGAAGAGGCATTCTCTGAAGTTCTCAGAGTCAACCTTCCCCAAAGACATTTTAAGCCCACCCAATCTATGCACAGGTTAACCTTCCCCATTTCCTTTCCTCTGTTCACAATCAAATTTTCTGAGGTGACAATTCCTGCCACCTCAGAAAAATGGCAATAGAGCCAGCAGTCCATTGCAGTCCAACACACTCTAATTCCCTGTGCTTGGAAGGTCCTCTTTGCAAGTAGGCAAAGGGCAGGAATGCCCAGTTATCTGCAACTCTGGAAATCCAGGCCTTTGTGTTTGATCAGCATTGTGTATGGCAAAATCAGCTGTCAGTTTGTTAAAGCAGCACCACAGCCTATCTCCAACTGGGAAGCTTATGGTAAGAGTGACTCTTGCCAATCAAGGAGCCATCTTCAGAAGTCCATCAGGGCAACATCCTGTCTTAGCACACAAATACCTCCAACAGGCACAATGTGGCTTTGCAATTTTTCAAGATCATGCTCAACTTCAGATGCTTAACATAAGTAACTAGCATTTTTGAAGCAATCTGCTTTTAATATTTCCATGTAAAAAGGTCTTTTTTTTCCCCTAGAAACCCAGAACACCATATATCTGCTTTTGGAATTATTCCAAAGTTACTTAAAAAGCAACACCAAATTTTCCAGTCCTTTATATTTATTCTTAAAACACATAACATCTATGCCAACTTAATTTTCTCACCAAAAGGCTTTTCCTGCATAAATAATATCCTTTAGAGTGGATTATCATACACAATTTACAAAATACTGTATTTTAAGATGCTTTTAATCACCTTAGCATAAAATCAAAGAATTTGAGCAATTGGGGTCCATTGTTTGAATCCAACTAGCACAAGCTAAGACACAGGCCTCACAGCAGGAAGGGGTCTTTCTGGGTGCCCCTTTCAGCAGAGTTCCCCAATCCAAGTTGAATGGAGCCACAGCTGACAGCCGCGGCCACCCGTTCATCAAATCTATGTAAGGACACAATTAAGTTCCCTGGGTAACTGAAAAGACTTGCCGCTCTAGGAGAGAGATCCCCCCCCCCCCCCCCACTCAGCAAGCCACAGATCTGGAAAGGACAAACTGGTCTTTGGCCCTTGACCCTTCCTGGCTGCAAAGGGGGGTCCAGCAGTACAGCCAAGTCCACTACAAGAGGCACAGGTATTCTTTTGTTTTTGTATTTTTTTTTAAAAAAAACTTCTTTAAATTTTCCCAACTACTTTAGTTCTTAATTAGCTTATCTGTAAACAGTTTATTCTTTTTTTAAAAAGTAATGAATGATCGAACACAAATCTTAGGCTACTGTATTTCAAAGTTTCATAACAGCTTCTCATTTTTATCTATCCCAGTCCTGCTGTCCTGAAAACTACAAATAAATCAGTAATCAACACTCTGTGAAAAACTATTGTAAAAAGCAAAATATTATCTGATGTATTTTTCTCTCATGAAAACAGCAAGAAAAAGGCATGGATACTTTTACCTAGTCTTCAGAGAGGCAGCTTGGCCAGCCAAGCTGCTGTGGAACAGAGGGCCAGTTCCAGGAGGGTCCACCCACCCCCGAAGATGCAGGCCCACCTCTCTGAGCCCCCTGACAGGAGGGGGAGGGGAGATGTCTGGGCAGGGCAGGATCAGCATTCTTTTAGGGCCGTCAATCCGACATTCAGGAGAACTTCGCTTTGGTCATCATTTTGACTACCTATAAATAAAAACTTCTAATTTTTCAAATCACGAGTGATCTTTCATTTTGTTTAACAATGGGTTTGTGTAAAAAAAAAATCATATTCCTGTTACAAGAAGCTGGTAGGCGGGGTTTACCAACTCCTAAGCATTAAGGGAGGTTAAGAAATTGGCAAAGTTGCCTGCAGCCTGAGGAGCCAGCCAGAGCCTCAGTTCCCCTAGCAAATCAGTCCCTGTCGCATGCGGATGATCTGGAGCAAGGCTGCCTGCACATCTTCATCCATATGACCCTGTAAAAGTAAAAGGAGACCTTTAAAAAAGTAAACTACTAAACATTTAAGACACTCCATTCTTGTTGCTTGGCTAAGTCTCTTTAAAGGAGGCAGGTGTCACGCTCAAGCATGAGAGCCATTGTCTTGGAAGAAGTCACCCAGGCTAAGCGACCCCCTCCCCAAAGTCCCTGCAAGGTCACGCACCTGAACAGCACTAAGAAGGTGTGTCCGGTATATTGAGATGACTTCTTGGTGCTGCCTGTCAGCATCCTAAAGCAAAGGAATCTTCCATTAATTTTCTACCTGCAATGATCCAACTGATTGGCTTCACTCTCATGGAGGAGGGGTGAGAAGTTACACAAGGGACTGATGCTTTCGAGACCCCTAGAAATTCCTTCTGAGGTTTTGATCCACTGCTGACAGTGAGGAGCACTCCTAGGTGCTCTCTGAGCTTGCTTGTTTTCTTGCAGAGTAAAATATTGGCATACACCAGGAAAAAAAACATATTTAAAAGAAAAATATTTAAAAAGCTGACAGGTTCCAGGAGAAGAGCCTTCTGCCCTCTGGAACATCTTCCCCCTTCCCTCCCGACATTTTCTAAGTGCCTTCAAATCTGGCTATGCCTGGGGATCCAATGAAGGGGCTTCATACTGGAGGTGGTTGATGAATTAAAACTTAAGCCCACCTCCCCACCCGTGTGTCCAGCCTTTCCCATCGAATCTTAATGATTTTATTTAATGATGTTATCCACTGTGTTCTATGCTTGTTGATTTTAATGCTTTTAATTTTTTTATGCTGTAAGCCAAAGTTGTTGACTATAAGATCGGTGGCAAATAAATTTGATAGACAGACAAACAAGACAGCCAGTCAAGGAACCCTTGGTGCTCTCTGAGCTTGGCTGTTTGCTTGCAAACTAGCAGTGCACTGATGGGATCTAGTCAGGTCATGAAACATCTGCAAGGAACAACCGTCAGAGAGGACCCAAAGCTCCACCGAAGCTATTGTGATGTGTCCCTTGGACGACTCCTCCAATTCTTCCTCAGAGGCTGAGTTCATTCCTGCCATGTCAGGAACTGGGTTAATTAATGACTCTGAACGGCCAGCCAAAAGACATTTACAGGAGGCTTCGGCAGGGGACAGCTTGCAGGTCAGTGAGGAAGAGCTACCTTTCATAATAGATCCGAGAGCACACAAGACAGAGAAAAGACAAGAGCAATTGAGATCTGCCAGATTACTCAGGAGAAAACCCTTGCCTGTCTTGATGGGTTGCACCGGAAGTGCAAGTCACAGAGGGATAAAAGCAGAGGGAAGTGTTGCTGCAAACAATATATTTCATTTATGGCTGTGAGTTCCTTGTGCTTCCTGCTTGACTTTGTGCCTTGGAGACTCCATTAGCCTGGTGGAGTTAGGTTTGTTTGGTGGACTTATTCATTGGAGTAACTTTTCACTGTTTTAGGGACTATTGGCCATTGCTTTGTAGACTAACCTTGGCCTGCTTGTGGCTCGATTTATGTGGGACAATTCTGAGGCTGGGTGGAGGGAATTGCTGGGGAGCATTAATAAACTCTCTACAACCACACTTGTGTGTTTGAGTGAGAGAGGCAGCACTGCAATATATATTGTCTTTTATAGGAAACAAGTGCTAATGGAAAGTGGGGGGGCATGCACTCACAAACAGCATTCAGGTTTTTCTGCAGATGTGCAGAGTTGCAAGTCATGCAAGGACTGAGAGATTATTTTCCCACCATATCTAAGCCTGGTGCTCCTAACACGCTGCAATGGGTCCTCATGTCCCAGATCCCTACTTACAGCCAGCTGCTGCTGCAGAGTCTTCACCTGGTTCTGGAGTACTTCCATCTGTGGATTTTGTCTCTTTGCAGGAATGTTGTGGGTAAGCTGTGAGAGGCCATTAAGAGCCTGTTTGAGCCGTTCCACATCATTGAGAAGCTCTGTTATCTTCAAGAGAGATATTGATAAAATTCCAATGAAAAGAACAAGAAAGCCCTGTCCTCCCATCACTCCTGGACCACAAATAAGGAGAAAAAATACAACCAAATCCCTGGGATTTGGGCACGTTCATCTAGAAGAGGACAGAAATTTAGCTTTGCCCACAAAAGAGGGTTGACCCTGTTTTTACATGGAATTCTTGCATAAAATCAAAAGGCAGCAAGTAGGAAACAACTGCAGACATCTCCACACTGAGCAGCTCTTGACAGCTACTCCACCAATCCCAATTGCAGAAGGAAGAAGCCACCCAACTCCAGGGAGACCTCAGGTCAGAAAATCAAATTCCTGAGAGTTTTAAGATGATGACTGACCAATGTTATTTTTTATTAAATCGCAATGCTGTGATAATGCAATGTCCCCTCAGAACTTGCCAGCAGCTATGCTAGTGACTACATGGAAGCGTCCAGGAGCCTAAATGGAGATGGTGGGCATATGACTACTGTAATTTAAAAATACGTGAAGAAACAATGGCAGGTTTAGATAGTCCTTTTAACCTAGAGTAGGGTCCTATTCAGCTTTTCACAAGCTAGATGTTTTCATTGCGGAAAAACTCCAGGAAGAGCTTCCATAAATTATAGCAGTTTTTTTCAAATTCCCCACACATGACCCCAAATGTCTCAGAGGAAAATGTAATGCTGGCACCAAAACCTGATGGTGCAGCTTTTGCTCACCTGGAGATCCCTGTAAAGGTCCCCAAGAGTTCAGGGCAGCTTCTGGCAATTTAATGTCCTCGGGGGTTTCTATAAAGTACTTGTGTGGGATTTATAAATGCAGCTTTGTGTAATCATGTGTGCTAGATAAAACAAGCAATGCTTCTCTAATGCGACTCCATTCCAAAGCTACTGAAAGGAGTCAGCCTGGCTCTCCTCTGCGCCTCCTCAGGCATCTCAACTTCCCCGTTTCAACTGGCTCACCTTGTTATCTTTGGCCTCCACCTGCTTGGCAGACTCCTGGATCCTTTTCTGCAACTCCACAATAGTGCTCAGAGACTTGTCACAGCGCTCTTTCTGGTCTTTGATTTCCTGCTCAATGTTGATATTTCTTGGCTGAAGCAGCTCCTTCTCATCCTTCAAGGATGGCTCCTCTGCATTTGCCTTCAGTGAATCCTGCTGCAGCTTTTCCATTTTGTTAGTCAGCTCAGCCAGTTTCTCAGCCATGCTGCTCACCTGGCCTTCTAGCCTGCTTCTCATTCTCTTGTGCTCAGATGCCTCCACCACCTCTCTCTTCTCCAGCTTGCTTAGTGCTTGCTTTGTACTCTGAAGTTCAGACTGCAGCTGGGAGACCTCTTCTTTTCTGGTTTGGTTTTCTTCCTCCTTCTCTCTCCATCCGGACTGGAGAATTGCCATTTCCTTCTCTAGCCTTTCTTTGATTTGGGAGTGTTCTGCCAGAGGCACCGAGGTGGCCCGTAGATGGACCAGTTCCTGCTGCAGCTCTTGAGCTCTCTGCAGCTCTTGCTGGTTTCTGGTTGCCTGGCTGTGGAGTTCTGCTTTCAGGTCCTCAATGGTGCAGCTGAGCTTCCTCTCCAGGGCCTCCACCTGCTCCAGAGGAACATACTGGCCCTGCAAGCGGCTCTGCAGCAGGAGCACCTCTGAGTGCTGCCTGGCACTCTCCTCCTGAAGCCTCTCCTTCTCTCCTGTGACCTCAGCAAACGTTTGTTGCAGCTCCCTTAACTCCTTGTTCAGGTCATCCACCTTGCTTGCCAACATTCCCTCCATTTTATGATATTTCTCTGCAAGGATATAGTTTTGCTGCAGATCAGTTTGGACAGTCAGGATCCCAGCTGTTAACGTTCTGATTTCCTCTATGTGTTTCTGGATTTCTTCCTCTTTTATCCTGAGCTGTTCCCCCTGTTCCAGGAGCTGGTTTTTCAGCTCCATCACAGTTGCCTCAAAGTCCCGCTTCTTTTCATCTAGACTGGCAAGGGGAGCATATTTCGACTTGATACATTCTTGAATCAAGTCAATCTCCTTCTTCTGGGCTTCAATTTCTGCATGCAATTGGACCACTTCTTCTTGCTTTTCTTGGTACTTTGCCAGCACTGCAGAGTTGCTTCTCTGAAGGTCTTGAATATTTTTATTCAGAGCAGCGACTTTACTGTCATGGTCTTTTGTACTGAGATATTCAGCCTGCATTTGACTTTGCAACCCCCTCAACCTCTGCTTCAGTTCACCGTTCTCTTCATTTACTTTCAAATATTCCTGCTTCACCTCTTCCATCTTCCCTTTCAGGTCTGACAATTCTTCATCTGTTCTTTCTAGCATGATGTTCAAGGCAGTTTTTGTCTCTTCGTGAGTTTCTGAAGAGACATACTGTTCCTTCATAACATCTTGGAGAGCTGCATTTTTAGTTACCAATTCAGAAACTTTGGCCTGCTCTTTTTCATATCTTTTGCTAAGTTCATTAAGCTGCTTTTGCAAGTCTGCCAAGGTAGATTTTAAGATTCCTATTTCCTTCTCATGCTTTTCAGGAGGAATGTAACCTGTCTGAAGCTTACTGACCTTCTCCTGCAGGCACAGCTTCTCCGCTAGTAGTTTCTCTGTTTCTCCTTTATACCGGTGATATTTTTCAGTGGTTTCCGTCACCTTCTTGTTCAGCTCTCCTACCACTTTCCTTGTGTCTTCATTGATCTTCAAAGGAACATACTGGGTCTTCACCTCACCCCTGAGGGTCTCCATCTGCTGCTTTAGGAGACTATGGTCCATCTGAGCCCTGTCTACCGCCTTCTGCAAGGCTTGGTTTTTCTGTTTCAGTTCCAAGTGCCCCTTCTCAAGCTCACGGGCCCTTTGCTCATATCTGCTTCTGACATGCTTATGTTCCTCTGGCTTCACATAGTGAGCAAACTGAGCTTTCTGCTTCTCAAGCTCCGTCCTAAGATGCTGAACTTCTATGCACAGCTTTTCACGCTCTTTCTCCAACTCTGCTAGCTTCCAGCCCTTCTCATCAATTTCATTGGACAGAGAACTCTTCATCTTTTCAAATTTGCTAGCCAATTTCCCTGCCGTTTCCTTCAGCTGCTCTTCTGCTTCGGAAAAAGTCCTCTCCCTTTTTTCACGTTCCACCTTCAACATACCAAGTCCTTTCTGCAACTTTTTGTTTTCCTCCACCAGCCTTGCTTCGTCTCGTCTGAATTCTTCCACTAATAGCTCATTCTGCTTCAACTGGTTCCTCAACTTGCCCACTTCAGCTGAAGCTCCCTCATACTTAGCCTTCATGTCTTTCAGCTGCTCCTTCAGCTCCTCAGCCACCTTAGTGCCACCTGCAGCAGCTTCATTTGTCAGGTGATCCTTCAAGGCAAGAAAGTGGGTCTGCATCTGCTTCACTTTCCCTTCTGAATCAAACATTCTCTTCTGCACATCTTTTAAAGCATCTTCCAGTTGTTTTATCTGCTGATCCGACTCTTGCTTAATTCTTTCACACTCGGAGACCAGGGCTTTGCATTCTGCAGTCTTGTGGGACAGCTCTGCCTGAAGCCTACTGAGGTCACCTCTTCCTGCCTCATAACAGCTCTTGATGCTGCTGAGCTCTCGCTTGAGAGTCTCAGTCTCCGAGGTTCCACACTGTGTTGGGCTTAAGAGCTCCAAAGGCCTCACCATTGACCGGCTCTGGAGATTAGCAGGCGGCAAAGCAAGAGTTTGCTTTAAACGAAATAAAGGTATTCGTTAAGTTTCATACAATTGTTTCTATAAAACAGTAACTTTAACATTTTTTATGTAAAAGGAAAAGCTTCCATCTAGTTCAACTCTGGTGTTTTGAATGCTATACTCCCAAGTTCATTCCATCATTTTTCAGATTAAAAGGCAGGCTAATGTTGCTTAGGATGAAAAATATGATGCCTTGTTGGATCACCAATTATACTTAGGATAAAAAGTAGAAAATAGGTATAAGGACATCCCTCCACTAACAAATGTATTGCCTCTAAATTTTACTTAACTTGGAGATTAAAATAGCATCCTCATTTCCAGATTTAAATTGCCAGCACTGGAAGAGTGTGAAGTTCAACAACTCCCCAGCTCAGAGAGAGCACAAGTGGGCCAATGTTTGTAGCCAATGGCCATGCAAAGCATTTGAGAAGGATTCGGAG
The DNA here is from genome assembly GCF_051295495.1 of Thamnophis sirtalis. NCBI lineage: Eukaryota > Metazoa > Chordata > Lepidosauria > Squamata > Natricidae > Thamnophis > Thamnophis sirtalis. The sequence goes on from NW_028261382.1 coordinate 23,597,077, forward strand.
CAGGGGTGAAATTCAGCAGGTTCCGACAGGTTCTGGGAAACCGGTAGTGGAAATTTTGAGTAGTTCGGACAACCGGCAAATGCCACCTCTGGCTGGCCCCAGAGTGGGGAGGGAATGGGGATTTTGCAGTATCCTTCCCCTGCCATGCCCACCAAGCCATGCCCACAAAACTGGCAGTAAAAAAAATTGAATTTCAGCACTGGTTCAGAGGCTGCAGCAAGTGGGGCAACAAAGAAAAAGAGATAGCCGAGATCAGGGGTGTCAAACTCAAGGCCCGTGGGTTGGATCTGGCCCACAGGATGCTTAGATCTGGCCCGTGGGGGTGCCCTGGAAAGGACCAGCCCATGGTGCCTCTACCAGTGAAAACCTTTCACTGCCAGAGGGCCGCAGAAAGCCAATGCGGCCAAAAACGGAGCCTCAATGACTGATGCCGAGGTGGCCATGCCCACCCTCCCCCCCCAGCCCCCTGAGGTCAAACACAGCCCTGATGTGGTTGTCAATGAAATCATTTGACACCCCTGGCCTAGATTATGTTCCCTTTTTTTGAAAGGCCTTGTTTTTAAATAGCATTAAACCAACATTTCATCGCTATTTTTGTGGTGAATTTATAGTTTTATGAATTTCTCACCTCAAAAGGGCAGAAAAAGCCAACTGCCGACAGCCACAGTTGCAGGGGGGTACTGACAGCAAAAAAAGGCAGGGGGGAGAGGGCAATTTTGTGGGCATGTTCTCACTTCTCAAAGCCCCAGCCTCCTCACGGGTGGAGCTACAGGAAGCTCTGCTGAGGAATGCGGCATCTCCAGGGGTTGCCCAATAACAGATTTAGATGCCAAATAATACATGGATCGCATTTGAAAAGCAAACTCGAGTTGCATTGGAACCAAGAACATTCAGGTAGGTACCTGGGATCCTGCAGAATAGCCTGGGTCCATCATTAGTACATTTTCTTTTCCTTAAGAAAAACAGAACACGTTCCTTCTTTAATTTGAAACAAATGTCCACATATTATATTTTCAAAAAGAAAAGAAAATCAAATGCACACATTGGTTGCACAACAATTTTGAAATGGTATTCCATCTCTTCAGATGCACAAAGTATTTCCATATACATTTGGGAGGTGAAAAACACAGTACTTACACAGTACTTATATTAAGCTTATTAAAGCAATATTAATAATCTAGCACTGGCTTTATACAGAAGAGTTGTTACCACAAACATCCTGGCAATAGTAAGCTATTACTATTGTGAGATATAAAATATTATTTTATTTCAGCTGCAAGTGATAGATCTGAAAATCAAGATAGTTTAGCAGTTCCAGAGTGGAATCTCCTCTGAGACTCCAAATATTAATGGCGACTTTAAAGTTAGCAGCGGAAACCAGATGGATTACATCCCAGGGTTTTGAAAGAGCTGCCAGATGTGCTCTCAGAACAACTGGACCATATCTTTCAGAGCTCCTGGAGCATTGGATACTACACTTGATCTTAGCCAAAAGGCCAAGAAACGATAGGCCGACAATGCTACTGGAGCACTGGGGAACTATTAGAGGACTGGAAAAGAGTTGATGTGGTTTCAAACTTCAAAAAGGGAAAAGGTGTGGATCCAGGAAACTACTGACCAATCAACTTGACACTGATACCTGGGTGAAATCCTAGAAACTATCAAGGCAATTACTAGAAGCCAACATGGGTTTTAAAAAACAAAATTTGCCAGAGAAACCTTATTCCTTCTTCAACAAAGTGACTAAATTAGTGGATCAAGGAAATGCTGTGGACAGAGTTTACTTCAACAAGGCATTTGACAAAGTAGAACATAGTCTACTTCTTGGTCATAATATTTGTTAGACAGAATCACAACCAGATGGATTCAAGTTGACTGATCAACCACACTCAGCATATAGTCCAAAATGGAACTACATCTGCATGGAGGGAAGCATGTAGTGGGGTACCCCAAGGTTCTGTCTTGGGCCCAGTGCTCTTCAATATCGTCATAAATTACGTAAATAAGGGGATAGAAAGGGATCTCATCAAATTTGCAGATGACACCAAGCTGGGGAGGAACAGCTAACATTTTAAAAGTAGATTTGAGATCCAGAAGAATTTTGACAGACTTGAAGACTGGGCCCTATACAACAAAATTCAATTAAGTGGTGAGAAATGTAAGGTTTTACACTTAGGCAAGAAAAATCAAATGCATAGGTATCGAATAGGTAGTACATGACTTAACAGCAGTATTTGTGAAAGGGACCTGGAGAACAATCAATTAAGTATGAGCCATCAATGTGCTGCAACTGCCAAAAAAGCCAATGCAATCCTAGGATACATCAACAGAGGAATCGTATCAAGATCACGAGAAGTGAAAGTGCCACTTGATACTGCACTGATAAGATTACACTTGGCATTCTACATAAAGTTCTGGTCCCCATGATACAAAAAAGATGTTGAGAGCCTAGAAAGATATAAAGTATAATAAAGACAAGAAGAAGTCTGCAGGTTAAACCAACTCCAACGAAGAGAAAGATTATCCACATGATAGCAGTCCTCCAATATCTGAGGAGCTAACACAGAGAAGAGGGGAGTCAACATATTCTGCAAAGTACTTGAGAGCAGAACAAGAAATAACAGGTGGAACATCATTAAAGAGAGATCCAACCAGAATTAAGGAGAAATTTTCTGACAGTGAGAACAATCGGTGAAATGGCTTGCCTCCAGAAGTTGTGGATGCTCCATCACTGGAGGTTTTTCAAGAGGAGACTGGTTGGCCATTTGTCTAGTGTGGTATTAGGTCTTCTGTCTTGAGCAGGAGGTTGGACTAGAAGACTTCCAAGTCGCTTCCAACCTTGTTACACTATGTTCTATGAAATGTCATTTTCAAATTCTGAATATTGCCATGATAACAAAGGCATATCCATTCATTCTCCCTGTGCTGGAATCTGTATCTTTTCATTACTCAGAAGTGGCGGGGCATGACTAAAGTCGCGACGACACAACGTGCGATCTCAATGCTCTGAGATCGCAGTTGACACTTTTGCCACTGGGGGGTCCAAACGGATCTAAACTGTCCCGAATAGACAGTGAACAGGAAGAATATGTCTTGCTGATCTTGGGGATATCGCAAAATCCCCGAAAAAAGCAAGAGAGGTTCTTCAAGCCGGTGATGAAAATTCCAGCCAAGGTTAATGAGGTCGGGGTGGCCCCAAAACAGAAGGAATGGAAAGTGAAAGTGTTTCCAGCTAGTGAGGAATTTTTATCGTTTTAAAAGAGAGACTGCCTATAAAAACTTAAAAATCGATTTAAATTGAAGAAGAATCAAGCGGCGAAATTAAACTTCTAATGGTTCTGGACAGTGGTTATCTCACTTTTTTAAATACTATCTTTATGGATGGAATCTTTACAAGCCTTTTAAAATGGATAGATTTAGTCTTCTTTTTCTACTTTCTCTCTGTGACTCTCTGTGATTTAAAGACCAAAGTTTTCCTCTTTCATTGCCGTGGGTATTTTTTTTAAAAAATCATTTAAAAAATGCACCTCTTTTTATAATTTTAAATTTAAAATAGATATAAAAAAGAAACATCTTAACAGTGCTACGCTGCTCGAATGCTGGGAGGTTTTGTTGATTGGAGCTTTGTGTATTCAAGCGGAACCTTCTCTGTTCTTCAGAGAAGGTTTGTTTTGACGGCTCATTACAGAGCAAAAGGGGTAAGCCAGATGTCCCTTTGAAGTGTGTTTTCAACCAGAGAAGAGGGGAAAAAACAGCTTTTGTGAATTCATGTTTTAACTTTAATAATCTTCCAAGCGAGAGCAGCTGTGCTTGTTAAGATGGCACAATGTCAAAATATAGAGACCGTAAGCTTGCAGACAATATTTTTAGAATTACTTAAATTATCAAATACATATGAAAAAAATAGAACAAAAACTGGAATATTTGGAGCAGCTAACAATAAAATATGATGAAAAAATTGAAGATGTTTATCAAATGCAAAATGAGGGGATTGAAACCCAAAAAATTGAAGTAGAAAATGAATATAAAGGGATTAAACTTGCTGATATTTATGGCAATTGGTTTGTTTTTGAAAATGCAAAGAATGGAATATTGAAAGAGGAAATAAATGGAGAGGAAATCTATCTCAAAGGGCAAGATGTAGAAGAAGAATGAAAAATTAAAGAATTTATGGAGTATGAAACCTTATCAGCAAAAATATTGATAACACTGCTGACAATCAAAGATAAGCGGAATAAAGAAACAGAAATAGGGCATCAAGATTATATGAGAGATCTTACAAGCAAGGAGTTGCTAAGAGAAGTCTATACAAAGCTGATCAAGAAGATGTTTAGATTAATACCACAAATGGCAAAAGACATGAGACTGTTTTGTCACTGGAAAGATACAGGTTGATAGATGGAAGAGTATAATTTAAAACTAGTTAAACTTAATGAAATTTAGTGATAAGAGATATAGTCAAATAAATATTTGATAATGTTACTATTATATACAATGTCATGATGAGTAATAATTGGATATGAATATTGAATGGTACCCATGAAAGGAAGATTAGAAATCCCTTTGGATTATATATAAGGGTTAATTAAAAAAATGCACGAAAGTCTTTTTGTAACCAACTGATACACTTTCTACAGCATGTAAAGAAGGATGTGTTGTGTTTGTTTTGAAAATTAAAAATAAAAAAATATTTTAAAAAAGAATCCCTATTAGAAAGCTGCCATGGAAGTCCAGGTTTTTGTTTCCTTAGTAAGACCACAGCTGGAATATTACATCCAGTTTTGGTCACCACATTATGAAAAAGATGTTGAGACTTGGAAAAAGTGCAAAGAACAACAACTAAGTTGATTAAGGCCCTGGAGACTATAATATAAGACGAATGTGTCAGCTGGATCTCCAGCATGGGTTTCTTCAGTGTGCTTGCTTTAGCTGCCATAAAAACGGGGACAGGGGCCCTTGGGTATTTGGGAGCTGGTGTAGTCCCATGAGAACTGAAAGGGAGGTTTGCACTCATGCATTACGGCACTGCTGGGTGGAATTGTTTACACTCCATCAAGGCAAACTGTCCTAAGATTCCAGATGGGAGAAATACCTGAAGACAGTTTTTTTCACAATATCATAGTGGATGTTGATTGGATTCCCAGTGCTGGACCCTGGGAGGAGGGATTTGGGTGACTTTCAATCTGTAACCTTCGAGTGTTTTGAATTAGAACTGCCTCGCTTTCGCTGCTAACTTTTCAAACTTAGTAAAAGTACCTCTTCCCTAAATCAGTGGAGTTGGGGGTTTTCTTTCTTGAGTTTTGAATGGAGGCAGGCTTGACAGAATGGTTGCAGGATTTGTTTATGGCCAGTCGTGAGAAAAGAAGGACTAGAGGTGACATGATAGCAGTATTCCAGCATTTGAGAGGCTGCCACAAAGAAGAGGAGGTCAACTTATTTTCCAAAGTAACAGAAGGCAAGACAAGAAACAATGGATGGAAACTAATTAAGAAGAGAGGCAACCTGGAATTAAGGAAAAATTTCCTGACAGTTAGAACAATTAACAACTTGCCACCAGGAGTTTTGGGTGTTTCATCACTGGAGGTTTTTAAGAAGAGACTGGACAGTCACTTGTCTGAAATGGAAGCCTTGTTTACCTCCACATATACAAATCTAAAAACTATGTCAGAAGACTCATGAACATCAACATTGAGGGTAAAACGTTCCTCCAGAAAAGAGGCAGAGAGTAGAAGATAAAGGAGAGACAAGGAGGGCAGAATGTCATGTGGTGTTAGAAGAACCAGCCTACTTTGAAAGGTACAAAATGTCCCACCCTGGGCTATCTAGCATCCTCCTGTTGTCCATCCCTTGAGAGGCTTCACCAGCATCTGACTGCAATGGGCACATCCCTATTCCTTCTGCACATGGACGCAATTCTACTGAGAAGCCTACCAAACCCACATTTCCTCAACTTGCCTCCCACTGCCTGCCCACTGAAAAAAACCCACACATTGTTTTGGAAGAAGTCTGCTAGGAATTCATCTGCTTCCTGGAAGACAAACACAATTACAGGCTGCAGAAATAAGCAACTGCAAAACTGTACAGAAAGGCTGCCTGGCATGCTGAAGAAGATATCAAAAGCTACCTACTGTTATTAAGGTTGCTTCCAGATCCTGCATGGTCACCCTGAAATCACAAAAAACAGACATGGTTTCACATAGCTAATTGGTTGCCAATCAGGAACTTTAGCAATAGCAATAGCAATAGCAGTTAGACTTATATACCGCTTCATAGGGCTTTCAGCCCTCTCTAAGCGGTTTACAGAGTCAGCATATTGCCCCCAACAACAATCCGGGTCCTCATTTTACCCACCTCGTAAGGATGGAAGGCTGAGTCAACCCTGAGCCGGTGAGATTTGAACAGCCGAACTGCAGAACTGCAGTCAGCTGAAGTAGCCTGCAGTACTGCATTTAACCACTGCGCCACGTCAGCTCTTTTTTTAAATGAGACTTCTTTCCTTCCTTAAATTCCTTCAGAATTACCAATGATAAAATTCAAGGTAAAATGTACAGAAGTTTCATTCATATCAACAAAATGGATGCATGAGATAGTAGTACACAACCGAGCTCTTTAACTAGCGCTCAAGAAGCTACAATTTCACCCTATTCTGCACTGATCAGACTAAAGCCAGATTAGTATGCCCAGTTCCGGGCTCTGCATTTGGGGATGGATATTTACAAATTGGCACACACCTAGAGGATAACAGCCAAGAGGCTCAGGGTGAGGAACAGTGGAAAGCATTAGCTGCTTTTAGCCTGGACAGAGGAGACTGCAGAAAGAAAAGGCCAATTTCTTTCTGAAGGGCTGTCATACAGGCAACTGGGTAGAACTGACCCAGAAAATAGGCAAGAAACAATGGTTTAAAATACAAGAAGTAGATTTATCATGGAAAAAATCTGTAACGGCAAGAGCCATTCAGCCATGAAACAGAATGCTTTGTTGGGGCAGGAGGTGGGATGGACTCTTCTTCACTGCAAGTACTGAAACCAAAGTCATCTGTTGTAAAGGTAAAGGTTTCCCCGCACATGCGTGCTAGTCGTTCCCGGCTCTAGGGGGCGGTGCTCATCTCCCTTTCAAAGCTGAAGAGCCAGTGCTGTCCAAAGACATCTCCGTGGTCATGTAGCTGGCATGACTAAATACCAAAGGCACATGGAGCACTGTTACCTTCCCACCAAAATGGTCCCTATTTTTCTACTTGCATTTTTTACGTGCTTTCGAACTGCTAGGTTGACAGAAGCTGGGACAAGTAACGGGGGCTCACTCTGTTACATGGCACTAGGGATTCAAACTGCTGACCTTCTGATCAACAAGCTCAGAGTCTTAGTCACTGAGCCACCACGTCCCTGTTCATCAACAGATGACACTGTTCATGTGTCATCTGCTGAGGACCACACACACACACACACACACACACACACACACACACACACACTTTCTGGTTCTGCAAAGGACTGCTAGAACTGAAGAAAGGGACATTACCTCATGGAACCTGAGTTTTGACTTCAGAGCTTCAAGCATCCGCAGACTCTCTTCTTGTTGCATTTCCTTTGTGGCCAGAAGCCTCCTCAGCTCATCTTTCTAGAAGAGAGCAACAGTCACTGCTATGGGGAGCCAGAAATATCTGATTCTCTTTCTGGGATAATATACCTTTATAGATTTGATGTACACAAATATCCCGCAGTGTATAGCTAAAGTTATTTGAGACTTAACATATGCTGCCATTACATAAATCCTGGTGTGTTGGCACAATTAACCCAAAATGTTTTTAAAGCACCCCTTCCCATTATTTTATTATTTTAGATCTATTGGGCAATTCCATCTCCATCCAAGGAGATGGAAAAATGTTTTCCTTTCAAGTTAATGAGAATGAACAAAAGAATTTCCTTTTTTACCTCAGTTTCAAGATCATCAGCAACCATTTGCTCCTAAAAACAAAACAGCACACATATTCAGATATTTGAAATTATTGTTTCTTCTATCATTCATGAATGGTTAGTGCTATAATTCACCTGGCAAAGGATACTTTTCTTCTGTATTTCATATATTGTCCCAGATTTGGCAAAAATATTCTCTACACAGACTTCTTCTGCCTTGCATTCATACCCCCACAAAAATAACCACAAGAACTAGAATTTTAGACAAAGGACAAATCCTGTCCTTTACAATGCCAACTCCTAGCAAATTTTCTGACAGTTTAAAGAAGCCACAATTCTGAGGCCAAAGTTGCCAAAGAGAGAAAGCAAGAAAGAGATCAGCCTCTCCTGAAATTACCTTCCTTCCTTCCACATAATAAAGAAAAGCTTAATAAAGCACATCAATTGACTTGGAAGCCATGCCAGTACTGCTTCTTTTTAAAAATACTGTTCTGACACAAGAGGTAGAACAATCAATCAAAGCCAGAAGAACAACTATTTGGTAACAACAATATGGCTTGATCCCCAAATGCAGATTAGCATTTAAACTTGTAGATCACTCTGTTTAAAATGAAAAACCAGGGGAAATGAATACATCCCTCAATCTAATCATCACGAGAAGCATGCTGCAGAGGGCTGCCAGGGTGAGACCATAGCAATGTCTCCTGGCCTCAACTGCTAATTTATCATCCCTCTCCAGATGAAGCAAAGCTTCCCCTTGGGCACATTGGCCACTGCTGCAGCTTTGTCCCTGCTGCTGAAAGTGGTGCCAGATTCCAGCAATGGGGACTCCACTTCAAAAGGCAGACTGGGAACTCTTCTGTCAGAGAACATGCCTCAGAGTAAAAAAAATGTCATCACCTTTATTCTAACCATTCTTCAGAAAGGGATGGTAGGTAAAAAGAAAAAAAGAAAGGTAAATCTGGGGATTGAGGCTTGGTATTTTATACCAGCAATCTCAATTACATGTTTGTGGCACAAACTGGGGCTTGTTACCTCATTTAGCTGCAACTGCAATCCACTTATTCTGTCTAGTAAGATTCGCTGTTCCTGTTGGATTTCCCTCATTCTTCCTTTCAAGTCTTCGTTTTCTCTTTCTAATTCCTGGGAACAAAAAATCTTAAAGTGAGGATGTCATCAGACATTGCAGCTAATCTTAGCTCCCTCCCCAAGTGAGATCTTCTCTTTCCTGTTTTCCCATTGACCACTTGCCAAGGGCAAAAGACCTGACTTCTCCCTGAAGCTACATCTGAGCAGAGGAAAACAGGACACTTCCCCCACCTCCTCACTGGCAGAAAGCAGCCAGTGATTTCAGTCTGCTGGCTGATTCATCCCCATCCCCCAAAATACTGGAAGTCATTTCTTTATATTCATATTTATATATTTTCCTGCCCTTTTTATTCTTTCTTTCCATTTTCTTTAACTTTTATTTGTATTAATTTTTTACTATTGTAATTAAAATTCTTAATAATTATAATAAAAAAAAAACCTACATGCTATTGCAGAAAACTTTGCAGCACTGTAAGTAATATATTTTTTTATTCTGAAAGCAGCAGAGACACATAGAATTATTCTGGTTGGTTTGGCTAATGCAACAAGAAGACTGTGATGAACCCAGCGCATCTCTACAGGAGGCCAGTGGAATAAACAAGGCTGGGATTGCCTGTAATTCCCAATCCAGAAGAGGAGGTGCGGTTCTTACAGGGAATGTTTTGGAATCAATCCTGAATAACTGCGGAAGGAAGGTCTTTGCACTCATTTTTCTTTAATAAATGCTCTTTGAGAAAAAGAAGGGGAAATAGGGTTGGTGGGCTTTCCTCAGGAACATGTAAACCAATTGGGAAGCTGGCTCTGGTTACTTCAATACATCCTCAATTGATCTATGGAGCAGGAAAAGTAAAGTTTCCATAGACAGAAGCAGCAAACAACTCCAATTAAGATTTTGAATGGATCCTGAACGGTCTGGAAAGGATATTAGAGAAAGTATGATTAAAGCCTTGGCCCGGTTAATTCATTGGGAAGAAAAGACCCGCGACTTTGAAATAGATAAAATTTATAGAGTAAATTCCAGATTTGCTACTACAAGAAAATTATCAAGAAGAGTCTTAGTCCATTTTTTAAGAACTAAAATGGATCCTATTTTGGATTGCCACTTCAAATCTAAATTAAGAATGGAAAATGTGGATATATTTTTTTGAAGGAAATTCCTGTCAGAATCTTGAGAAAAAGGAAAGCTTATTTCTTTTTTATTGATATCCTGAAGAGGAAAATTCCCTTCTGCTGGGATAAACTTGAAGGAGTGATTACTTATCAAAAGCAAAGATTCAGATTGAATTGTACAGAAAAAGCTAAAGACTTCTTGATCATAAACTAATTTTGGACCCAGCTGGAGAAATTGATACAGACAAGCAACTAGAAGTAGATCGACCTCAAAAAGTCGACACGGAAGAAGATATGGCTGATATGTCCATACAGGAACTTACTACTTTATCCAAGCATGGATATTAGGTTTACAACATGGAATATTAATGGGAAAAATGCCCCATCTAAGCATTAAAATATTTCATTACTGAAGGAAACTTAATGTTGAAATAATTTGTCTTCAAGCACATATTAAGAAACAAAACAAAAAGTATTTAATAAATAAAAGACATCGGGAGGAATTTATATCTGCTGGTGTAAAAAAGATTAATGGAATTGCTTTATATATAAAACCCTGATTTAAAACTGTTACAGATGAACATGGTAAATTTGCAGAAATGGAAATTGAGTTTAATGGAATAAAAGCAATAGGTGGATTTTATCAAATGGTGATAAAAGTTATTTTTTTGAATATCTTATGGCTCAATTACTACCTTTTATGTGTGAAAATTGGCTTATTCTGGGAGACTGGAATGGGATGATTTCTCCAGTTTTGGATAGAACATCTATAAAGGTTTAGATTCTCCCATGGTAAACTACCAAAGACATTTTTTGAGATGATGATTAATTTAGCATTAACAGACACAAAGAAATGGCTCTGCTAGAGCACGTACTTTTTTTTCAGAATAATACAAGTATTTATCAGGGATTGATATGATGCAGATTCCTAAAATTCTTGCAAATAAAATCCTAAAAGTTGATATTTTACCTAAATCTTTTCTGATCATAATCCAGTTCTTCTGGTACTTAGAAAAAAGAATTTGAACTCTAAATGGAGTATTTAAAAATACTCATTTAATTTTTAAAAGGAGATTGTAAAGGACTGTAAAAAGAAGCTGAATGAATATTTTGATAATAATTTGGGTAAAGGAACAAATTTAATGATTGTGTGGGATGCCAGCAAAGCAGTTATGAGGGGTTATTTTATACAATGCTATCACCTAGAGAAGAAGAAAAAATCCCAGGGAAAGATGCAGAAGATATTTTACCCAAAAAAAACAGACGTTACCAATACTTGCAACTGATACTCCGTTTAAACAATGACAGAAGTCTATTTCCACATAGCAAGCGAAAACACCAAGAATTAGATATAAACTTTTGCATGATGCTAAACTGAGAAGGGGTTGATTCTAACAATTTCAAATTGTATTTTGATGCTTGATTCTTTTCCCCCTTTTCCCCACACTTCTCCCTTCCCTTAGTTTCTCATTATTTTTATATGGCTTTGTATTTTATATGTTAATAAACTAATAAAAAAATGGAACCCTCCAAATGAAAATCGATGCATTTGCTGCCATTACTTTTTCTCATGATTGTTTGATCAAATTTTAATATTAATTAGATATTTAATTTTGATTTGAAGGTCCCTTGAGAGGGTCTTAGAGGAGTCCTAGAACGAAACACTTCACAAAAACTGACCTAGACTAACTGTAATATAGTTACTAAAAATACATGTAAGGGTCTTCCTGTGGTGACATCATCGTGCTTGGAGCTGAGGAACGGGAGTTCTCCTAACCTCTAACTCTAACTTCTTCGTTTGAGCTCATTTCTGAGTGCTGTGGATCTTGAAGGGACCAGAAGATTAAGGGGGAAACTCTGAAGACGCTGGGGTGATAAGGCAAATCCCCCAGCAGGTAGGAGAAACTCACTAAACGGACGAGGATCTATCCTGCCACTTGGTCAGGACCGGAGCAATGGCAACCACATAAGAAGGAAGCAGAGAGAGAAGGCAGTTGAAATTGAGACATCTGTTACTATTATTGACAACCCAAAGAAAAGGAGGACAACGCAAAATTGGCAGAGAAGGTGAGCTGGAAAGAAAGAGGCTCTGGGAAGGAGACTGTTTTTGCAGTTCAGATTTTTGCCGAAAAGTAGTGAGAGTAGAGACACTGAGTTGGAATTGACAGGGTGAATAACTTGAAAGAAAGTGACCACAGTGAGAACGAAAACCCGGCGTGGACAACAAGAGTAGGACATAGTAACTGCTGAGAAGACTTGGAAAGCATAGAAAGGATTGTTTAACAGTCGAGTTGGTTGTTTACTTTTTTCTTCTTGCTCGTTCTTCTACTGTTTTGTTTTTCCAAAGAAGAGTTGAACTTACAAGTATATGGTATTTATTCTCCTCAGAACTTGGAACAGTACCAGAGACAGTAGAGAGAGAACTGATTTGGAACTATTAGAGGGCTTCTTTACCCACCCCACTTTATTTTCCTTTGCCGCTGGACTTGTTGTATTAACTGATTGACACTAACAGTGATACTGAGGAGAGGGTGACACCTAGTGGATTATAAATTTGAACCGTGAAGTCTGATGCAAGAAAACCAACGGTGATATAAGCTGATATATATATATATACATAGAGAAAAACTAATTACTAGAATTGAATACCTGTATAAATGATACAATTGAGAGACATCTATTTGTATAAGATAACAGTGTGATATATAACTCTATGATATATAATAATTAAGGATCAAAAACAGAATAAAATAATACGTAGGAATGTTTAGATATTGAAATGTGATATTAAGGAAAGTTAATTATTGTTAAATACTGAGATATATAATTATTGATACCATTGATATTTCTGATAAAGCATGGTATTTGGGAGGGGAATCATTATGTGCTGGAGGAGTGTTCTAGAAGCTGTCCTGACCATCTCTTTGCGCATATGGAGAAAGGAAGTTTCCCGCCAAGGCTAACTGTCCAGCATTCCACTCTGATGATGCTTTTTGAAAATATCTCCCACCTGACAGTTGGATGAATTATTATTGGACTATGAATTCCATCGGCCAGCCAGTGCCGGCTGGCAACTACAAGGAGGAGGGCCTTTTCAGCAGTTGCTCCGACCCTTTGGAACGAGCTCCCCGTGGAGATTCGTACTCTCACCACCGTCCAGGCCTTCCGCATAGCCCTTAAGACCTGGCTAGCCCGTCAGGCCTGGGGACAAAGATAGCCGCCCCTCCCGAATGATGAATGAATGTTGCTCATTATTTTTACTTATATGTGTCTACGTCATTGTTTGTATTCCCCCTCCTGATTTTATGTGAGCCGCCCTGAGTCCCCTCAGGGAAAAGGGCGGCCTATAAATGTTAATAAACTATAAACTATAAACTATAAACTATGAAATGGGGTGCCAAGGGGAGGGGATTGAACTATACATGATATCCATTGCTTTCGCGCCAATTTATCCAGACTCAGCTTTGCTTTGCTCCTTATCGTTTGTAATTAGTAAAAGTACACTTAATTTCAAGAATGGAGTTGAGTGGTTTCTTTCCTGATTATTATATGAAGCAGCACCTGACAATTCCAAAACATACCGGAAGAGAAGGAGGAAGACCTGAAAGGAAAAATGATTGAAATCTTCACCAAAATTCTACAGAGAAAAGAACAAGAGTTGAGAGGGGACATCGATGAAGCTTACCGTGTGCATACTAATTATGCCAGAAGACATAGGCTCCCGAGAGAAGTGCACGTAACATTTGCCAAAAAAACAATTAGAGATGAAGTGTACAAAAAAACCAGAGAAGGGATGATTACATTCCAGGGAAAAGAGTTGGTCATGCTTAAACAGATTCCACGGAGAATTCATGAACAACATAGACAATACCAATTTTTAACAAATCAGTTAAATAAAAACAGAATAATGTACAGGTGATTGGTACCAGAAGGGGTACTGGTATCTTGGCAAGGAAAAAGATATAAGATAGAGAATATAGAAGAAGCGCAGGAATTCTATGAAAAATACTGCACAGGGGAAGAAGAACAAGGAAGTAAAGAGGACCTAGAAAGTAGAAGTCAAGAGGAACAAACATCAGACGACAAGGAAATAAACAGGAAAGAAGAACAGAGGCAAGAAAGAGAGAGAGCAGAAAAGGAAGGCGTGAGAGGGAAAAGTCAGATACAAACCAGAAGCAACAAAAAACACCCCATCTACAGATGGACCAGGAAATAACAATTATTTCGATAAACTTGAATGGACTGAATGCACAAAAAAAAAAGAGCGTAGATGTTTAATAAACTTAAGAAACTGAAGGTAGATATAACCTGTATACAGGAAGTGCATATTAAAAAGGAACATAGGAACTTTCTAGAAAACAAAAAACTAGGGAAATTATATACAGCACTGGCAGATTAAAAAAAAGAAGAGGGATAGCAACCTATATAAAGGTAAAATAGACTCCAAAGAAGTCTACTCTGATGAAGAAGGCAGGATGCTAATGAATGAATTAGAGACAACAAAAAAACCGATATTATTAATAGTAATATATATGCACCAAAATCAGAAACAAGAGGAATTCTATAGGAAATTACACAACAAAATAAACGAATTAGAAAATAAAAATATTTTCTTAATTGGGGATTATAATGCAATAGTGGATTAAAAAAATGGACTATGAAAGCAAAAAGAAAAATAAAACAAAAAAAATACATTACCCAAATCTTTTTTTGAGATGCCAATGGAATATAAATTACATGATATTTGGAGAGAAAGGGACAAAACAAGAAAGCAATATACCTTTTTATTCGAACCTCTGTCTCTATCAAGAAGTGACATGGCTTAGATTTCATGTGGTCTATGTAATCAATTAGACAAAATTGAAATAGAAGCAAATGAGTGGGCAGATCATAATCCAATAAAATTAAGATGGAAAGGTCAAAGAAGAAGAAAAAGATGGATGATGAATTCAAATATTGTAAATGAAATAGAATACACTCAAATGCTGATTCGTCGGCTTCCCGGTCCTCCGCTGGGCTCCTGGGTGTGAAGGGGCCTCCAAACGGCCCACGCGGCTCCTTTCGCCCTCTTATGCAACCGCCCGGTTGCTGGGGATCGTGCTAGCCAGCAGCGTGGCTGTCTAGCGCTGAGAGCACAGCAGGTGGGGTGAGTAATCCACAGAAATCTTCTTAGGAAAAAAAAATGCTGTAAGGAAAAAAGGCCTTAATCCTAAGGCAAGGTGATGCAGCCTGAAGAATCCTGGGGGATTCTTAGAGGATGCAATCCTAGAAAAACCTGAAGGAAAAAAACCCTAAACTTCCAGGTGAGGGAGAGTCTGGAAAACACTCCTTCTGGGCTGAGTCTGAGGTTAATCTGGGAGAGCAAGAGGAGGATCAGAGGCATGGCTTCAAAAGATTATCCTCAGACTCCAAGGGCAAGAAGGCTGGGTTAATACCCAATGGTTACTCCTCCCACACCTCACTCTGGAAAAGAGAAGATACCTCAATTGAAAATCTCTGGGACACTATGAAAGCATACACAAGAGGTCTTACAATTGCCGACATGGTGAGAAAAACTAGAAAACAAAAAGAGCAACAAGAATGTATGCAAAAAGAACTTATGGAAGCCGAAGATGAACTACAGAAAGACCCAAATAATAAAATTAAAAAAGAAAAAAGAGAGATGATAAAACATAAGATCAACTTAATAACTCAAAAGGAATTAGCACAGAAAATTAAAGCGGCTAGACAAAATTACTCTGAACAAGCCAACATACCTGGACGATGGCTGGGATACAGATTGAAGAATGAAAGAGAAAAAAGATGATATATCAATTAAAAGATGATGAGGGAAGAATTCAATACAAAGCAGAAGAAAAGAAGCATATTATTCATAAATACTTCACAAAACTATACGCGCACGATAGTATGGAGGAAATCAAAATAAAACATGATTTAAACACAGAAAAGATAATACCAATCTCAAAAGAACAAAGGGAGGCCATAAACAGGCCAATAACCTTGGCCGAAGTGGAATTAGTCCTGAAAAATCAGAAAAATAATAAAACCCCAGGACCAGACGGAATTCCGGTGGAGCTATACAAATATAATAAAATAATATTGGAAGAGCTAGGAGTGGAAATGTTTAACAAAGTTTTAGGAAAAGCCAAGATACCTGAGTCATGGACAGAAGCAATAATATCGCTAATGCCAAAAGAAGAAATCAACCTACAAGAAATTCAAAATTACAGGCCAATTTCATTACTAAACTCTGATTATAAAATATTTGCAGCAATTATGTCAGGAAGAATTAAACAGGTTTTAAATGAACTAATACACCCGGACCAAAATGGATTTTTACCTCACAGACACATTAAAAATAATACAAGAGTCATCCCAGACATAATAGAGTATTACGAGGCGCATCCCCAAAAAACAAATGGTACTGGTTTTCCTTGATGCACAAAAAGCATTTGACAATGTAATCTGGAAATTTATAATAACACTATTGGACAAGATGAAATTTGGAGAAAAATTTATAAAAATGATAGAAGGATTTTATAACAGTCAGACAGCCAAAGTTCTGATGAATGGAGATCTAACAGAGAAGATTGAAATAAAAAAAGGAGTCAGACAGGGATGCCCCCTCTCTCCTTTGCTGTTTATATTAAATTTGGAAATTTTATTAAATGAAATTTAATAAAAGGCTTCTCAAAAATGAAGAATATAAGGCCCAAGCCTATGCCGATGACTTAGTATTTGTTCTAGAGGTTCCATTAGAATCCAGCCTGAAATTAATTCAAACATTAGAAGAATATGGCGAAGTGGCAGGACTAAAGGTCAATAAAGGCAAAACAAAAATGATAACCAAGAACATGACAAAAAAGCAAGAAGAGGAACTGGAAGTAGCCACCAGAATGTAAATAACTAAGAAAGTGAAATACTTGGGGATCTGGGTGTCGGCAAAATGTTCCACAATTAAAGATGATAATTATAATAAATTAGTGATACAAATAAAGATTTAGAAAATTGGGAAAATATTCAGCTATCACTCATGGGACGTATAGCGACAATTAAAATGAATATTTTACAAAGAATCTTATTCTTGTTGCAAGCCGCACCTATTAATCCGGGTAAAAAATTCTTTCAAGAATTAAATAAAATAATCGCTAGGTTCATTTGGCAGGGACGAAAAGCGAGGATTAAACTAAAGTCAATGCAAGACAGCAAGGAGAGGGGAGGTTTAGCATTACCAAATTGGGATTTATATGCATCTGCAGTAACAACATGGGTGAAGGATTGGATAGAGCTAAGAATAAAAGACTTTTGACCTAAGAAGGCCATGATTTGTAAGCAGGCTGGCATACATTCCTTTGGGATGATAAAAATAAAATGCACAAATACTTTCAAAATCATTTAATTAGAAGAGCATTAATGCAAAAATGGCTCAAAATAAAAAAAAATCCACTATGTGAAAATCCCAAATTATCTATCACCGACAGAAAGGACGAACCATCCAAATTTTATAGATTTGAACAAAATGCTAAGATAGAGAGACTTAATTGATAGACAGGGAAATTTAAAAACAACTGAAGAATTGGCAGAACGGAACATGAAACTTGACTGGGTAACTTATCTCCAAATCAAAACTAAATACAATAATGATACTAAATTATATGACATCGAAACAGAACCACACGAATTGGATAAAATTATTCAAAGCTCAGATAGAAAGATGATAGGGAGAATATATAAATTTCTCCTGAAGTATAAAATGGAACAGGAAATTGTGAAAGAACAAATGATAAAATGGGCACAGAACTTTGGCTATAATATTGAATTAGACAAATGGGAAAAATTTGGGGGAACAAAATTAAAAATGACACTATCAGTTGCATACAAGGAAAACCAGTACAAAATGTTTTACAGATGGCACCTCGCACCAACAAGGTTAGCTAAAATCGTAACAAATACCTCCCCAAAATGTTGGAAATGCGAATTAATACACGGAACATATTACACGGACCTGTGAGGCGTGACCCGTCAAAATCGCGGAGGACAAAATCGCGCATTTGACGTCATCACAGCGCGACGAAAAAAATTAAAAATTGAAATAAAAATAAAATTAAAGCAAGCCGATTCACATAAAGGTAAGGGTTAGGGTTAGGGTTAGGTTAAGGGTTAGGGTTAGGTTTAGAGCGTTAGGGTTACCTTTAGCGTTAGGTTAAGGGTTAGCGTTAGGTTTAGCGTTAGGTTAAGGGTTACGTTTAGGGTTAGATTTAGGGTTAGGTTAAGGGTTAGGTTTAGGGTTAGGTTTGGGGGGTTAGGGTAAGGTTTTTGCTTTATTTTTACATTTTTCGATCACAGCGCGATGTTTTCATCGCGCTGTGATGACGTCAAATGCGCGCTTTCGTCGAGCGCGATTTTGTCCTCCGCGATTTTGTGGTGGAACCCTGTGAGGAGGCTAAATTTTTTTGGAAAAGGATCAAAAATTGGCTGGAGGCAATAACAGGGGTTAAAATAGAATGGAAGTTTTTTTATTAGGAATAATGTCTGCGAAATACAAAAAAGAAATCCAGTATTTAATACTACACATAATTATGGCGGCAAGGATTGCCTTTGCCCAGAAATGGAAAAACAAATTAACTCCAAGCAAAGATGAAATAATAAGAAAAGATTGTGCTTAAATTGACAAACTAACTAAAGAAATTCAGGGAAAAGAAGAATCAGAATTCTACCAGATATGAGATAAATGGTATAGGTGGATGGAGGAAAGAAATAAGAATCAATGAAGGAATATAACAAAACTCAAAAATAATAGTTATGAAGAAAATAAGAGGGTTAAGAATGGTGAAATCCAAATGAAATACAATAGAAGGGGAAATAATATAAGGTGAGCGGTATCTATTGATAATTGCTATTGGAAAGAACAGGAAGCTCCTGTTCGTATTGTATTGTGTAAATGTGGTGTACGTCTTGTGTGTGTGTATTTTACGTTTGTTAATTTAAAAAAAAATTGGAAAAAAATACATGTAAGACCTGACCTAGTGGAAATCATGTATTTTCACTCATCAGTTGCCAATTGCTAACCAAACTCTTGTTCTCACTCTCTGATGACCAACCTTCAATGACAAAGAAGCATTTGTGATACATCTAAGCAATTGTAAACCTGCTCTAAAGAGCTTTGTTTGTTGAAGGACCTTCAGCTGGACTAAGGACCAATGATGGCTCCATAAAGAAATTGTACCAATGATATTCCTAAAATGGTGTTCTGGTATCACCACCATCACACCCCATGTGGAAAAATGTCGGCTACCTAACGAGTTTCTGCTTGTATGTAATTGGCCTGCCATGGCCCAGAAAGCACCATGCCACTCCAAGAATTCAAAAGATGTTATCCTGTTCTTTTATGTCCATCAATGAGACATTTGTGCAAGTTAGACATGTTTGCAAAGACCATTATTATCTTTCTCTTTTGGTGGTTCGTTTGTATGCGTTCCTTTTGCAGAGCTGCGCAAATATCCTGCCAAGGCGAGCAACTAACATTTGCACCAGACACCACAGGATTCTGAGTAGTAGGTTAGGAACAAAATGAGAGTTTTCAAGAGCTGATAGATTAAGTGTCATATTCTTTTCAAAGGCACTTCCTTCACCTGTACATTCTGGTGCTCCTTCAGAAATGGTTTATTGCTCACTTCGTCTAAGATATTAGGTTGAGTCCATTTGGGTAGCATACTGGGCACCTGAAAAGAATGTTGAAGTTCATCTTCAGTAAGGAAATATTTCAGAAATAGTAATTACTTCATCTGCACAAGTCCCCCATTCCTTACAGTCACATTAAGCAACTGCAGACTGGACAGAGATGACAGGTTTGACCACAGATACTGATAAAGAGAGCTGATCACATTGAGAAAGGCCACAATAATTGGTGATGTCAAAAATATAATATCTTCCCCAGAGGGCAGATCTTCCTCCAAACCACCTCCAAGGGGCAGAAATTAGAGGCGTACATTGGACATCACCTAGAATCCTTACCTTCAATAGTTGCTGCCCTTTCTTCATTACTTCGTAACCTGCTTAAAAACAAAGATTCTGTTTAGATATTCCGTCCAAGCTCAGGGAGAATGTGAAGAAAAACAAACTTATTCTTTAAAAGCTACTAGTCTGCATCTTCATTAATGTTTTATATCCAACAATACAGAACATCAATTCCAAAGATGATTTAGAATAGCCGCCTCAAGCTGACACCCTTTCGGATTCAATGGATTACAAACCCACTAATCACATGAGCTCGATATGTTGAGGGTAAAGCCTGAAGGGAAATTGATAAAAACTCTAACAACACCTGGCAAACAAGAAAAGAACATAGCTGGTTTATTTAAAGAGCTTATGTGCCTCTTACATCAACAAAGCCTCTGAGGCTCAGGAGGAACAGGAGTAATACTAGACATAAACAATGTACAAATGAAAAAGAAGTTAATTAGTGGTTCATCTCAAAAGTATCAGAAGAGTCTGGCTTACAATGAGTCTAAGAAGACATTCTGCCTTGAGGAACTCACTAATCAAAGACAACTGGAACCTCCTATAAATTTTTCAAGATTCCGTACCTAGCCTCTAAACTTTGCATTAAAACCATACCAGTTAATTCCTGCTTCCTTGAAGGTGCCCTATGAGCAGCTTACAAACCCTGTTTTCATAAATAAACCACCAGCTTGCTTGCTTTATTTATTGATTGATTATATTTGTGTAGCTGCCCATCTTAAAGTCTCGGCGGCTCAGAGTAACAATAAAATGATAGAACCATAAAACGCAGAATCATTAAGTAAACAATTACAAAGTTTCATGGCAGAAAGGAAGAAAATAGCTCTGTCAACTGTCCAACTAACAAACCCAATAAAAGCAGGCATTTTCAGGAACTTTAAAATCCCAAAAGCAAAACTTTATTGAGTACATCATTTCAGCACTGAAGAAAGCAAAACCAACTCTAAATTTTCCTGCACAACTCTGCATAGTTAAAAATGAGTTTCATCCCCTCCTCCCATGGAACAGGTCACCTTGTCCAGTTAGGAATCAGCCTTTTGTTCCACATCTTGGCCAACACCTGAAGAAGTGTCCTTGGCTCTCACAGCTGAAGACTGTGACCTCTGCATTCCATCTAACCCTTCCCTCCCCCCAGTTCTTTGGCAGAATGAAAAGCAATAATAGTCACAGGAAGCTTAAGTGTTTTTCAATCTTGACAAGCTCCATATCAATTAACACCCACCCCCCACCCCCAAATTACAAGAGTCACCAAGTTTTGTCATCTAGGGGAAAAAACAGTTTTGGTGGCTTTTGGGATCTTAGGGCAAAGGCACTTCCAAAGAAGGAGGGCAACGACTAAAAAAAAACCCTTCTGAGCCTCTGACAATGAACAAAAGGATCAAATTCCACCAGATCTTATCAGATGGGCAGAAACAACGAGGAGATGGCAGTATCATGAGTGAGGAAGAAATTTCCCCTGACAATATAAAAGAAAGCTGATGTACCTTTGCTGGATTCTTCAAAGGCAGCCTTAATCAGAGACAGGATTTCAGCATTGTCCCCAATTCGTGCATAATAAAAACCATCATGCCCTAGCGCATCAACCAGAGAAACATCGGCCCCATTTTTGAGCAAAACCTCTACAGCATCCTTACAGCCATATTCACAGCCCAACATCAAAGCGGTCCTGCAGGAGAAAGGAGAAAGCATGCAAATATAGTTCATGCCGGTTGCCAAGTCCCTGAATTTTGAACATGGGACCATGAGGTTGCTATGATAGTCCTAAGAGTGAGGATCACCTGTAAATCACTTTTTTCAGTGCCCTTGTAGCTTTGAGTGGTTGCTAAACAAACAGAACTGGAACAAACAGAATTATGAAAAAACTATGAAAGAAAAATTCAATATTGTAATGGGGGGGGGGGAGTGCTCCAGAGGCAGATGCCCCTCTGATACCCTTTGGGCTTAGTTCCCTGTAGGCGGGGTGGGGGGGTGGAGGAATGCCTGGCACCTGGGGTCCTCAAGTGCCGCTGCTGCTTCTCCTCCCTTCCCCACTTGGGGAGCCGGAGGAGCCTGAAAGGAAAAAGGGAAAGGCAGCAACTGTGGGAGTTGGGAGCTCAGCCTGGTCAACCCAAATCCAAAGGCTCCCAACACGCGCATCATTAATGTATTATTTATTTATTAAGAAAATCTATGTGGCTGCTCAAGGTGACTTACAGAAGGGACTTATAGAAACACAGAAATTCTGTTTCTCCTGCCCCACAGGGCCAAGGAACAAGCCAGATCTTGACCGTCTGCTAATAGGTCAAGGCAGAAGCTTCCAGCAAGAAGACACTCCTCCTGGGTCCTGTAAGGTGGTCCTGATTCATGGAAGGATTGTGTGGGACATTCAGATATGCTTCTGGGCATGTGGTCCCACAAATGCCCTACTTATATGACATACAGGGCTTTAGAGGTGTAACTAGCACCTTGGACTGTTCTCAGAAGCCCACTGACAGCCAGTGCAGGTCACATAATACAGATGCCACATGGCTATTACAAAAGATACCCAAAACTATCCACCTCATTGCATTTTGAACCAATTATAGCTTCCACACAGTCTTCAAGGGCAGTCCACAAAGTGTTGAATAACCCACAAGGAAGTGAATGAGACATTAATGGCTAAGAACATCCCAGAAACAGGCAGAAGTGGCACATATTATGGAGTACACAAAGACTGCTCTGCCAAAGCTGCCAGCTTGCTCTTCTAGTAGGAGCTGTAAATCCAGGAGAACCTCCAAATTGGATACCAAATTCAAGGAAGGCAAGTCAAGATCTTTCTGAGTCAAGTATAAATATTTCCAGTTACAGAATCCACGGGGTCCAAAACTCACAATTTCTTGGTCTCAGTAGGGTTTTACTACAGAGAAACTAACTCTAATGTCTTCCAGAAGCATATAGGTAGATTATCTGCAGATGACTTGCAGGAAGATATCTTACCGATTTTGCTTATCTCTTGCATTAAGTTCAGCACCTCTATCCAGCAGAAACTGGCATATAGTTGGACGGCACATCTGAGTGGCCAGCACAAGTGGTGTCCTTCCATCCTGGCAAAAGAACAAGAAACTTGAACTTCTGGGAAAGAAATGGCAGGCAGCATCATGAAAAGGAGAGCTAATGCCTGTGCAGAATGAAGTACTGATAAGTAGACCTGTTCTTCGAGAATTCCTCCGCAGACAAGTGGTGGACTTGAGATCACCCACAAGTGCTCCAGAAAGCTCACAAAGAGAATGCAGGACAGCCATCTTCAGTGTGTTTAGAGCGCCAGGAGAAAAGTGAAAGCCATCTTGCTCGAAGCACAATTGGTGCCTTTGAAACGTCATTAAGTTCCCACTTCCTTCAGAAACTGTTTGCTAACTGTTTTTCAGCTATGATTTTCCTTCAATCTTTAATGAAAAAAGTTTTAACTGCAAGTTTAAGAACTTTTTTAAAAAGACTTTTGGGAACAAACAGCAAAAGCAAGCTTCAATTTTAGAAAGTTGCAAATGGATTTAGGGTCCATATAAATTTGAAATAAGATTTTATTCATTATAAAACAATCCTTCCCATGAGAAAATGTTTTTGTTTTGAATTTCTTTAAAAATAAGATATACAAGTAACAAATCAAGAAAGTGATTTAAATTTTCTTATATTGGATTTACAAAATAAGCTTGTTAACATTTTGAAGAATTTTGTGAGCAGGGACAAAGAAAAAATGAAAAGAAATCAAGTTTAGCAACATTATTTGAAAGCACTAAAGATTAAGACTGTTAGAAGTAAAAGGAAGAAATATAATTTGGTTTATTTGATCAAAGTTAAATAGGCAAGTTGTTATCTCCAATAATCCTTAATGGACTTTTGCTGACATCAGGACTAAAATGAGGTTTTATGGATTTGTTTAGACAAAAGAAGGAATACAGGAAGAAAAGATCATTTGTTGTATTTAAGCTACTAAATTTGTAGATAATGCAGGAGTCTCTTTTTCATTTACTTCATTCTTTATTATATTCTTATTTCTTTCTGTTCTATTTTTTTTTTCTTTTCCACACGTCCTAATATTTTCCTTTTTTTTCTTTTGGCTTGTATTTGTTTTTATTGATGTACAGTGGTACCTTGGTACTCAACTGCTTTGAAACTCATCAAATTTGGTACTTGATGCATGTTGACATGAAAATCCTGTCCCAGTACTCATTGTTCGTTTGGTACTCAATGCACAAACTTGTTAATGTCGGCTGCCTTATGACTCACTAAATTATTCCTTATAGGAAAAAAATGTTTGGTACTCATTGCACCTCCAAGAACCATATAAGGATGAGTACCACTGTAATTGTACTGTTTAATAAAATTTTATTTACTAAGAAAGAAAAAGCACCAGGAACTTGGCCATTCCTGAAAGAAGATTCTGAAAGAACTTACAGCATCTTTGGCATTCACCAAGGCTCCATGGTCACATAGCAACTGTATGCTGGATGTACAGTCCGACATTGCTTTGGGAAGCAAAACAACAGATATTACTGGTGGAAAATTCAAGGTTTAACTGCTGGTAGGTTATTTATTGGCTGCAGGATCCATGGAACAAGTCTCTGGACTGTTTTAATAATACCTACTAATATCTAATAGTCAATTTCTCAATCAGAATGCACCTGTTTCAAAGTACTGAGGTAATTAAAAAAAGTTCCTTAACAATTATCATCCATCTTTTGGTGAAACACAAGCAGCATCTGCATTAATCATTGGCTTTTCCATGTTGTTAGTAGCTCTGCTAGTTTTCTCATTAAATTAGGAATCCTGGTTGCATATACAGCCTGTCCCTTACCCGCATCATGAAGAGCAGTCCGTCCTTGCAGATCCACATTTTCTGTTGAGCAGTTGTACTGTAGAAGAGCCAAGAGTATCTTATTACCATTGTGTTGAGATTCAATACCTTCAATATTTACCATTACAGTTTAATAATAACAAAATCTAAACCTGGCGACACGTCAAGCGGCATTTCAAATACATTTTCATTCAAAAATGTTACATGCATGGATCAGGAACACTCATTTAAGATGTCATTATGTAACATCCTACCTACAAAATCAGTCCATGAACTCCACATGGATCTGTAAGGCTTCCTTTCCAGGTGTTTTCCCACCTGCCCCATGGAGAGATTTGCTACACACAAAACCTGCATTGACCTCCACTGACCTCCTCAAAGAAAAAGGACCCTGCATATGCAGAGAAATCACCTCTATCATGCAAAGTTATTCAGCTTCTGGTTAATTATTTTACATTTTTTTGAAATCCCTCTGGACCTTTGATAACTACTATATATAGCTAATAAAGATCCTAAATTTTCCCCATGCAAAGAAATAAAATTCCCTATCATGCTTTCTTTTCGACATAACATTTAACAATTTGTCAACTATTTAATACCTGCAACAGTTTTTGCAGACAAAGTGCATGTCCATATTTTGCTGCTAAATGTAGAGCAGTCCTTCCTGAAGAGAAGAATTAACAAATAAATTCTGAACATAACCAGAATATATATGCTACATACATAAGCAAAGAAATTCCTATTCCCCCTCCCCAAACACCCAGAGATTTATACATATATAGTTAACCCTGTGTAACTCCAATTGCAGGTTAAATTGATTGCTGTATTTTAACTGCATTATATACCTCAAGGAAAAGAGAGAAAACTGGGTTTTTTAAAATTAATTTAAATTGATTTGTAGTGCAGAATAAATACTACCACACCCCTGTTTTGGTGGGTTTTTTTGGGGGGGGGGGTCAATAAGATACTATAGTTCAAAGCAACAAAACAAGCACCATAGAACCCAACAGGCTTACACACAATACATTAGTTGGCCTTTCAAAGCTGTTTAAGTAACAACATGCAATTGTTCTTTTTAAACAAGGAAATCATACCTGCTATATCAGTGGCAACTATGTCAACTCCATGAACAAGAAGAGCATTCAGACAATCAAGGTTACCCTTTGAGGCTACAACATGGAATCTGATTGAAACAAAAGGGGGGGAATTAATGTCTTGATCACCTGCACAATTTCATTCTGTACAAGTAAATCCTACCGAGTCCAAGATAATTTGCTCCCAGTTCTAGAGCTGAAATTATTCCAATATGTGAGTTGGAAGAAATAAACATTATATAAGAAAAATATCCAAATAAATAACGTTCCAGTAGCTGCTGGACTTTAGAACATGACCTTCCTGAGCTCCAGCTAAAGTAGAATGAAATCCTGCACTTTTTATAACCCATTAATATATGCAACAACATGCCTGTAAAGCTTATGGTGTTGTTAGGATTGAATGATCGACCCCAATAGATTAAGGAGGGGAATCTTACTGAAGTGCGCAATCCCAACCAGGAAGTGGCCCTGTGAGATGCTGCCAGGGGGCAAAAGGTGTGCCAGACTCCTCACATAGACCAAGAATCCCCCCAGAGCAGTGTGGGCACATTTTACTACCTTTCCTACCTTGTTTAGTTTTGAATAGCTGCCATGGCCCTTGAGCCCCCTAAGGCTTGATATTGCCAAGAGAGGCTACCCTGAAGTCCATTCCACTAGCTCTGTTCCTAGGCTCACTTGCCACAAAGGATTCAAGAAACCTTATACAGAATATTCCAAGCAATCATCATTCTCACCCTTTTCAACCTGAGAGAGAAAGTCATTATGTGGAGTCATTTACAGCTGATATTCTTTGGATGTTAGAAGATTTGGAAATTACCAACATCTTTCCTTTTTAGTGAGTGCCTCAGGGAAGGGCCTGCAGGGCTGGCACAGGTCGTCTGGTTTAGGTTTAGGTTTATTGAATTTATATGCTGCCCTTCTCCCTTCTCTCCCTATATGCTGTACTAATGTTGTACGCCAGGGCAGTGTACAACGTTAAAAAAACACATATTACAAAAGTTAAAAAGAATTAAATAGAATATCCCAAACAAACCCAATTCGGATTAACAATAACATTTTTTAAAAAATTCAATTAAAATTAACAATGATCAATAATTTATTTCGTTTTGTTCAGGCCAGGCTGGCTTGCTGGAAAAGCCAACTTTTTAGGGCGCGTCGGAAGGTCCGCCTGGAAATCCTGGGGGAGGGCGGAGGAGGGAGAACAGGTGGGAGAAAAATCTGGAGGGACTTGCAAACTTCTTGCTGACTTCCCCATTGTCTTTGGCTGTGGAGAGTCAGCAGGGAAGGTTGAAATGTTTGAAATGTTTATTTCATTTGTATGCTGCCCTATCCCGAGAGACTCAGGGCGGCTAACATGCAATGGGGGAAGGGGAATACAAACAAAAGACAAAACAGGCAAGTTAAAACAGAGCAACAGTCACAACAGTTTAAGTGGGGCCAGGAACTCATCAGCCCCAGGCCTGCCGGAACAGCCAGGTCTTAGTGGCTTTACGGAAAGCCGGAAGGGTGGTGAGGGTCCGGATCTCCACGGGGAGATCGTTCCAGAGGGCCAGAGCAGCCACAGAGAAGGCCCTCCCCCAAGGGGTCGACAGTCGACATTGGCTAGTGGATGGTATTCGGAGGAGGCCTAATCTGTGGGGTCTAATTGGTCGTAGGGAGGTGATTGGCAGGAGGCGGTCTCTCAAGTACCCAGGTCCAATACCATGCAGGGCTTTAAAAGTAACGACTAGCACCTTGAAGCGCGTCCGGAGACCAACAGGCAGCCAGTGCAGCTCGCGGAGGATAGGTGTGATGTGGGTGTACCGAGGTGCAACAACAATCGCTCGCGCGGCTGCAGTCTGGACAAGCTGAAGTCTCCGAATGCTCTTCAAGGGCAGCCCCATGTAGAGCATGTTACAGTAGTCCAGCCTTGAGGTCACAAGGGTGTGAGTGACTGTTCTAAGGGCCTCCCGGTTCAGGTAGGGTCGCAATTGGTGTACCAGTCGAACCTGGGCAAATGCCTCCCTGGTCACAGCCGACAAATGATGTTCTAAAGACAGCTGTGGGTCCAGGAGGACTCCCAAATTGCGAACCCTGTCTGAGGGGTGTATAATTTCACCCCCCAGCCTGAGAGATGGAGTACAAGGCCAATCTTTGGGAGGGAACAGTAATAGCCACTCGGTCTTGTCAGGATTGAGTGCAAGCTTGTTCATCCCCATCCAGATCCTGACAGCCTCCAGGCACTGACACATCACTTCAACCGCTTCACTGAGTTGGCACGGGGCGGACAGATACAACTGTGTATTGTCCGCATATTGGTGGTATTTTATCCCGTGCCGTCAAATGATCTCACCCAGTGGCTTCATGTAGATATTAAACAGGAGGGGGGACAGGACCGAATCCTGCGGCACCCCATAGTTAAGGGGCCTAGGGGTCGATCTCTGCCCTCCGACCAACAACGACTGCGACCTGTCCGAGAGGTAGGAGGAGAACCACCAAAGAACGGTGCCTCACACCCCCACCTCCTGCAACCGTCGCAGAAGGATACCATGGTTGATGGTATCGAAAGCCGCTGAGAGGTCAAGGCGCACTAGGATGGAGGCATGGCCCCCATCCCTAGCTCTCCAGAGATCGATCAGCGCGGCCAAAGCAGTTTCCGTGCTGTAGCCAGGCCTGAAACCGGACTGAAAGGAATCCAGATAATCGGTTTCATCCAAGGACTGCCGGAGCTGAAAGGCCACCACTTTCTCAACAACCTTCCCAACAAAGGGGAGGTTGGAAACTGGACGATAGTTACTCAAGATGGCTGGATCCAAAGACGGCTTCTTCAGGAGGGGTCTCACCACCGCTGCCTTTAGGAGGGGCGGGAAGGATCCCTCCCGGAGAGAGGTGCTAACTATCGTCTGGATCCAGCCACGTGTCACCTCCCTGCTGTTCGCGACCAGCCAGGAGGGACACGGGTCCAGTATACAAGTGGAGGCGCTCACAGCTCCCATGGCCTTGTCCACTTCCTCAGGCGTGACAAGAAACTCAGTCCATAAATTTCGCTCAAGACCTTCCCCCGATACCTCGGCTGGCTCTGAGCAATTGGAGTCCACGTCTGTCCGAATCCGAGTGACTTTATCTGCTAGAAACTGAACAAACTCCTCAGCTCTACCTTGTAAAGGGTCATCCGGATCCCTCCCTTTCAAGAGGGAGCGGGTTATTCTAAGCAAGGCGGCTGGGCGCGATTCAGCGGATGCAATAAGAGCGGCAAAATAAGCACATTTCAACACCCGTATTGCCACGAGATAGGCTCTGATAGAGGGTCTCATCAGTGCTCGGTCTGACTCAGACTTACTGGCCCTCCAGCGGCGCTCTAGGCGTCTCTTTTGGCGCTTCATCTCCCGGAGTTCCTCGGTGAACCAAGGAGCTCTCCTGGATCCGCTACCTCGGAGAGGCCGTAAAGGCGCAATCCGGTTTAGAGCCCTCACCGCTGCTGAGTTCCAAGCAGCAACCAAGGTCTCCACCGGACTGTGGACGAGAGCGTCAGGTATAACACCAAGCGCCGTCTGAAAACTGATAGGGTCCATCAGGCGCCTGGGGTGGAACCACCTAATCGGTTCCTCCTCCCTACAGTGGGGGATTGGCCTCCGAAAGTCAAGCCTCAGTAGGAAGTGATCTGACCATGACAGGGGCAAGATCTCAGTACCCGTCAAATCCAGATCACGTCTCCACTGCTCCGAGAGAAATACGAGGTCAAGCGCGTGACCCGCTGAGTGAGTCGGGCCCTGGATTACTTGGGTCAAGTCCATGGCTGTCATGGAAGCCATGAACTCCTGCGCTCCATCAGCGTGATCACCTAGCGAAGGCAGATTGAAATCCCCCAATATCATAAGCCTGGGGAACTCAACTGCCAGCTTGGCTACTGACTCGAGGAGCGAGGGGAGGGTTGTTGCAACGCTGTTGGGAGGCAGGTACGTTAGCAACAGGCCCACTTGACCCGCAAGGTCCAACTTCACCAGCAAGGGCTCACACCCGACAAGCTCCGGAGCAGGGATCCTACAAGGAACTAAAGGCCCTTGGATAATGATAGCCACTCCCCCACCCCTTCTCTGGGGTCGCGGCTGATGAAGCACCTGAAAACCCTCTGGGCACATTTCAGTGAGGGGGACTCCTCCCTCCGGGCCCAGCCAGGTTTCAGTAATACATGCCAGGTCTGCCCCCTCATCCAAAATTAGGTCCCGGACGAGGGGAGCCTTGTGAACCACAGACCTGGCATTTAGCAACAGCAGCCTGAGACCAGGGCCCTGACTACTCAAGCCATCTGGCCTTGGAGTGGAACTAATAGGGCCGGAAGGCGGGATCGCTGTGATGTAGCGGACCCTCCTTCCCCGGTAATGGCTTGCAAAGGTTACTGTGGCTCCTATGACGTCGTAATCATGAGCTAGGCGCCCAGATCAGGATCATGCATTTGTGGGGGTGCTGCAACAGCTGGAATCTCACAGCCGGTCATACATTCCTGTTTTCAGGTCTGCCATGGTTGAACAAATGAACACAAACTGAGGATTATCTGAGGACTACATTTCACTCATTTCCTGCTTCATTACAACATGAAATTCTTTTCATGCACAATATCATGTCAGGTATCCTTCACTGCATAACTTATACATCTGAGTTTTTTTCAGAGAACTTTTCATATTGTGAAATAGTTTAGCTTAAATAAAAGAACATTTGAATTTCCAGATGTTGCTTGAAGGAAAAGGTTTAAGGCTAATCAATTTTGTCAGCATGTAATAGAATGTTTGCAAAAATGGTTCCTCCATTGCTTGTCTAAATATTTCTAAATTTCAGAATTTCAAATAAGGCTGTTTATTCCAAAACACAACACAAGTTATAAATATGGAATTCTTTTCCCAGGATAAAAGCCCTAATGTCTATTTTGTTTAAAAAAAATAAATTACATTTTTTGTAAGGGTTAAGGAGGTTTCCTAAGAAATAAATACTAAATCAAATCTACTGTGTTTTTCAGAGTATAAGACACACCTTTTTCCCCCCCAAAAAGAGGGTGAAAATCTGGGTGCATCTTATACACTGAATACAGCATTTTTGGCCAACCGAAACCCCATCCCCTTTGCGAAAATGGCCATGCAGAATGTTTAGGAGGCTCGCAAAGTGCTCCTGGGGGCTGGAGAGGGCAAAAATGAGCAAAAAACAGGCCATTTTTGCTCGATTTTGCCCCCCTCCCAGCCCCCAGAAGCACTTCTTCAAGCCTCCCAAAGCTCTGAATGCGCTTTTTTGCAAAAAAAACAGGCCATTTTTTGCTTGTTTTTGCCCCCCCCCCCCAGCCCCCCAGAGCACTTTACAGGTCTCCCAAAGCTCTGCATGCCCCTTTTGTTTTGTTTTTGCAAAAAAACGAGGTGTGAAGAGGGTTTGGGAAGCCTGCAGAGTGCAAAACTTTTTTAAAAAACAAATTACCTCTTCAAAATCATGGAGCATCTTATACTCTGAAAAATATGGTATATTAAGGAACAATATCCCTCTGGAAAATCTAGTTTAGATGAAGAGTGGCCCATGCAAGTTTCCCCCAAAATTGCACAGAGGTGGGGGGGGGATAGTTGCTATCAAACTTATCCTTCTACTTACGCAGATCTCCCTTCCAGATCCAGTTTTGTAGGGTTCACCCCTTTTTTAGCAAGGACAGACAAGATCTTCTCCAAATCACCTCTTTCAGCTGCTTTCATCAAACGATCATCATATTTGTTCCAATCTGCAGACAACTGTTTGAAAAATGCAGAAAAAATATAATAAACATCAGTATTGGAAAATCTAGCAAGAATTCCAGAAAATATTTGTTCTAAGCAAGTAGTGAGCGTCTCCAATAAAAATCAATGAGCTAAAAGAATTGTTTCTCATCCGGCACATTGCTAAAAGGCGAAACAACCTGACTTGTTTCGCAGGCAAACGCCCTGGAGGAAGTATTACTCTGGTCTAAAAATACAAGAAATAAATGTACTCAATTACATTTTTAGCAGCCACCTTAAACTGATTTATTATTTTAGTTTATTAGTATTATTTCTTTTAGTACTATTTAGTATTATTTATAACTTCTTTTCCTCAGGCAAAATGGGTGAAAAAAGAGATTTAACTGACTCTGATAAGTCAAAAGTTGTAAAAAGTCTTTCAGGGGGATGCAGCACTCTTGTTAAGATATTGGAGTGGGATCACAGAACCATCCAATGTTTTGTTGCCACAAGAAATGTGTTGAGAAAAAGACGCAAATTAACTGCCAAAGATTTGAGAAGAATCAAATGTGAGATTGCCAGGATACCCATCCTCCTCCAGGGCTGTCATCTTCCAGAACTGCAACCCACCTGGAGTGCTCAGAGGTACAAGGTGTTGAGTGCTCAGAGACATGGCCAAGGTGAGGAAGGCTGAAACCTAACCACCACTGAACAAGACACACAGGTTGAAACGGCAAGACTGGGCCAAGACATAGCTGAATATTTTCCAACGGTTTTAGGGACTGATGAGATGAGAGTGACTCTTGACGGACCAGATGGAAGGGCCTGTGGCTGGATCAGTGATGGGCACAGAGCTACTCAAGACGCCAGCAAGGTGGAGGTGGGGGACTGGTATGGGCTGGTATTATTGAAGGTGAGCTAGCTGGACCTTTTCGGGTTGAAGATGGACTCAAAATCAACTCCCAAACCTACTGCCAGTTTTTAGAAGACACTTTCTTCAAGCTGTGGAACAGGAAAAGTCTCCATCTTTCAAGAAGACCATGATTTTTATGCAGGGCAATGCTCCATTGCGGGCATCAAGGTACTCCACTGTGTGACTATCCAGTAAAGGCCTTAAAGGTGACAGAATAATGACCTGACCTAAACCCTATTGAGAACTTGAGGGCTCTTCTTAAATGGGAGATTTATGGTGAAGGAAAACAGTACCTCTCTCTGAATGGTGTCTGGGAGGCTGTGGTTGCTGCTGCACAAAAAGTTGATTGTCAACAGATCAACATTTTGAAATGTCAGAAATGTTTATTTGTACATTTTGAAGTGTTTGTTTATTGTTCACTTTAACAGATGCAAATAAACAAGTGAGATGGGTAATTTTTCATTTTGCATTTATTTGCATAATAATTCTGCACACTAATAGTTGCCTCACAATTGTAGACACATAGATATTCTCCTAAAACAGCCAAAACCTCACTTTTACTTTCTTCACTATTCAGGTTTGTGGTTTATTAACATTTTGGATTGAGCAAGATCACTGCAGTTATTCAATAATGAAATTAATCCTTCAAAATAGAACTTGCCTAATAATTGTGCACACAGTGTATTATTTGGTTTTTAATCAGTCTTTTCCCCCCTCAAAATATTCTCATCCTCCCCAGCTCTGATGAAAGAGTAATATCTGTGTGTGAAACCACAGCTTCTCACATGATAGTAACAGCACCTGAACTGCAATTCAAACTAATATTGTTCATGAGATTCCTCCTGTTCTCCAGACTCCTTGGAAATTAAACCTCAAGGAAAAAATAACCATCTGAATAGCAGAGAATCTGTCTCATCTAGTAGATGATACAGAAACAAAAGGCATAAGCACCATAGTCTCCATTCAATGTGTCTGTTTTCTTCAGCCAATACTGCGGAAAGCACTACATAAAAAGAAAAGCTGAAGAGGACAGGAGCTGCCAGAGGAGGAATAGAGTAAGTGACGTTTTTTGAAGCAAGTGCGTTCACATCCATGCATCAAAGAAGTATTGTCCAATTTGCACTGCAGCCACCATTTACAAACTATTCTTCTGGTTTCCTCATATGTAACAGAACTTTCTTTGTGAAGAAGAACCTCCTTTGTGGGAGGAGAGAGCAATTAAAATGAGATGTACACAATTATACATGCATCTTTCCCATCTCCACAATCCAATTTAAAAACAAACACCTGCATTTGTTGTCTAAATGGCTTAAACAAAATAGGACGAGGCCATCATCTGTCTGTGTGCCAAGTGCCTTTAGACTCAGGCAAGAGCCTGCTCAATTTCCTCTGCTCAAAATCCATGAGCAAAATTGATGCAGGCATTTTAGTTCATGATCCCACAACTATTGGTGGCCTTTATTGGACATGGGTGGCCTGGGGTCACTCCATCTCCCGGCCCTCTTGCTCTCTAAACCTTCTCCTTCTAGCACTTTTCAAAGGGTCTCCCGCTTGCCAAACAGACTTCATAACCCCATTCAGATCCATTTGTATCCTTTCCAAGCCAAATCAAATCAAATCAAATGGTCCTCATTGGGCGAGGGGTTGGACTAGATGACCTACAAGATCCCTTCCAAC
Organism: Thamnophis sirtalis; assembly: GCF_051295495.1. NCBI lineage: Eukaryota > Metazoa > Chordata > Lepidosauria > Squamata > Natricidae > Thamnophis > Thamnophis sirtalis. The sequence goes on from NW_028261382.1 coordinate 23,631,405, forward strand.
TCTGTTAATCTGTTATCTGAAATAACCCTTTCAAAACCAAATCAGATACTGCAAGAGCATCACAAACATGAGACTGGAAGTCTTGCGCAATTCCTCAAAGCACTAAGGAAATGATGGAAAACACAGCACTAACGAGCCTCCCCAAAATGTCCAGCAGATTGTCTTCCATTCCTTTCAAACTGCAGCCAGATTCTTAAACCAAACATTCAAATAAACCAAGCATCTACAGGAGCAAGGTAGGGACATTTTGAATCTAAGAAAGATGTTATTTCAGCCACTTTCCTCTTAGCATTATCTACATATTCCAGATTTAAACACATATATTAGCTTCTTCCAAAAACATGTCTTGGAGTTCCAATCCTAGGGCAATAAATGCTTCCTTTAGTTAACTTTGCAACAGTTCATAAGTGTTCCAAAATGATCTAAGTTTTTCTGTAAATTGCAATTATGTCAAAAGTAACATTAAAAAAATATTCTGTTGGGCTTGTAACAGTAACTGTTTATAGTTAGAATACATTTAAAAATTACACATTCTACAAATACTTGGAAGCACATGTCTGTAAAATCAATTTTTTTCTACACTAAATAGCTTATTATGAAAATTTATCCAGAATCTTTCATGTAAAAGTAGTTGTAAATTAAGCAATAATTGAAAAAAATTATAAACAAATATTTACAACGGTGTAAGTCAACCAAAATTAAAAAGGGATAAGGTTTATTGGAACAAATTTAAGATTGCATGCCAAAAATTGCTTGGTTTATTATCAAATACATGGTACCTACTATGTTTTTAAGAGCACATGAAAACCAGCAACTCATCCTAGAATTCCAAATCCTTGAATCCAAGCGCAAACAATGCAGCCGCTACAGAACCCAAGAGCCCGCCTGAGTCCAAGGAGGAGACACGATGTCATCTGGGACTCTGCTGCCCTGCTGTGAGCATCTTGGCCCTGCTTTCCTTAGCTTGGATCCTCAGCCAGGCTCTCTTCATCCCCAGCTCCTTCTTCAGACCTCATGACTGAAAGGACTCCAGAACTTTGCCAAGCCCAACAGTCTCTCCAGCATGTCCTGCCTGCCCTGGGAAGGAACCTACGCGGAGGCTCTGGCTGTATTTTGCAGTGGCACCAAGTATTACTGCAGCAATTCTGACATAGTAAGTATTACCTAGGTCCAAAATATCCTGTAAACAATATGCAGACAGTCTCACATGGGTCCAGAGCTATTTTCTGATTCTCTTGGTACTTGATAGCAGGGCGATAGGGAAAAAAGGGCTAATAATACATTCAGTGCATGCTCAACCAGTGAGTAATGTGTCAACTAGTAAGGCAAGAATGCATATGTTGCTACCGCCACAAGTAGGCGACATTCTCCAAAAACAGGGGATGCTGTGTCAGTCCTTTGAGCGGCTTTGAACAAGAGCAGCTCCAAGGGAAGCCACTGGCTTTCAAGATACTAGCCAGATGGACTGGCACAGCACGGCCTTCAGGTACACGTAGCCCTTACAACCGTCCGTTTAGTGACCAAATTGCAACAGCTCTGAAAAAAGTGAATGATGACTAACACAAAGGTGTCAAATTCAATTTCACTGAGGGCTGCATCAGAGCTATGTCTTGACTTTGGCGGGCCGGGTGTGACCAGGTGAGTGTGGCCAGCTTGACATCACTCGTGTTGGGGGCACCTGTGGTGGTCCGAGGGTTTTGCCTGTGAAAACAGGCTCCCAAGCTTCATTTTTGGCTGCAACTGCCTCCTGCAACCTTCTGCCAGCGAAAACGGAGCTTGGGAGGCTGCCCACAACCCTCCAGAGTATCTTTTCACTGGCAGAAGCACCACGGGCTGGTCCTTCACTGTTTCCAGGTCGGCCCCACGGGCCTTGCGTTTGACACCTCTAGTCTAACAGAAGGAATCTACAAATCTATTTTGGAAAAAACTTCTCAGAAGTTAACTTAGAAAATGCTTTTGCCTTTTAAAAAATAAAAAGAAGTTTCCATTCAGAAAGAAAGGTTCAGCTAAACTTTGTTGGTTTTCTATAGGCTTGTTGAAAAGGCTTGTGAAAATACTCAATGAAAAATATGCACTCTCTCTCTCCTCTCTCTCATAATGGTGAACATCCACCTAATAGATGTGCCATCTATATGAAATGGCTTGTAACTCAATTAGCATGGAATATTTCAAGAAGTGCTTTGCTAAAATTGAAATATATAATGTCCACACAATCCCCACAATTTACTTAGGAAATTAGCAGTCAAAAATGAATAACGTTAATCTGAGATTTGTTACTCGTAAATGTTTACTGATTATTGGAATGACTGCATTATTTATAGGATCAAATAGCTTTATTATCTGTAGGTGCTTATGTCAGACTGATTGGTCTCTCCTCTTTTCTGTCTTTAAAAAAAAGTTCTTGTCAGATCAGCTGTCACTTGTTCTCTAGGATTTTTCAGGGATCTGCAGATAGATGATCTCTGATTGTCCTCTGATCAGCCAGTGGCAGCTGTATTGATAGCTGAAGAGGGCTATATCTTACAAAATAGGGCACTGATGGCGAACCTATTCAACATCGACTGCCGAAAAGGTCGTGTAGAAATGGTGCATGCACTCATTAGGTCCGCACTCTGGAAAAGCCGAGCTTCTGGGTTCTAGCCTGCATTCACGCTCGACAATCATCTAGCCAGCATGCATGCGCATACTGGTTTTTGGCACTGCCATGCGCGTGAAGGGACCGCATTCCGGAAAAGTTGAACTTCCGGGTTCTGGCATGCACGCGCACCCAACTATCAGCTGGCTGGCGGGCATGTGCGCACTGATTTTCGTCACTGTCCCTCACGCGAAGGACAGCTGATCATCACCGGTGCATGTGGCCCAGAAACTCGGAAGACAAACAGGCAAAGCTGCATGTGCCGGGCAACATGGATTCGTGTGCCACTTTTGGCACGTGTGCCATAGTTCACCATCACAGAAATAGGATGTACTATTACTTTTCTTGGAATGAAAATAGCTATTTGTGGTCAAAATTTAATACACAGATTCGGAGATCTGCAGAATGAAAAAATGGACTCAATGAAGAGCTTGAGAATGAGAAAACTCCAGACTTTATCCATGATCTTATTACTGAGGGCACCCTGCTTCTCACTTTCTGCATTTGGAACGGTTCTGTGCTCTTTGCTTTTCTTCAGAAGTTTAAGAGCATCCTATCCTACTTCCTCTCATCTTTTTACCTTTCTGTCAGCTTCTGCTTTGCTGCTGCTTCAGCTGCCATGAAACGGGAAGGGGGGGGCGTGTATGTGGGAGGGTTTTAATTGATGTGCTGGAGGACTGCTGGAGGAATGTTCTAGGATGTACCAGTCGTTGGGGGTTGCGCATGCGTACGTGTTTCCCGCCTGCATCAACGGCCTTCACATTCCATCTTGGCCTGTCTTTTTGAAGTTATCTCACACCTGACATTTGAAGGACTTATGATTGGACTGGAGCTTTGATCCTAAGGGGGGGGAACGGGCTTTGCTATATATCAATTGCTTTCGCGCCATATTATTCAGATTTTGCTTCACTACTGCTCGCTTACCATTTATAATTAGTAAAAGTACTTTGGATTTCCAACCCATGGAGTCTCTTGGTCTTCTTTCCTAATTATGGAATGGAGTGGGGCGTGACAAGAAGCAAAATCTGAAAATATCCCTTTCCAGGAGATTTACGTCTACCGAGAAGGGAAATAATGTCTTCTCCGACCAGAGAGGAGGAAGGCGCCGTTGGAGGGACGGATTCCAGTGAACTGGGACCTCCCGACCTTTCTTTACACCAGCCCAGCCCGTCTGACCGACCTCTGCACGAAGATTTATTTCAACTGCAAATTTCCAGTCAGCCTGAGCCTTCCCCCCTACCCCGTTGGTCAACTTCAGTGGGGCAAAGAGAAATAGAGACAAGCTGGAATGCTGGACTCACCCAAAGACCACCTCAACAAACTTCGCTGGAGCCAGGTGCCGTGAGAAAACCTCAGGCGGGTGAGTTCCCTGAATATTGGAGCCAAAGGGGCGATGAAGGAGAATGGAGAAGTTATCAGCACCAGGGCCCCGGGAGAAAACCCCAGCGGAGTGAATTACCTGATTATTGGGGTCAAACATTTTTGGAGGAGAGAAGGGGGGAGGAGGAAAGAGACTGGAGAAGTTGGCAACGTCACCCACGCCAGGATTCTCCCCCACCCCCCCCCCCCTCGGCCCGTGTCACCCCCTGCGGCTAGAGGTTTTGCTGACCAAAGGGGACCTCCCCCCCAGGCTCCCCCCCGAAGACATCGGATGGCTAAAATCCCTCCCTTGCCTGTGCGTTTTAATGGTACTTCAACCAGCCTTCCCTCCTTTCTTATGCAAGTGTTTAACTACATGGAGATTTATGGCCGGGACTTTGAATCTGACACTTTAAGGGTCAGAATGGTTCTTTTATCTTTGGATGGTGAAGCGGCTACGTGGTCAACTGCTTTGCATATGTCTGGTTCTCCCCTCTTGGGGAATTTCAACCGTTTTATGGCGGCTTTCCGTCAACGTTTTGATGACCCGTTAACTGAGAAGCGGAACAAATTAAAGTTTTTAACCTTCGACCAAGACGATAGACCTGTCGCCCAATACATCCAAGAATTTCAATGTCTGTCTCAGTACATGAGAGGCTGGGGGGAGGATGCGCTTCTGGACAGATTTGCTGAAGGCTTAAACGCTGACATTTATCAACAATGTGTCAATCGTAACCTGCCGAGACGTTTAATCACTTGGTTTGAGCATGCTGCTGACGCTGAGCTTGACTTAATTCGTCTGCGTTATGCCACAGAAGAAAGAAGGAAGCGGAAAGAAAGGGCTGCCAAGTCCCTCCCCCCTCCTACTACTCAATCGCTTTCCAAACGACGAGGCGACGCGAGAGGGCCCCCTTCTGGCTCCTCCAGACCTTTAACATGTTTTCGCTGTGGCAAGCTTGGGCACACCGCCCCCGACTGTCGGGCGGCATTGCCCCTCTCAGCCCAACCCCCTCCCAGACGTGAGGGGAAACCTGCAAGAGGCTCTGAAAAGAAAAAGAAGGAAACGGCTTTCGCTGGAGAAACCAACCCCCCTCCTCTTGCCCAGCCATTGAAGGATGACGCGGATGCTAACTCCTCTTCTTCTGATGACTCTGATGACGACACTTCACCTCACTGGGTGAGTTCAAACAAGGGGCCCCTTCTACTCCCTATTGAATTAAAAGTTCCTCCTGAGGGAACACCTGCCACCCTCCTAGCGTTACTGGATTCCGGCTGTTCCCGGTCCATGATCAACCCAGCAATGGTTGAGAAATTAGGCCTCAAATTGCGCACTTTGAAAACCCCAATTGTGTTTTGCCAGATAGACGGATCGGTTGCGGGGGGGGGGGCGCCCATTTTTTTACTGAGCCTTTGGAAATGAAAATGGGTACCCACACTGAATTAATCTCTTTTGTGGTCGCACCTGGCATGGACAGACCACTTATTTTGGGCATCCCGTGGCTCCGGAAATGGAACCCTCACATAAATTGGCGGACAGGCCGCTTGCGTATTCGCTCCAAAGTGCCTCCAGTGGGGGAGGGCTCTCCAAACCAACCTGACGTCACTAACGTTCCTGAAGTAGCCGCTAGGGGGCAGGAGAGGATTGCAGGAGAGGAGAAAATTCCGAAAGAATATTTGGATCTTAAGGAAGTCTTCAGCGAGCAATCTTCGGACATTCTGCCCCCCCCACAGGCCTACTGATTGCTCCATTGACATTTTGCCCGGGGTCAAACTCCCAAAACCCCGCATTTACTCCATGTCACCCAGGGAAATGGAGGAGATGCGTTCTTTCATTGACAAAAATTTGAAACGTGGTTTCATTGAACCGGCCCGACCCAAGGTGGCGGCCCCTGTGCTGTTTCGTGAAAAGAAAGATGGGTCTCTTCGTTTATGTTGTGACTTTCGCAACCTTAACGCCATCTGTACTCAGAACCTCTACCCACTCCCCTTGATGAAGGACTTGTTGGCGCAACTGGGGAAGGGCCGCATCTTCACTAAATTGGACCTGCGAGAAGCTTACTATAGAGTACGCATTAAGGAAGGGGACGAATGGAAGACCGCATTCAACTGCCCTCTTGGTTGTTTCCAGTTCCGGGTTATGCCTTTTGGCCTACAGGGGGCGCCTGCTGTATTCATGCAATTTATTAATGAGATCCTGCACGATCATCTCTATAAGGGCGTTATCGTATATCTGGACGATATCCTCATTTATACCCGCTCTTACGACCACCACGTCAATCTGGTGCGCACTGTTTTGAAAAAACTCCGTGCTGCCAACCTGTATGCCAAATTGTCTAAGTGTGAGTTTCACCAAACTACTATTGACTATCTGGGCTACCGTATCTCCCCTGATGGCGTTGAAATGGACCCTGACAAAGTGAAAGCGGTCACTGAATGGGACGCTCCCAAAACTCGTAAACAATTGCAAAAAATTTTGGGTTTCGCTAATTTCTACCGCCAATTTATTCCCTCTTTTGCCGACATTGCTCTCCCTATTACTAATTTGCTCAAAACTAAAGGCGAACCGAAGCCTAAACCCAATAAGCCTTTGGACTGGACCATGGAATGCCAGGCGGCATTCGAAAAGCTTAAACGCCTTTTTGCCGCTGAACCAGTTCTTAAACATCCTGATCTCAACCAGCCGTTCGTGGTCCAGGCTGATGCCAGTGATGTCGCCGTTGGGGCAGTTCTGCTACAAGCCAATGACCAAGGTAACTTGCAACCTTGCGCGTACACCTCACGTAAACTCACTGACACGGAACGACGCTGGGCGGTCTGGGAGAAAGAGGCTTTTGCAGTCCGTTGGGCCCTCGCTACTTGGCGCCATTTCCTTGAAGGCTCTAAACACCCATTTGAAGTGTGGACTGACCACAAGAATTTGGAAGCGTTGCGCACACCTCGCCGTCTCTCCCCAAAGCAGATGCGTTGGGCCCAATATTTTAACCGTTTCAATTTCACTCTAAAGTATATCCCGGGCGGAAAGAACTTCATGGCCGATGCTTTGTCCCGGTTACCTCAGTATAATTGTTCCAAACTGAGTATCGTCCAACCGCTCTTGGCAGCTCCGGTGCTCACACGTCAACAGGCCAAGGCTCAAAAGGACGTGCCTCACGATCTGCTTTCTGACCTTAAAGCGGCTCTTCCTCAAGACGACTGGTTCCTGAACCATCGGGACGAGTGCACCATGAGGGACGATCTACCGTGGATTGGTGCTAAATTATACATCCCCGCGTCCCTACGTCTTGTGGTCCTTCGTCGCGCTCATGACTCCAGGATGGCGGGTCATTTTGGATTCGTAAAAACTTTACACCTCGTGAAGAGACAATTCTGGTGGCCCTCTTTAAAAAAGGACATTGAACTTTATGTATCCAGTTGCCCGGTTTGCGCTACCGCCAAAAAGCCGCCGGGGAAGCCTCACGGACTTCTGCAGTCCGTCGCCCGCCCGGTGGCCCCGTGGAAGGAGATTTCTATGGACTTTATTGTGGAGCTTCCCGAGAGCCAAGGGCACACCGTCATCTGGGTGGTTACTGATTTGTTCTCCAAGCAAGTTCATTTCGTGCCTTGCCACAAGATTCCTTCCGCCAAGGCGTTGGCTAAACTATTCCTTTCCCACATATACCGCTTGCATGGGGTTCCCGACCGTATTATCTCCGATCGTGGGGTCCAATTCACATCTAAATTTTGGAAAGAGTTCCTCACACGTATTGGCTCCGCCCAGGGCCTTAGCTCCGCCTACCATCCTCAGACTAATGGCGGCTGTGAACGTACTAATTCCGTCCTTGAACAATATTTACGTTGTTTCATCAATTATCAACAGGACGATTGGGTGGACTTGTTACCACATGCCGAAGTGGCCTATAACAATTCGGTTCACTCCAGCACGGGTTTCACCCCTTTCCGGGTCGTTTACGGCCAGGATTTTGTTCCTATTCCCGAACTGCCTACGGCCCAGCCTCAGGTTCCTTCCGTTGCAGACTGGAGTGAACGTCTCAGTCGCCTTTGGCCCCTCACTCTTTCCACCTTGGACGCTGCCCATAAGGCTCATAAGAAGCAGGCTGATAAGAAACGCTCTCAGCCTTATGAGTACCACGTTGGGGATTTAGTGTATTTGTCCACGAAGTTCTTGCATACTACACATAAGTCTAGGAAATTGGGTCCCAAGTATGTTGGCCCTTTCCCAATTGTGAAAGTTATCAATCCTGTTTCTGTTCGTTTGCAATTGCCCAAACATCTCAACCGGATCCATCCGGTGTTCCATATCAACCTCATCAAACCGGTTCGGGTGTCCGACCTACGGCCCGCAGATGACCCTCCACCTGCTCCGTTGCTTATTGATGGGGAACGTCATTTTGAAGTCCGGGACATTCTGGATTCCCGCAGACACCGTAATCGCATCCAATACCTTGTGGCTTGGAAACATTTTCCCCCCTCCCACACGGAATGGGTTGATAAGTCCCACGTTCGTGCCCCCCGCTTACTCCAGAAATTTTATGCTGCTTATCCCGACAAGCCTTGACTTTTCTCCTTTCCCTCTCTTGTTTGTTTGTTGTTTGTCTGTTTTGTTTGTTTTTTCTTCCAGGCCTGACAGCCTTTTTTCCGGGGGACGGCCGGATGTCAGCTTCTGCTTTGCTGCTGCTTCAGCTGCCATGAAACGGGAAGGGGGGGCGTGTATGTGGGAGGGTTTTAATTGATGTGCTGGAGGACTGCTGGAGGAATGTTCTAGGATGTACCAGTCGTTGGGGGTTGCGCATGCGTACGTGTTTCCCGCCTGCATCAACGGCCTTCACATTCCATCTTGGCCTGTCTTTTTGAAGTTATCTCACACCTGACATTTGAAGGACTTATGATTGGACTGGAGCTTTGATCCTAAGGGGGGGGAACGGGCTTTGCTATATATCAATTGCTTTCGCGCCATATTATTCAGATTTTGCTTCACTACTGCTCGCTTACCATTTATAATTAGTAAAAGTACTTTGGATTTCCAACCCATGGAGTCTCTTGGTCTTCTTTCCTAATTATGGAATGGAGTGGGGCGTGACACTTTCCTTTCAGTAACTGTGAGTCAAAAAATTACATGTAAAGTAAAATACACTTTAGGAATGATGAACTTAAGAAAAGACTGAGCCAGAGTCAATGGCTGAATTAAGCACACAACAGCCTTACACAATGGGAGAACCCAATCACCATTTGCAGATAACAAAAAGACAGAGAGGAGAGAAGAGATTGTAGAAAACAGGACTGGTGCAGAATCACCAGCTGGTTTTGTGTCTCAAGTGGGACTAGAACTCCCAGTCTTCCAGCTTCTAGCCTGATGTCTTAACAATTGCACCATTCTAGTTCTCAAAAGGGCCTTACAAGAATCCAAAAATGCAAGCCAAAAATGCAATTAAAATCAGTCTCATCATATTGTTCAGTTATCAGTTAAGACTTGATTTTGCAGTCTCCATCCTGAATAGTCAAAGAGAGCTTCCAAACATACTTCTTTGAGGAATGATTCCACAGTCTGGGAGCCACACAGGAGAGGATCTTCTTCTCATTGGCGGGAGAAGAGCTTCTGGCAATGGGGTCATCAAGAGGCAGAAGGGCCTCTTCTGCTGATCCAAGTAAAGGGAGAGGTTCATGGGAAGCCATGTGGCCATACAGCATCTTAAATCATGCCTGGTTAGCAGCCAGTAACCTCTGCCAATCTCTCAGGATAGGTGCTATATGATCCCTGCTTCTTGTACCAATCTGGTCACTGCCTTTTGCACCAAATGCAATTTTGGCCACTTTACAAAGGAAGCCCTATTGCAGTTGTTGAGATTGTTTTGGACAGATGTCAGCCCGGGGACACGACAGAGGTCTGTGGAGCAGCACCAATCAATGATCAAGGGGATGAACATGAGTCCCCCACAGCACCATCTTCTAGGAGTGGATGGAATCACTGCAGAAATATCTCCCCGCTTCAACTCCACCAGACAACCTACAGTAGAAGGTCACCATAGTTGATGAGATGAAAAGCAGTGAAGAGGTCCAAAACTAACAGAGCTGCACTGTGATGGAGTACAGTGAAGCAGCCATTTCCTAGGAAAGACAGAGCACAATCCAAGGCAGGGCACAGACAAGACACAACACAGTCTGGATCTGGAGAGGAAGTGTGTTAGGATAGCCACTCCCTAAGAATCTCAAAGGACTTATCCATTAAGCTGAGAGTAGGAAAGATTTAGTCTTCTATTGGGTGTGAGCAAATAAAAACGGAAGCTTGGCTGTATTGCTGGCATTCTTGGGCTGGGCCTTGGCATGCATTCCCATCATCGACTTTCCAATGTAGATCATCCACCAAGTGAACAAAACAGTCTCAGGATCATTTCCCAGATGAACCCGATTGAAATGTATCCAGATAATCAGATTTAGAGATGTAATGGTATATCCAGAAAAAAAATCAAAAGTAGAGATGGGAGAGAATATTCTGGAAGGATGGCAAAGTTTGCTCCACTTAAGTGAACACTTTGACTTGTCACGCCTGGCACTGTGTCATTTTTTCAGTGAACTACTTTCCAATGCTAGAAGCATCGCTAACACATAAATATTATTCCTGTCTCATGTAAGGAAAAGAAGGGATCGAGAGCAATCAATACATACTAGCCTGTTGCTAGTTTTTTCCATTTATTATTTGACTCTTTTAAGCATGTCCTTTGTCAATTTCATAACTTTGCCACTGAGAAAAAAGTTTATGAACAAGGAAAGTATAGTTATTTTATACAAAAAAATTGATGCCAATTAAAGATGGCTTGAGAGCGGAATGCACTCCTATGAGCCTAAATAGCTTTACATACTTCTTCAGGAAAAGGGAGTTAGAAGTTAGGCAATTCTGTATACCGGAAAAGTTACAATCTATTTCCAAAAGCAACGACACTCCCTCCAACACATACCAGATAACACACCCATTGACTCTGAGGAACAAGAAAAACTAAATCCAGTTGATAGCTATACACCATCACTTGTGATTATAGGAAAACTTCCCTTTGCGTTATAAATCAAAATACAAATGGAGACACTCCTTTAAGAAGATGATTACTGGCAAATGGACTTGGAAGTGTGTGTTTTGCCCAATTGAAGAAGTTTTCTGCCAGTCAAAGGCAACTAATCCTGCTTCCCAGTCTCACTTGATAGAACTGAACCTTCTATGCAAACAATCAAAATCAAAGGTTTCCTTGTAACCTAATTTTTCCCATATAACTTTCATTAAAAATGGTGTGGGGGGGAAAGCTTTATACCCTGTTCTAATTATCGATTCCTGGTTATTATCTATTGATTCTGAAGGTTAGAAGAGATTTGGGGTATCAGCTACGGTAGTCCAACCCATTGACCAACAGAATGGCATAACTCACCGCGGATAGCACTATTGCCACACCAAGTCACTGCCGCTAAGTCACCACAGGACAACTCCATGCAGCCAACTTGCCACAGGGACAACTCACCATAGGCAGCTGAAGGGCTCAGAACCACTGCTGATACTACAGCCATGCCAGGCTCAGAGCTGCTGGTAATGCCGCACCAGGCACTGTGCCAGGCTCAAAGCTGCCACCAATGCCCTGTGTGAGTTCAATGAAGCAGTGGCTCCGCAGAAGCAGTGACAGTGGGTGTGCAAATGGGAAGCCCCCCGTCTCCATTGTCTCCCTGCTGCCCACCATGACTGCCATCACCACCATCCTGGCCTCTTCCCCTTGCAGCTTAGTGTGGCAGCAGCGGTGATGGGTGTGAAAAGGGGAAGCCCCCGGCGACCTCCCCATCGTCCACTCCGCCTTGTGCTCTGCCCACCTGCTTGCTCAACCACCTGGCTCTCTCTCCACCTGCCTGTGGCAAGTTGGCCATGAGTAATTGTCCTGCGGTGACTTGGCAGAGGTGAGTTGGTGGTGACAAGCTGGCCACAGAGAATTGTCCTGAGCCCCTGTGCAGGATAGGAATTGACCACAATAACCAGTCAAGACAACCTCTCTTTAAACCTCTTTGCAAAGGATAATGTACTACCTCCTTGTCCATTACTGAATAGCACTTAGTAGTAAACCATCTTTTCTGAAGTCCAAGTGAAATTTCCTTTCTTACAAGATAAGACAGAAAGAGAACAAACGCAAAGCATACGAGGCCATCAAGAGAGTCAAGGAATTGCAATGGAAATGGCCTGGTCACATAGCAAGAAGAACTGAAGGCAGGTGGACCAAGGCAGCCATAGAATGGATCCCACTTGATAAAAAGCATCCACAAGAGAGACCTAAAACAAGATGGATGGAGGACACCAACAAGTATTGCGAGCCCAATTGCAAAAGAAAGCTCAGGACTGTATTGGTTGGAAACAATGGAAGAGGCCTTCATCCTGCAATGGATAGACAATGGCTAAAAGGATCATGTCGAATAAGCCATTGTTTCTTTTCCTGCCTTTTGGAATCAAGAAAACAACTGTCCACATCTTGCTTCACTGAGACTGTTGAGAGGTATAGACTTAAAGCCTCCCCCTACCCCCAACAAATGTCTTCACTCCCTTGCTAAACCCCAGACTGAAATAATGGGCCACCCATTGCCTACAGCTTTTAAAGGATTAAGTCTTCCTGATGCAAAGGGTTTCTCCTCATGGAATACAGCTCTTCTTCTGGGGAAGGAGAAAATTTTGAATTCTTGAACAGAACTCTAGAACAGCAGGTTTTAGAATGAGCCTCCTTTACACCCTATAATTAATACAGACAAGTCTTAACTCATTTATCCACTAATTATGCAACTGTGTTGGAAAGCTGAACACCTACTATGAAGTATTATTAGTGGATAAATTAGTGGATAAACATGTACTCTTTGTATTTTAAAAAAGTAAACAACCCAGTAAGACTGCCTCCTGAAAACAAACTAATTATTCACAGAAGAGTCTTTGAAGCTATTTCAAAGCTGTAACACCTATAGCCAAAATCCCTTGAAAAAATGAGCTTGCTATGTATTCAATTGCACTCTCCAACAAATAATCCTCAACCAAGATTGTTGTGCTGATTAAATGGACACACCTTCAGTTCATCTTACAAGCAAACTAAAATTCTAATCTTTCTCATGAATTGCTAAATTCATTCCCCCCAGAATATTACAGAATTTGGAATTAGAGTCAGTTTGGCCACATTCAGAACCAGACCCAAATTGTGGCATAACTAGCATATAACCACATAGTACAGAAGTACTATGTCCCCAAACTGAACAGAAACATTTCAAAGGAAATTTAATGTAATCATTAATCATAATTACATGTTATCATCAAATAATGATGGCAACTGGGGCATTATGTGATCGCCATTTGCAACCTTCTGATGGCTTCCCCACTCAATTTATGGCAAATTGAGATCACATATGAGGTGGGATATTCCATAAGGATACAAGGAGTCGTCACAATTACCTTTTGTTCAATTGCTGAATAACTGTTGGTCATTAAAAACAGAGCCACCTATAGTTCACTTTTCCTATATTGTTTTTCTTGGCATTATATAATTCCAGAAAATCTACAATAATTTACAGGCTAGTCACTAGATTCCAGATAGTACTTCAAAAGTATACAAGAAGCATGTTTTATGCACAAAAAGCAGCATAACTTAAAATATGACTTCATGCACCATTTCAAACAATACAAGACAATCTATTACACAACGTGCACAGTAGAGACTAAAAGAATAAACATGGGTGCAAATATTACTCTACAAGAATAGTAGAATATCCTTGCAAGATTACACCTTTGAGATAGTTATTCCAATAAAATAAGCAATTTTATATCAACATCAACAACAAAAAGTTCAATGTCTTTGCTGGGATACTCTTTTTACAGAATACATGGAATGTATCAGTTGGAAAAAGTTCATCCACTAGTTTGCAAGGACTCTTTGATCCGTCTCACATGCGTTATCAAACCACTTTTCCGGGGTCTCTATGTATTTGGTTTTTCCTATTCAGATGCAAGGCCCCACACTTTACACAGGTGAAAGTGGACTGGCCGTAATGTTCAAACATTTGTAAGGTAATTTGAATTGTGATTTTGTCCTTTAAGGCATTAGCCAATTTCCCTACATTAGTGTTATTTAACAAATTTTATAAACCTCTCTTCTACTTCAACATTACTAACCTAAATGCCATGGGGAAAACCCCCCACTATCAGTTGTGACAAAGATTACTGAGTATAGTGATGAATCTACTGCACAAGATCTAAAACTCCTCAACAAACGCACCTCAGCACTCCTACCTTCCGAGAATATTAAAACCACACACTGGCAGTACAGCCATCTGCTAACCAAATGTAGATTACGACAAGTTGCAACACTTGGCCAAGTATTTTGCAGGACAGTTAATCTTGTCTTTGCTCTCTTTACATCCGATTTTGAGTATGCATCCAAGGTGTACCTGTTCTGTTCATTCAGTATGTCAAGCATCAGCAATATTCAGGTGGTTACTGAACACAAAACAAAAGTACTGCCTTCATTGTGCTGAGGACCTTGCAGCCTAATTCGACTTCATGGGCCAGAGTTCTACATGGAAGAAACAGATGTGATCAGAGTTCGTATTCTGCTGTATCCCATGGGCAGCTTACAACAGTTGTTTGGTATTGCTTAGAGAAGACTCAACATTCACATGCAACATTTTAATCCACATCTGTCAAAGTGGCATCTTGAGATGTAGCCCTAATCTGGTAAAGCACAGAGAATGTAGGATGAAAAACAGGCATTCCAAAGAAGCCGATTGTAAAAGCTGTAAGTTTGATTTTGGATTCCCTTCAATTGGCATGCAAGATAATGGATAATATTAGGGCAAAGGTAACACCCCCAGAGCTACTTTGATCAGTAAGAACAGAAAAAGCTCATACACCAAGAGAGATCCTCTCTAAGAAAAAAAGGTACAAAAACGGCCTCAAACTCCATTTTTCAGCAGACAGAATCCATACTTTAAAATCCAGCCTTGACCGGACAACAGTTAAGAAATAAAAACTGTTGAGCGGTCGGTCCAAAGTTCAGAAACTGCAGAAACGCCACTTCAGGCGGCAGCAAAACCTCCCCGCTGAGAAGAGGCCCCTGCATCGCTTTCACAGGAACCGTTTCTCCAGACGAACAAGCGGCTTCACTGCCGCCCTGCAGGGCGCTTTCCCGGCCCCCCTTCCGTGAAAGGCGGGACCTGCGGGCTGCAGACCGAGTGGGCTCCGGGAGGTGGGAAAGTCCGGGGAAAGAAGGCGCCTCCCCCGACCCGGCCTTCCCGCCGCGGCCTCCGGGAACCTCCGCTGGGACGGGCTGAAGAGGTTGCGCCGCTGCCAAGAGAGCCGGGTTTTCCCCGGCGCGCTTCCTCGCCTCCCCTCCCCGCCTCCCCTCAGCCGCCGCCGCCGCCGCCGCCATCCCGGACGCCTTGCCCTACCCGCAGGAGCCGGCCGTACCCCTTGGCGCCAGCCCGCCCGGACTTTCGGGGAGGAGGAGGGAGGCCTCGCCTCCGGCGCAGAGGGCTAAGCGAGCGAGCGGCTTCTGGGCAGCCACGGAGACCCCCCTCCGCCTGTCCAGGGAGCTCCGGCGGCCGAGCCGCACCGGGAACGCCGGCGGCCGCCGAGAACGACCCCGTCCGCGCTTCCCCGCTCACCCCTCCGAGGCCGCTCCCGGCGGGCGAGGCCTCCGGCTTCCTCAGACGCGACTTGAGGCTCTTCATGGTGCCGGTACCGGAGCCGCCGCCGCCCGGCGGGACGGAGCACCACTTTCCTCAGCCGCGCGGGAGGAGCGCAGGCGCCGTGTCAGACAGCCCCGGCCAATCGGGCCGCGAGGGGGGCGGGACTTCCTTGCCTGGCCTCTGGGCGGAGCCGGCGGGGCCTTCGAAGGGCCGCTCCCTCCCTCCTCCCTCTCTCTCTCTCCTTCCCTCCCCGCGAGCGGTCCTTGGGGAAAACGAGGCTGGGAAGCGCCTCCTCGGCCTCGTACAACGGCAAAGAGCCCAGGGATTCTCCCAGCTCCTAAACCGGAAGCCGGCAGGATGAGGAGCGACCAAGCGGGGGGGGGTCCGGAGCGCGACCGGAAGGGCCTGCTTGCCGAGTCCCACCTGCTGACACTAATAGGGGGGACCTGGAGCTCCCCGCTCCTCTCACGGCTGGTGAGACGGGGAGAATCAGCCTGCGAGTGGTGGCCTTGCAGCTCCATGCGCGGAAGGGCTTGTGGCAACCGACACCCTAATTTCCACAGGGAACTATTGGAGCTCACAGAGCAGCCTCATGTGCCAACGGCTTGGTCCCCTCGTCCAATTGCAGCTGCAGGGTTTTCTTCAAGGGAAGCCCGTCTACCAGCCTTGCAGTCATCCTCGGTGAAGCTGGCCAACGCGTGCTTGCCCATGAACGCTGCCTCCCAATCTATCAAAAGGAGCAATCGGCACACCTAGTGAGTCTGCAGAAGTCCTCTTGACCGCAGCTACCATGTGTTAATGGAACAGGAGTTCAGGGGGGGGCTCCCCAGTTTGCTTGCTGGTTCTGTTAGCGATAATGCCAATCCAAACTATGGGTGGAAAGTCATTAGATCCAGGGAATGCTAAAGCCTAAAGTCTTCTCTGCAATCAGCACCACCTGGAACTGACTCCAAAGGAAAAAAGATAACAGCACAGCACCACGTCTCCATTCTTAACTCCCAAACCTGGCCCAGGAAGATATCATGGTTAAGGATATCAAGGGTCATTGCGAGATCAAGGAGGGCCAGGATAGAGAGGCCAAACCCAGCTCCTACCAGAGGTCAATACATGTGAGATCAATGCTGCTTGAGGCCCATATCCAGACCTGACGCCCAACCAAAGGGTTCTGAATAATCTGCTTCTTCCAGGGTTCTCTAAATGGCAGTGCAGCCACTTTTTCAACATCCTTCCCAAAAAGGAAAAATTGGAGACAGGACAGACATTCTCTAATGTGGTGGATCCAATCATGTCTTCTTGCAGAAGGAGTAAATCACCACCTACTTAACCAATGGTGACATCTCCCTCTGCATGAACATCATTGGGATCAGTGGATGGCATCTCTGGGTGTTTCAACTGAAGCCTGCATAAAAATCTTTATTGCCCATGAGGTGTCATGAGAACCCATTCTATCATTTTTACCTGTGGCTGTGCTGGACCAATGCACCAGAGTTCTGGTTTTATGATGCCTTTGATTAAAACTTACTAACATCTGCTAGAGTCATTTTTGATCCATAGAGATAAGTTGTTTTATAGTGAGTTCAGATAAATCACCAGATCTGTATCAAGACTGATTCTCACTTTTACCTACATTTTTCCTTCACTTGTAGCTTGACAATAACAGATTGGGGGTGGGGCAGTTTTTAGAAGTTAATAAGTTTCTGTTGTGGTCCATCAGACTCAGACGATGAGGTTGGGGAGGAACATGGGCCAGTTCTGGAGCCTGGGGAAGGCTCTGATGGATGCTCTGTGTCAGACACAGAGATAGAGTCTGACATTTCCCAGCCACCGGAGAGGGGGCTGTCTTTAGAGGCTTATATGAGGGAGAACAGCTGGGGCATGTTCCAGATAGATGTATGCGCAGAGCAGTTAGGAGAGGTGAACAACAGAGGACAAGGAGTCAACTCGGGAAGCAAAGCACATGTGGGTGTTGAATGGCTCCTTCCTGCCTGGGGAATAAATAGAAGGAAAGGGGAATGGTTATCGTAGGAGGCAATAGTTTGTATTTCTGAAGATTTGTTCATTGTGTTTTGTGCCAGAGACTCCTTGCCAGAACTTAATTTGCAGCCTTTCGGCTGGGAGCTCATAGCAATTATCCCAAGTAACTGATAAGGTATGAAACTACAATTAATTCCTTGAAGGACTATTGCCTGGATTTTTAGGTGGGTGAATGCAATTAATTCACAAGAGGTAAATAAAGGGTTTTTTCCATGATGAGTCTATTTCTTGCTTCTGCTAAGGCTGGGTCAGAACAGTTCCCATTTGAGGTGTGGACAGACCACAAGAACCTAAAGACATTAAACACCCCAAGGAAGCTATCCGCTAAGCAGGTCTGATGGGCTCAGTATTTTAACAGCTTCAATTGGGGGGGGGGAGGGTTTCTTAGCAGATGCCCTCTATTATATGCTCCAGTACAGAAATGCCCAAGAGGAAGTAGTAAAAGTCATCATCCCATTCAGGCAGCTCACAGCACCAGTGCTTATGAGACAGCAAAGAATGGTCTGCCTGCAGTCAGGTAGAGACTCGATGCAGCTGCTAAAAGATGCCTTGGGGGAGAGGGAACAAGTGGTTCCAAAGACATAAGTGTGACTTGATGGTAAATAATGGCTTGGCATGGAAGGGGAGTAAGTTGTACATCCCAGCCAACCTTAGTCCTGCAGGGGAGCCATGACACGAAAATCGCAGGGCATTTTGCCTCTGTGAAGACCATTTGGTAAAGAGACAGTTTTGGTGGCCAAAAATGAAAAAGGACATAGAAGCCTATGTGGCCAGTTGCCATGTGTGTGCCTCTATGAAGCACCTTCCTGGGAAGCTTCCAGGTTTGCTACAGTCAGTAGCCAACTCTGCTAACCTGTGAGAGAAGATATCCATGGACTTTATTGTGGAGTTGCCTGAGAGTGCTGGGAATACATTAATCTGGACTGTGATTGACCTGTTCTTGAAGCAAGCATACTTTGTGGCATGTCCAAAGAATCCCTCAGCCCATGTCCAAGCCAAGATGTTTGTGCAGCACATCTACAGACATGAAACAATAATTACAACACCTAATTCCTATTGGGGCTGCTGAGGGTACTTAGTATAAAACCATAACTAACCTTGCTATCTAACATCTGGAACAGCCACCCACCTGCTAAATGATAGCCCCTCCACCATACTAGATATCGTAACTTTCCCTTGAGATACCTGGAATCAAGAATCTTTTTGACCTCATAGTGCTCCTCTCCCTTGACTAGGATGGATGGAGGAGGTAGTTCTCTAACTGATCTCAACCCAGGCTCCTGAAAAGGTTTGAATGAAATACTGGATGATCCCGTCTGAGGCTTTTCGGCAACTTTAGCTCCACTGTCACTGGATTTGCAATATGCTTGTAGCTTAGGAGTGAAATCAACATGAGGGATACACCATTTGATTACACCAATCGCACAAAGTCCTTGTGAAAAGGAATGGGTGTCACAGAACATACTATCATAGGGCTGGAAGGGCCCATGGTGTTGTTCTAGTCCAACTCCCTATTCATAGCAGGAACCTCATTTAATCCTAATCAAATGGTTGTCCAGTCTATTTTTGAAAACCTATGGTGAAGGAGCACTCACAATTCTAGGAAGCAAACTATTCCACTGATTAATTGTTCTCATTTCCTTTTTATTTCTAGGTTGTATCTCTCTTTAACAAGTTTCCACCTGTTGCTGTTGACTTTACTCACTATTGAACTGCATCATTGGATAGATTGTTAGATAGATCTTGTCCCCAATGGCCACAGATTAAGATGATGTGGATTGTCTAAGAACAAATGATTGGCAACTTTGAAGAGAGTGGTTTAAAATAAGGAGAAAATTTCTAACAGAGAGTTATGAAGCAATGGAGCAGCTTATTTCTAATCACGGGCTTTCCAAGAAAAAAAACAATACCGTTAGTCCAGAATGGTAGGGGAATTCCTGCTGTGAGCAGGGACTTGGACTTGAAGACCTCCAAGGTTTCCTCCAATTCTATAATTCAAAGAAATGTGGCCTTCATCAGGCAAAGGTTCAATTGGTAGGTGAGAGAAAAGAGCCAAAGACAGAACATATTATTGCTTGGTGTGGTATATGACCCCAATAGGATTTTTGCAAAATTTATCTCCACATACTCTGTGTGTTGTATACATTGAACTAATCCTCCATGCATAATTAAATTGATGCCTGATTTAACCATACACTTAAACATATGCACTGGATTTGTGCAACACCATGGGTTAAAATATGATTATCTGATTTATGGTGTTGTGTGAATATAGCCTTTATCTCTCTGAGAAAGGCATGCTAGTTCTCTAGATAGCACTTTCTTCAGCTGGGGAGTGGGGCAATCAGGGACCTATCCCAAATCAAGCAAATATTCACAGTGCGGGATCTTTTTTTCTGCATGCCAGGATGGTCTTTCACATTAAGACAGTTTCCTGAGAAAAGCAAGTTAACCTTCTCCAAGCTGCAGAAGCACCAGCAGAAAAAGGGTTGAGCAGAAAGAAGAACTTTTATCCACCTGCCCTTCCTCTTCAATTATTTTAGAAGTTGCAGCAGCTGACAAATAAGAATTAATTGGCTAGGAGCTGTTAAAATGCACTTGGAGTCATTAACCTGGCTCACTTATGGAGCCTGTCTGTCTTGCCTATGTGGTATCTGAGCCAGGTGATTTTAAAGCAAAGCCTTTTGCAGAGGTTGAGAAATGGTCTCATAAGGCAGCTGTCCTCCAGCTGGTGTCTCTAAGGCTATATTGACTGAAATTATGGGTGTTGCAGTCTGACAAGCCTGAGGCTTTCATGTCGAGGCAGGCTATTCTAAAGGTCGGGACAACAGGTACTGAGAGAAGCAAGGGACTCTGGGAAAAAGAGCACTTTGCCAGTGGTGGACCATCTCTTAATCTCAATCTGGACTTCTAGATGGACTCCAATATGATCTAAGGATTTGCTCAGATATAAATGTTTTTACATCCAACTATTAATGTCTTTAAAGCTGGGCAACAGACTAGAAACCGACTGGGAGCTACTGAGCTGACAAAAAGGCCCAGTTAGTCACCAATTGCTTTCTTATAGGCCAGGTGAGATTCCAGACCATCTTAGAATTTGACACAAAAACAGGAGGCAATATTAACAGGAGGGACAATTGAATTTAAATAGAGAGGGACAATACATACTTGATAGAAAACTTCCTTGAGTGAATATAGGTTTTAGTCAATTTATTTATTTATTTAGAAAATTAGAAAATAATTTGTGACCTTAAGCAAACAGCTCTGGTGACCAAAACAAAAGCTACATCAAGAGCATGCCAAACATGCACCCCATGAGGGGGGGGGACAGTATTGTGAAGCAGGTCCATGGTGATCATGAGCTCTCAAACCACCTCTGCTCTGGGGCCACAGAAGGCAGGTAGAAGTGTGCCAGAATGATAAGCCAGGGAAACTCCGTGTCAAGGAGCCCACAGACAATGAGCACAAGCAGGGAAGCCAGTGTGCCGCAGAGAGAGTGTAGCAGTAATCCCAACTGATTATGGAACAGTTTCATGAATGGCTTTCATCATCATCACCTTAGCCATTGTCTATCCATGGCAGAATGAAGGCCTCTTCCACTGTTTCCAACCAATACAGTCCTGAGCTTTCTTCTGCAATTGGGCCCACAATACTCGTTGGTGTCCTCAATCCATCTTGTTTTAGGCGGAGGTAGTATTCAACCGGTTCGGACCAGTTCAGGCGAACCAGAAGCAGAAATTTGACCTGGCCCCTGCCAGCCAAGTTGCCGGTCACCCACTCTCTCCACCTGCCTGCTCACCGCTTGCCTTCCTCACCTGCTTGCCCCACCCAGTCAGTCCTCACCTCCTATGGGGCACACTGGGTCCTCGCTTGTCCATACGCAGTGTCTTTGCTCTGCAGTTTGCCTTTCTAAGCTGCCTTGCCACGCGGTGCCTGCACCATGATATCTGTATCAGCTGCCCTGATCTGCCTGTTACAGGTAAGTCTGTGAGTCGCGCAACCCCCCCACTGTCTCCAGAGCTTGCGGTCCCCCCCTCCACTGTCCCTGGGCTCACTTGGCTAGCTAAGCCGCCAGCAGAGCCCCGTCTCAGGTGGTGACACTGGCTGTGACTTAGCTAGCTTCCTTCCCCCACTGTTCACGCCTGCCTTCTCCTGCCTTCTTCCACATGGCCCGTGGCCTCACCATGCTTCCCTGCCTTCCCAGCGGTCCCTGTGGCCAGGTCCATTGCCCACGCTTGCCTAGAGAACCCAGGCAGTCCTCAAACTACATCCTCCCCCCCCAGGCCAAAATAATTTACCTGGCCTGTGGTCTGCCGCACTTGGCCAAAGGGCTGTAGATGGGGTCAGTGCAGGTGGGGGTGGCACGAGCACAGGTGGCTGAAGCGGTTTGGGTAAGGCTCTTACCTTACTGTCCCATCTGTAAAGCGCTGCAGCGGAGAAAAGCAGCTGCTGACCCGGAGAGCACATGGAGCTGCTCCACGTAGTCACCAGTGACCTGTTTGCAATTCTCTTCCCTGCTGCTCTTGCTGTGCTGTCTTGTGCAGCGAAGTGAAATTTACAGTAAAATTTATCTTAGCAACCAGGAGTTGCCACTTTGGGTCCCATCCAGAAAATGCTCTGGGTGGCAGAGAGAAACTGCATTCAACCTGGCTGTTTTTCTCTGCCACTCACAGCACTTTCCTGATGGGAGTGAAGTTGAACCCAAAGCTAAATTTTGCTGTTTCTCTCTGCCACCCACAGCTTTTTCTGGACTAAGACTTAACAGGAGGACCCAAAACGGCAACTCCTGGTTGCTAAAGTAAATGTTGCTGTGCTGCATGGGGTGGGGAGGGGAGGGGGGGAGATTTAGAAAACTCATCTTCATAAATGGGAGAAAACAAAGCAACAGGGAAGCAATGTGCCAAATATACAAAAACCAAAAACAATTCCAGACATGTGTGACCCCAGGTGGACGGGCATATATCCGTGACCCGTCAAAACCACGGTCCACAAAAGCGCGATCGACGAAAGCGCGCATTTGACATCATCATAGCGCGACGAAAAAAATTAAAAATTGAAATAACAATAAAATTAAAGCAAGCCGATTCACATAAAGGTAAGGGTTAGGTTTAGGTTTAGGGTTAGGGTTAGGTTAAGGGTTAGGGTTAGGTTTAGAGCGTTAGGGTTACGTTAAATTTTACGTTAAAGGTTAGCGTTAGGTTTAGCGTTAGGTTAAGGGTTAGGTTTAGGGTTAGATTTAGGCTTAGGTTAAGGGTTAGGTTTAGGGTTAGGTTTAGGGTTAGGTTTGGGGGGGTTAGGGTAAGGTTTTTGCTTTATTTTTACATTTTTCCATCACAGCGCGATGTTTTCGTCGCGCTGTGATGACGTCAAATGCACGCTTTCGTCGACCGCGATTTTGTCGTCCACGGTTTTGTGGTGGAACCCATATATCATTTTCCCATCTCGTGAGGGTATAAAGTGAGGCGGTGCAATGAAGGAGATTTCACTACCAAAGGAGAAGCCACGCACTGTCCTCCCAGAGTTGCCACGTCGATTGAGTTGCTGCCTGAGTTGAGGTTAGCTGGAGTTCGCCTAGAAGCCGGTAGCGTGGGGCAGTGGGAGAGTGTGCATGAAAGAGGGGAAGAGCGAGTGAGGGAGTCCATTAGGGGGATGAGTGACTGACATGCACGCGCAGTGATTGTTGGGGAGAGGTGAGGTGGGAAAAGAGGGTCAATGCTCCTTGCCCCGAAATCCTTACAGAATCATAGGATAGCAGGGTCAGAAAGGACCTTGGAGGTCATCTAGTCCCACTCCCTGCTCCAGCAGGAAACTTTATATCGTCAGAATTATTTTGGTGCCTCTAACACAGAAGAAAATTGCCAGAAAGAAGAAGGAGTTTACTAGGACAAGGCTGCCATGCAGAGGAAGGCAGAGGTAGTCCTTGACATATGACCACAATTGAGCCCATAATTTTGCTTGCTAAGCAAGAGCGTTGTTAAGTGTGTTTCACCACATTTTACTCAATCGATGGTGTTGAGGATTAATAAAATCCTCCACTTACGACCAGGAGGCCAGCAACAGTCTATGCTGAGCCCTGATTGGCTGAGGCGCAGCATAGATTGTTGCTAACCAGCCAAGCCGTTCTCATTGGCCAGGGTACTGCGTCAGCAGTTGCTGGACGCTACCCGGCCTCCCATTGGTTTCCCATTGAACAAATGTTGTATAAATACCTTGGCGCGGATTTTGACATTTTGAATCGCTGTCAGCTCCTGCTTGCTTCCAATAAATCTGTTCTTGTTGAAGTCCTGGCTCTCGCGTCGTTCCTGCCTCGATCTCTTAAAGATGACATCTCCTGACTCTAACAGTCATATGCGGGCTAGGGAAGAACATCTGAAGGCATGTGTAATGTTCTAATATACAAAAGTTATAGTTAAATGTGTGGCAGAAAGTGGACTCTCGGTGTGTTTTTCCAAATGCAGTAAGTGTGAAGTTGAATGTGTATAGTTTTAGAAGAGAGGTTGTGTGTGTGTTTGTGTGTGTGTGTTTGTGTGTGTAGTAGATGTATCTTTTTGTGTGCCTATACCTACTCTATACTATGTAATATGTATATGTACACATATGATATATAAAGGTAAAGGTTCCCTTCGCACATGTGTGCTAGTCGTTCCCAAATCTAGGGGGCGGTGTTCATCTCCGTTACAAAGCCGAAGAGCCCAGCGCTTTCTTTCCGTGGTCATGTGGCCAGCATGACTAAATGCCGAACCACACGGAACGCTGTTACTGTCCCACCAAAGGTGGTCCCTATTTTTCTACTTGCATTTTTACAAGCTTTCGAACTGCTAGGTTGGCAGAAGCTGGGATAAGTAACAGGAGTTCACTCCGTTATGCGGCACAAGGGATTTGAACCGCCAAACTGCTGACCTTTCTGATCGACAAGCTCAGCGTCTGAGCCACTGAGCCACCACATCCCAATTACCTTTATGGTATATATTTAAGGGGGCCAGATTTTCAGATTGGTAAAGAGGGACACCTTTGACCGGGTTGGGGGGGGGGCCTTGATTAAAAAATTTATATGGAGCAACAAAATTTTTCATACAACGCAAAAATAGTATTGTAATTTTTTTTTATTTCAACATAACTACAATTTACAAATATAAATTGTAACTGTTGGCAAACATCAAAATTTTGATCACGTGACCATGAGAATGCTGCAACGGTCGCTAAGTGTGAAAATGGTCGCTAAGTGTGAAAAATGGTAATCAGTCACTTTTTTCAATGCCATTGTAACTTTGGTCACTAAGCCCATTATACCACTTTTCTTGCCACAGTTCTTAAGTGAATAACTGCAGCTGATAAGTTAGTAGCATAAGTGAATCTGGTTTCCCCATTTGACTTTGTCAAAAGGTCACAAAAAGCAATTACATGACCCCAGGACACTGAAACCATCATAAATACGAATCTGTTGCCAAACATCAAAATTTTGATCGCGTGACCATGAGGATGCTGCAACAGTCGCTAAGTGTGAAAATGGTCACTAAGTGTGAAAAATGGTAATCAGTCACTTTTTTCAATGCCATTGTAACTTTGGTCACTAAACAGCCATGTTCCTGACTTAACAACCACCATGATTCACTTAACATGGCAATAAAAGGTCGCAAAATGAGGCAAAAATCATTTAACAAACGTCTCCCTTAGCAACAGAAATTGAGGGAATCAATCCTGGTCGTAAGTCGAGGATTACCGGTAGCCAATTGCAAAAGGCAACTTTACTTGGAACAGGTGAGATTGTGCCCGCATCCCTTTCATGCCAACATCCCATCCTGTCCATGGGGAGAACTCCACAGGCGGACAAAAGCCCCCAATCCCCTCTCAACCTCCAGCTGACTCTGCCATCCGCCATAACCACACATGCCCCTCAAAGGCAAAACTCAGGGGGCTGAATTCTACAGGGGGAGGAGTAAAGGGGGGATTTGAGGGGCAGCCCAAAGCACCATCTGTCTAAATTTGCATCATGCAGGCAGTAACATTTTCATAGACCATGATCAGAGGAGCAGCTGATCCTATGGAGAGACTCCTCCTGCATTCAGTCCCAGGCCTACAAGTGGAAGTACCCCTTCCTTCCTTCCTCCTTTCACCTTCCTTCCTTCCTTCCTTTCCTCCCTCCCTCCCTCCCTCTTTCTTCCTTCTAGCCTTCCTTCCTTTCCATTCTTTCTCCTTCCTTCCTTCCTCTTGCCTATCTGCCTTCTGTCTTTCTGCTCTTTAGATCTCTCTTCCTCCTTCCTTCCTCTTTCCATCCTTTCACCAAAAATCAGGATGTTTTATTAGCATCAACATCATTCTGCTGAAAATGCCAGATTCTGTGGTACTTCTGGATGAGATTTAGAAAATTACAGAGACATGAGGAACCATTATATAATTTCACTTGGCAAAACTCTGATTAAAATAATAGCAACAAAATGTAAGGTTTTTTTAATTTTAAAACTCTAGCAAAACATAGATTTATTTCCAGTTTAGTTAATTAATGTCATTATAAAAAGGAATGCAATTGATTAAATAAAAATAACTTTTTCTTTTATTAAGAATACTTATTCTACATTAAACTAGAAAATATTTCATAGGCCCTTCAACAAGTTTGTTACAAGTTTTCAGGAATGCATGCATTCTTGAAACTGATACCATGTAATGTTAAAAAGCAGATGGCTAACTAAGTACACTAAAAACCATGTTTAATTATTTGCTACTTGAGGCCAATAGCAATGATGAAGAAATTTCTGTCATCCTCAGTGACAATATTTTTAGGGCCAAAAAATAAAACTCTGTATATTGGATCTGTTGAATGGAGAAAGGCCTGCTCCCCCATTTCAAGGAGCTGGTGCTTCTTCCACCGCCTCCCCTCCCCCCACCTCTTAGAAGTCCAGCCAGCTGCCCGCCAAGCTCTCCGCGGAGACTCACCCAGAGTTTTTACCGTGATTTGCCTGGTGAGGGGAAGGGGCAGGTTGATGCAGACCAAATCCACAGTATAATAAATACAAGTATAATAAATACCTTCCTTCTCCTTCTCCTCGCTGCGATCTGGATGCCCGACGCACCTTCCTTTCCTCCGCGTTTTGCGTGGAGCCTCAAGATTACGAGCAATGCAGGGTTGCTACGTTAAGGGCGCCCGGTCCCAACTGGGAACTACTGCTGCTGCGGCACCCGATCCCTGCAGCAGTGGCTGGCTCTGCTCCCGGCCGCAGGTCCCTGCCCTGCCACATCCAGCGCGTCTTCAACAGCATGACCCAGCATCCCAAGCGGAGTTCCCCCCCTCGCCTAGCTGCGTTGCACACACGCGCAGGGATTCAAGGTATCCGGCCGGATTCCTTGAATCCCCGCGCGTGTGGGCAACGCAGCTAGGTGGGCTCCGCTTGGGATGACCAGGCTATGGAGGGCATAGCCTAGTCATCTCAAGTGAAGCTCCCCCCCCCCCCGCCTAGCTGCGTTGCGCACACGGGCGGGGATTCAATGTATCCGGACGGATTCCTTGAATGCCCGCCCGTGTGTGCCACGCAGCTAGGCGCGGGGAGCTCCAGGTCGTGCACATTTGGGATGACCCGGCCAGGGAGGGGCAGCGGCAGCGAGCCGGGCGGGCAACCCGCTTGCTGTTGAAGACACGCTGGATGCGGCAGGGCAGGGGCCCGCGGCCGGGATCGGCTTCTGGCGGCTCCCAGGCGGCGATCCCACCACCATCCGCTCGCGGCTCCCCGCTCGGACGCCCAAAGCCTCCCAGCCTGCCTGGGGCAAGTCAGCTGCAGTGCAGCCAGTGGTGGGCAGGAAGGTTTCTGGCGGCTTCTGGGTGGCGATCCCACAGCCATCCGCCCGCTCACTCGCTACGCTACCCCGCCCATTCGAGTGCAGTGGATGGGCAGGGGAGCGAGCCATTGAAGAAGGCGCCAAAATTAAGCGGGATCTTTTGGGAACGGCCCGGGACGCGGGAAAAATTATAAGAAAGCGTGCCTGTCCCGCCAAATGCGGGACGTCTGGTCACCCTATATATATTAAATAGTATATTTTGGATGTTCAGTAATAGTAAATAAATAGACAGGGAAATTGTATCTCGTTGAGGCCTTTGAGGTGAGGAGAGGCCAGGCAAGGCCTCCCTGACGTTAGTCAAGGGCCACGCCCACTCAGTAACATGATAGCAAGAGCACTTAGACTTATATACTGCTTCATAGTGCGTTTATAGCCCTTTCTAAGTGGTTTTACAGAGTCAGCATATTGTTCCAACAATCTGGGTCCTCATTTTACCCACCTCGGAAGGATGGAAGGTTAAGTCAACCTTGAGCCGGTGAGATTTGAACTGCCAAACTGCAGCTAGCAGTCAGCTGAAGTAACCTGTAGTACTGCACTCTAACCACTGCACCACCTTGGCTCTTTTGATCACCAAGCCATGCTCACCCAGTTACATGCCCACCAAGCCATGCCCACAGAACCGGCAGTAAAAAAATTTGAATCCAACCATTGGTTTTAAGTCTCTCTTGTGACGCTTTTTATCAAGTGGGATCCATTCTATGACTGCTTTGGTCCACCTTCCCTCAATTTTTTGGGTGTGAGATTCTTTGACTTTTTTGATGGCCTCGTATGCTTGTTTGTTCTCTAATCCATGTGCAGGTCTTTTTATCTTGTCTTGTGATGCCGAACATGTATCTTCCCATAGCTCTTTGTGCCACTCTTAGCTACAAATGGCTTTACATCTAGCTATGTCCAGCACAGCAGCTCTGAGAGCCACTAGAACTCTCTGGATGACACCTGCTTATACCTCCTCTCTGGAGCTTGGATCAGGGCTGACATCATGCTTGAAAGCCAAGTGGGTACATTTCCAAGAGGAGAGTCTTCCTCCAACTGTCCCCAACCAGGTTTCAATAGTGCAGAATATCCATGATTAGACCATAGAGGAGGTGACTCTATTACAGGCCGGACTTGCATCCAGTAGCAGCAGACAGGGAGTAAGATTACTGAAACTCTGCAGACTGGGCCTTGGGTCTGAGCACAGGACTCAGGAAAGCAGGATTGCTGCTTAACGCTGAAGCCAAGGGAGGGAACCTGAGAGGGAACCACCCTCCTCTCCCATCGTATCTCCCAGAGGTGGTATTCAGCCAGTTCTAACCGGTTCTTGCGAACCGGTAGCAGAAATTTTGCCTGGTTCAGAGAACTGGTAAATACCACCTTTGGCTGGCTCTGCCCATCCCACCCCGCCCCTTCCGGGAGTCCCCATGCTTTGGCTCCCAGGTAAGTGCAGGGAGGCTTGCTAGGCCCAAAATTGGGTGTGGAGGAGGGTTGTGGCGCCCCCCACCCCCACCCCATTTTGGCTCCCAGGGAGCTGCAGGGACACCTGCTAGCAAAATGGGGCATGCGGGGTGGGTGTGCCTAGCAAGCCTCCTTGCAGCCCCTTGGGTGCGGTGGGTGGTGGAGGCTTCAAGGGAGAAAGTAAGCCTTAAAGGGAGAAAGAAAGAATGAGAAAAAGGAAGGAGGGAGGGGGGGAAGGAAGGAAGGAAAGGGTGTGTAGGAAGTTATCATCCAGCCCTCTCCCAGAAAAATGAAATATCCTAGGAAATATTGAAAAGGCAGAATATTTCTCTGGATGTGAAAAGAAAGAAACATGTTTTAAAAGACAGAATAGCTGCCTGTAGCTTCCTGCCCATCTCCACTTTGTTAATGGGCCATTAAGAAGACCAAGCTAGTCCACTTTACATAATAAAGACTTCTCCACTTCAGCTACAGGAAAGCATGATAATATTGGCCCCAACTGACCACATGGCATCTGAGAACTCAACCAAACCTGGATTCAAAACACAGCCTAGAGAGTTGCCCCTGCATGGCCCCATGGGAATCTGACAACCAATCAGAATACATTTCTTACACAGGAACAGGAAACAGAGAGGTGGGACTGAACAGGTTATAAAAAGCCTAGCAAGCCCCTCCCTCGGGCCTTCTTCTCCACCAACATTGAAGCATATGATCAGCTTTTCTGTTCAGGACTCAAGCCATGTGGTCCTGTCCAACAATAAACCATCTTTCCAAGCAGCCTCCATGTCTCCAGTGTCTTTTTCCCCACTTGGAGCCGAACCCAGAAGGACATTTCTTTCATCAGGTGAAAGAAAGAAAGAAGGAAGGAAAGAAATAAAGAGGGAGGTGTTAGAAGGAAAAAATCAGGGCTCACTTTTCAGATGGGAGATCATTTGGCAAAGAAGAAATGCCCTCACTTTAAATCAGAAGTCTCCAAACTTAGCAGCATGGCTGGCTGGGGAATTCTGGGAGTTGAAGTCCACAAGTCTTTTTTAAAAAATTTTTTTTTTTATTTTTTAATTACATAAATCACACACACACACAATAATAAAATAAGAAAATAAAATAAAAAACAGACAGACAAAAAATAACCATCATCACATACAGCATGTTGTTTGGTTACATGTGTTTTAACATTTATCATTCTTATACATGTATTATTTCATTTAATAGGTTATAATATACTGTTTGGGTTGCTTTATTTACCATCCCTTCCTCCTATTGTAACACCACCTTATTTTCCCTTTCTTTTCTCCCTCCCTCCCTTCTCTACTTTCTTCCTTCCTCCTCTCCTTTCCCTTCTTCCTGTACCTTTCTCCTACTCCCGCTCTTCCTCTTCCCCTTTCTACCCTCTCTCCTCCTCCTTTCCATCCTCCTCTCCTTACCTCTTTCTTTTCACCCTCTCTCCCTTCTCTACTTTCTTCCTTCCTCCTCTCCTTCCCCTTCCTTCTTCCCTTACCTCTCCTTTGCTCCTCCTCTTCCTCTTTCCCTTCCTACCCTTTCTCCTTCCTTTTCTCTCCCTTCCATCCTCCTTTTCTTTCCCCCCTTTCTCCCTCCCTCCCTTCTCTACTTTCCTCCTTCCTCCTCTCCTTCCCCTTCCTTCTTCCGGTACCTTTCTCCTACTCCTGCTCTTCTTCCCCTTTCTTCCCTCTCTCCTCCTCTTTCTCTCCTTTCCATCCTCCTCTCCTTACCTCTTTCTTCTTTCCCCCGTCTTTCTTTCATTCTCTTCTCCTCTCTCCCTTTTTTTTTCTATTGTTGTTGGTGTGTCTATTTTAAATCTCAGTTTATGTTTCCTTGGGATGGTATTTCCGCCAACCCAGACATAATTTAGTATCATTTCGTATTCCCTTACTTTTGCTAACCTGTCCTAACTATACTTTCCCCCCACACACACACACATATTGTATCTCTCTGTTGTATATATACTTATATATTTGGTACACACAACAATAAAAAGAAAAAAAAACACAAAAAGAAAAAAAATCATCACCACATATAGCATGTTGTTTGGTTACAGGTATTTTAGCATCCATATTCTCAAATAATATTTACCATCTCAGATTTTCCATCTAGTATAACTCAATACCTCCCTTTCATTGGACATTATATATTCAGTTACCATTAGTATTATTTTTTTCAAAAAATCATGCTTTCCATACATTCTTGATTATCTATTTGATAACAGTTAGAATTATTATCAATAACAAGATATCATTGTAGTACATTCTTAACGTTATACATTATATCACCAGTCCTCTTATTGAATATACATAAAATCATTATTATCCTTATCCTTTTTAAAGCAAAAAGTTCTAGAGTATTCAATTCATAGATATATTAGTTTTCCATTGTATCATTATTAATTTATTTAACAGCATGATTGTGTTATCATTTAACTAGTTTTCCATTGTATCATTATTAATTTATTTAACAGCATGATTGTGTTATCATTTAACTCCTTCAGTTCAAAATTCTTCCCTCTTCCTCTGCGTAGATTCATTTTGCTGGAATATTGCCTTTAAAATAGAAGATTTTCTTTTCTTGCAGTTCGCCAGTGTTGAAAACATTTTCCCAAGCTTTGGTTGAATTAGTAGATGTTCATTTCTCTTTCTCTTCTCATTTCTGGAAGTCCACAAGTCTTAATGTTGCAAACTTTGGAGACGCCTGCTTTAAATTGAAAAGCCTTCGAAAGGAGGTTTTTAATGGCAGAAGTGACATTCAGCAGTTAGTTTCTGGGTTAGCTAAGCAACAAACTGGATAAAAGGAAGGATTCTTATATAGTTCTATGTTTTTTAAGTTTTGCGGTTATGCAATATGGGCTTTGTGTTTCTAAAAGGGTTTGGGTGATTCCCATTGTGGTTAAATGACTTTTGTCCTATATTGGGTCTTGAGTGTGGGGCTGCTTATTCTGATTCTACTACTCTGTTTTGTTAGCTGCCAAATCTTGCCATGGGGAAATTTCAAAATATCCTGTGTTAAATGGATTTTCTACAGATGTTTGCCTGCTTGTGTGAAAGGAGCCAAACATCAGGCTTCCACTTTCTATAGGCTCATTATCTCTATCTGGCAGGAATGTGGAATGAGCCTAAGGCAGTTTCTTTGTTAGCAGCTTGATTTTCCTTGCTTTTCTTATGAGTAATATTTTATTTGGGGGTGGGGGTGCTTCCCACAGAGGGAAGGGAGAAAGAAAGAGAGAAGAAGGAAGGACCACAAACCTGGCTGGCACTAGATGCAGCTTCAGGGGATTCTTTGAAACAGCACAGCAATCCAGGGCCAAAGGGACCTTCGAGGTCATCTAGTCCAACCGCTGCTCCCTGGTAAAAATGGACTGCTAAATTGGCCATACCCACCCAGTCACATGACAACCTGGCTACACCCACCCAGTCACATGGCCATATGGCCATGCTCACCAAACCACACTCACAGAACTGGTAGTAAAATATTTTTGAATCCCATCACTGATATCACCATCATCATCATGATGCCTCTGCCTGCTCTGTCCCCAAGCCACAGTCATCTTCCAGAATGAGCAAGAGGTTAGGTGTAACCTCTTAAGGTCCTTCTATCTCTCTCATTTGCCGTGTTCGCTTGGGGAAAGAAGGCTTTGGCCTGGGAGGCCCAGATTTCTATCCCCTTTCCTGCAAACTACTGTGTGCAAGTCTCTCCCTCCCTCTCTCTCTCAGAAAATGTCTTGGTTACAAATAGATTCTTAAGAATTTTGCCAGTTGAGCAGTATCCATTAAGAGTAAAACCATATTCTACAGCCCCAAAGGACTTGAAATATAATGCCTCTAATTTTATACCTGCAGTGATGCCTTCAGGCGAGGCATTCCGGCTATGCTTGTGAATGACCTAAAATTATAGCAGGTTACAGACATGATATTTATCGTTTTAAAAGTAGCATCCTGCTGGTACCTGATATGCCTTGTGGGCTATTTGTAGTGGGGGAGCCAGAATGGGGCATACCAGACAGCCTCCTGCAGTCTCTCGGGTTGTTTATTTTTCCTCTCCTGATATGCTGATCCAGGATGGGGAGAATACAAATAAGGCAGTCTGTGAAATGCTGCAACCTATCCTGCGGGTGACACACAGCCACAACCATCCCAGGCATCCTTCTTTGGGGTCAAAGCTTCTGCACTGCCTCGAGGCTTCCTTTCAACTGGAGGGCCACCCAGCCGGCCTCTGTTGAAGGGGAAAAGTCAGGAAGAGTTGGAAGAGGAGGCCCTCCTCCTCCTCCTCTGCCCCTACAGTTTGAGCTGGGAAAAGAGCAGCTCTGTGCACTAGCTGGTCTCTTCCCTTCTCCCAGAAGGATTAGGGCAAACATTCGCCCCAGCAGCTTGGAAGCCAAGACTGGCTCCTCACACCAAGGCTGTTGGCAAGCAGACGGCCCCCTCCGTGCTCCACCCCTGAACTGTCTGGTCTAACAAAAGGAACAACTAGGGCAATAATGGTGAACCTTTTTCTTATGGAGTGCCACAATTGTGTGCTATCGCACGTGCACATGTGCTCACACCAATTCAATCCTCCCCGCTCACCTGCACATGCGTATGCCATCCCCCAGGCTCCGGAGGCTTTCCTGAAACCTGGGGAGGGTGAAAAACGCCCCCAACGGGCCAACCGGAAGTTCAGGAATAAACTTCGGCAACGACTGTCGTGCCAGCAAATATGGCTCCACCTGTTGCATGCGTGTCATAGGTTCTCCATCACGGAACTAGGCAGTGATATAAGATATGAAGGGTTGGTATCTCTCCTTGAGATCCAACCTAGAAATAAGGAGACATTTCCTGATAGAACAATGAATCAGTGGAACAGCTTTCCTCCAGAAGTTGTGAGTTCTTTAACATTGAAGGTTTTTAAGAAGAGAGACTGGATAGGCTTTTTATCTGAAATTATATAGGTAGAAGTAGGTTGGAGTAGAAGACCTCCAAGGTTGTTTCCAACTCTTGTCATTCTCTAATTCTGTAATAAATATTTTTAGTAACTTACCACCTTTTCTTAAAATAAAGTAATGATGCCTTCTTCCCATATATCATCTCTTATCTACAGTATACTGAAACAAATTCATGAAGCCTCATTAGTTTAGTCCTTCAGTCAAAACACCATTAAGGGTTATCAGAGGTAAAAACATATTTATTTTAAACTTGCTCATATAAACAAAATTCATTTAGGATTTCCTGAAATAACCCTTTGTTTTTCAAAACATATTTTTATCACTTAATAGTGCTTAACCTAACCTTTATTACCACAGAACAGGGCCCAGTTTCCAAAAGAATAACATAATTTGGAACACAGCTTGTGGAGTCCACAGATCAGAAAGAGTCCCAGAATATAGTGTATATTCAACAGATAAAATGGGGTGGGAGAGAAAATTGTGTGTTAACACAATTAAGTATTTTGCTTTTAATTTAGCCCAGCTCATCTTAAAGCCTGCTATCATAAACATTTATTTTTTATTAATTTCTCCCATGATTGACTCTATTTTTCCGAGGATGGGACTCCTTGAATCAGAATGGAAGCAGCTGCTCTGGTCCTACTTCAAACATCTATTTGGCAGGAAGCAAAAGCAAGCCCTTAGCTTAGATCTAGTCCAAGAGCTCTGGCCAACTTCAGGCGTCTTTATGTAAGGGAGGCTTTAATTGCTCTAAAGGAGCTCAGCCTTTAGAGCAATTAAAGTGGTTTTCCAAAGGAGTTGTGCACACCTGGCACATTATCAGAGTGCCAGGTGTGCACAACTCCTTTGGAAAACCACTCTGACACTCAGAGACAAGTGCTCCTTGCAATGTCAAAGGACGTTCTCCCACAGCAGGTCTACCTACCAGCCGCACCTTGCTGCTGTTGCCACACCCAGGTGCAGATAAGCAGCAGAGTCTGATCCCCCCCCCCCCAGTCACACCCATAATAAATGTAATGCCATCCAGAGTCTCAAAAATAACACTGATACCATAATTAAAGCAGCACACAAAAGCGGAATGATTGTCATTCTGAACAAGTTGGACAACATACAGGAAGCCAAGAGGAAACCTCCACACTCGGCTATAGAGAGCTTGGGATCCTCTTCAACATCAATCTTTACCACTCAAAAGAGAGAGAGAGAGAGACCAGATGGCCTTAGAGAGTCTTTTGTTCCTGAAATTAATATCATCATAATTGGGTTGCCTGGTGGTTTATATGGGCTCATTGACACACTTAATGTAACCAATAGTCCAGGTATTATACAGGATTTCTTCTGAAGAAATTGCAATCCATCAGCAGTTTCATATTGCCATGGATGTTGATATTCTCTATAACAACTTCCTATAACAATGGATTTTAATTCATTGACAATATCATCACCAGGATGCTGAAGTTGATTTGCGCACTTGTCTCTTCCAATTTCTCGTTCACAAATATTTTACTTTGGGGAAACCATCTATATTCAGAGCAAACATATGGTATCATGATACCACGGCAAGTATCTCCATGGCTAACTTTAAACATATTGACAGCTCCCATTTCATGTGCCTCTTTTTGGTCGATAATTATATCATTATTACCAGAATGCATATTCAGGATGTCCCAGCTATGTTCCAACAAACTACTCTATTTTTTTATTTATTAAATTTTTATTCTGCCCATTTCCCCTACAAGGTGATTCTAGGCAACTTGCAAATTATAAAACAAGCCTCCACTGGGAGAAAAGTTGCACAGGTCAGTGGCTGCTTCCAGAAGATGCACAGTAAGCTAAGTGGCCAGTTGAGGAGGAGCTTGTGGGGTCCGGCAAGGTGGGGAGCAGGCCGACGGTTTGTTGGGACCCAGGAAAGCAGGTGCAAGGCCTGTGGCAATCAGAGGTCCTGGGGTCCAGAACTGGCAGGCCTTGGCCTGTGTTAGGCCTCCCATGCCTGAGGTACCTCATGCTCTGCTTAACAACCCATGTGGCTACTTAACAACTGCACTGGGGGCAGCACAGACGGAAGTCATTAAGTGAGGCAATCATGTGAATGCCTGGCTTAACAATGATCACCACTCATGACCATAATGGACAGGCTCTATTACAGTGGTATGTTTGTATACCCTGCAAGGGCGACACAATGGCTGCAGAAAATCAGGATGAAGCAGCTTTCACAGAAGCTAAGAAAATGGTGATTTCAGACCAGAGGTCCCAATTATAATCCATAAGTTACAATGAAATTGGCTTGGGCTGCCTCATTATATGGCATTATTCATCAAATGTTGAAGGGAATGCCTGAGAGCTTTCACATCACATTCTCAGCAATGGAGGACGATCAAAGAAGGAACCAAGTTCTTTTTCTTGCCAGTAGCGATCACTCATAACAACACAAGGCAAGAGTTGTAAAAAGAAGCAATTCATTTGGTTGGAGACTCAGGTGTAATTCTTGAGTTACCACCAGTAGCACCTACCTTTTAAATAGCCAGACATGCAATCAGGTTACTCTTGTTGAGTCACAAACCAAGAACATGTGGTGATTCCAAGCTTTATTTAAAGTTTCAAATCCATAGACAAAATCTTGCTGGATGGAGGACTCTACCGTACAGCACCCTGTACTAGAGGTGGTACTCAGCAGGTTCTGACCAGTTCTGGAGAACCAGGAGCGGAAATTTTGAGTAGTTTGGAGAACCGGTAAATACCACCTCTGACTGCCCCTGCCCCCATCTATTCTCTGCCTCCCGAGTCCCAGCTGAGAACCGGTAGTAAAAAAATGTGAATCCCACCACTGCTGTACTCTGAGGAGCATTCATGAGGGTTGTCTTCTCTTCACTCGCTTTCTCTTGCACATCTTATTCTGACCGAGTTGCCTCTTCCTCCTCTGGACTGCACTCTCCCTCTGGGAATCCATTTCCTTACTCCATTTCATCACTCTCCATAGATGCCAGCATAATATGGATTTTATCTTAGCAGGGAAAAGTATTTACTAATGTATTACTAATATTACACTGATTAAGCAAGCTCGTACTTGGTTCCTGCCATATATTTACCTTTGGCTATCTAGCTTATAATTCTTGCAGTCCGGCTGGAGGGATGGGTTCTGAATTTTTCAATAAAAGCAAGCAATAGAAAAACCTGCCTTTGGTTCAATGAATAGAACACTTAGCACAACATTTGGTGATAGTATGTCGAGTTTAGTTCACTGAATCATGAAGCCAGTTAAAAATTATTAATTACTAAACTTATCAATTTCCTAAGCTGATTTGTATTTCTTTTTGTGCCCTTTCTTCCTCTGAATATTTAACAATATAGTTTCTTAGTTTGCTTTCACTCCCAAGGGGGGAGTGGGAAAGTATGGGAAATTTTATAAAACATTTTATGACATAAAAATTACCATAAAGTACTTTGTGACATAATCCAAATTTCCTAAGCTGATTTGTATTTCTTTTTGTGCCCTTTCTTCTTCTGAATATTTTAGAACATAAAATAATAGAATTGGGTCTTCTGCTCCAACCCACTGCTCAAGCAGAGCTATACCATTCCAGCAGAGGTGGGTTGCTGCCGGCATTACTGCTGGTTTGGTGCATGCGCGCACCTGATGTGCAGTCTGCATGCATGCGCAGTTGTCTGGAAATAGGTTTGTGCATGCGCAGAATATTAAAATTTTCAAAAACCATGCTGCAGTGACCAGGGAACCCGTTTGGGGACGTGACGCGCCTGCCTTTGTTACCAGTTCGGCAACACAGTCGCAATTTCCACTATTGGTTTGCACTGGTTCAAGCAAACCAGTAGCAACCCACCTCTGCATTCCAGAGAAAAGTCTCTGTTTGAAAGCCTCAGGAGCCACAACTTCCATTGGATGATTGCTCTCTGTTAGGAAATTTCTCCTTGGTTAGTTTCCATCCTTTGTTTCTCATCTTTCCTTTTGGTGCATTGGAAAATAGGTTGATGCCCTCGTCTTTCTGACAGCCCCTCGGGTATTGGAATACTGCTATAATGTCCCCCATAGTTCTTCTTTTCACCAGACTAGACAAACCCAATTCCTGTAACCGTTCTTCATATGTTTTAACCTCCAGCCTCCTATAATCATTTTTAACATGTTTAACATGTGCAGTCTAAATTCAAATTTGTTAGTTCTGTTCTGAACTAAGGAATAAATTGAATTTAGAGATTTTTTTTAGAAAAGGGAGGCACCCGAAACCCTAAATGAGGACTACGTGTAACAGTAAAACAGAAGACAAATAAATTTTACCCTCAGATTTCAGTACAGGGCGGGGCATAACCTTTTCCTAGGGGGTCACAGCAACACTTGTAATAACAACACAAATAATTCATACACCATTCGAAAGCCCATCAAAAACTGAGTTTATTGACACGATTTAATAGTCAGTATGACCACCATTAGCCCTTCGAACAGCATTCAAACGAGGTGGATAAGAACACAACAAATCTTCAAACAGTTCCGTTCGATTTTCCAGATTTTTCAACAGTTTCCAAATTCATTCTCAAAGTTTCAACCGAAACAAATTTAACATTTAATAGCTCATTCAATTCAGTTTTTTATGGGCTTTAAAATGAGGTGTCGCGGAAGTTGTAAACTGCTGTCGATCTTGCTGTGACCCCCTAGGAAAAGGTTATGCCCCGCCCTGGAAAATCTGGAAAATCGAACGGAACTGTTTGAAGATTTGTTGTGTTCTTATCCACCTCGTTTGAATGCTGTTCGAAGGGCTAATGGTGGTCATACTGACTATTAAATCGTGTCAATAAACTCAGTTTTTGATGGGCTTTCGAATGGTGTATGAATTATTTGTGTTGTTATTACAAGTGTTGCTGTGACCCCCTAGGAAAAGGTTATGCCCCGCCCTGTATTCATCTTCTTAAACAATCTAAATCCAATTTATTCCTTCGTTCAGAACAGAACTAGCAAATTTGAATTTAGAGGACTATTTATTGTTAGTCAAATCAACATGGACTTTCAAAATTCTGCACCTCTGAAAGCAACTTGTGGTCTCAGGTATTCTAACAGGAATGTTCTGGTGTGACCATAACTTGGCTCACTTAAAGTAGCCAAATCCCAAGGTACATGCACTCAATAAACAGGATACACCTACTGGGCTTCAGAAAAGCTCAGCTCAACCACAGCACCTTTAGCTGAGAGCAAAGAGCCTGCTCTCCTGGCTGCCATTCAGAGTCAAACCAGCTTGTTGTGAATGTTTTCTTACAGGATTTTAAGCAGGGCAGGTGTCTGTGTGGGAGGGGGGAGGGTACCCTTTACCACCACACTTCCAAGAAGTCACAGGATGCTGGACAATGACTCAAATAGCCTTGAACTGGGGGCAGCAGCCAGGAGGTTACAGCTGGGGAGAGGGGTTAACTGAAGGATATAAATTTGATAATAATATTTTCCAAAATGAATGATCCGAGCCAATGAATGAATGATTGAGCCGAGGTGGCGCAGTGGTTAAATGCAGCACTGCAGGCTACTGCTAGATCAGCAGGTCAGCGGTTCAAATCTCACCGGCTCAGGGTTGACTCAGCCTTCCATCCTTCCGAGGTGGGTAAAATGAGGACCCAGATTGTTGGGGGCAATATGCTGACTCGCTGTAAACCGCTTAGAGAGGCCTGAAAGGCCTATGAAGCGGTATATAAGTCTACTGCTATTGCTATTGCTATGATCTGAATCATATGGAATTATTTTCAAAGCAGAGGAATGTGTCCCAATTTTTCCAGCAAAGGCAGCACATTAGACCCAACAACTGCAGAATATCTTGACAGTGTCCTACCTGGAGACTTCTTTAGCCCACCAAGCCCCCGCAGAATGGGAGGCTCCACATTTTTGGCGCACCTTTAGAAAAAGGTTAGCCACCACTGTTCTAGTCCCATCCCTGCCCCAGCAGGAGACCTCCTAGACCTGTGATGGCGAACCTATGGCACACATGTCAGAAGTGACACACAAGCCATCTCCCGTTGCTCTTCCAGGTTCCAGTGTGCAGACCAGCTGGTCTTCATGCGTGCAGGAGCACCGGAAACTGGAAGAGCAGCCGCACGGTGCGCATGTGCACACCAGGAAGATGATCTTCCAGTTTCCAGAGCGCGCATGCACACTGGCCAGCTAGTCTTCACCCGTGCATGTGTGGCTGAAACCAGAAGACCAGGTGGCCGATGCACATATGCATGCCAGAAACCAGAAGATAGTCTTCCCAGCGCGCATATGCATGCCGGGCGGCTGCTCTTCTGGTTTCTAGCATATGCTCGCACTCGGTGCCGAAAAGGTTCGCCAAGACTGTCCTATTCCCTTCAGGAGAAATGACTGTCCAATCTCTTTGTAAGAACCTCCAGTGATGGACTACACAGACGTGCCCAGCCATGTGCTCCTTTGCAGTCATCATCTGAAGAGCTTTCCTATTCATCCTGTGTCATGGATCATCCACTAATATTTGGTGTTAAATATTTCTTTTTGTAGTTTTTAGATTTTAACTGTGGTTTACATTTTTATTGCAGATTATCCAGGAAACCTTGCTATTGGGTAGCACGTACATCACTTAGTCCGGCAGACAGGCGGCTCTGGGTCACAAGCAGAGGCTATTTCAGGCACAACTGAATACATGGACAGGCAGCATTATTTTTATTTCAATGACATGCAGTCAGGTAGTGCTGGCAATTCAGAAAGATTTGAACTGGGAATAAAACACTCCAGAATAAAAAGCATCTTTTTTGTATCCGACTTAGAACATTTGTCAGACCAGTGGAACCTCTCATGTTCCTGACAATTCCTCATCCAGAGAAAGTCAGGAGGACTGAAATCAAAGCCTGTTTTGAGCTTCCAGGCCTTCTGGCCATTCAGGCAGCAGCTGCCGGATCACTTTTCCAAATACTTCAGGGCAGAGGAAGCCTGTCTCCAGCTAAACATTCCCCCCCACTTCCCCAAAAAACCTTCAGTATTTTCAGATACTCTCAGAAATTATCTGGACATTCTACTTGATCCTAAAGTAAATCAGCCATTTGTCCTTGTAGCTTATTCCAAATTTTCTACTCTCATTAATATCTGTTGCCGTTTCCTCCTCCTCAATACCATTTAGGAAAGGATGTTGTAATGTTGGTAGTGACTTAAGCTACAGAAAACCCCAGAAGACAGAGAGTTCTTTCTGCCAGGGTTCATGGTCAAAGGACAAAAATGATTTGATGGTTTTTGCAGGGTAGAAGACGGTGGTCCTCCTCATTTCTCTTAGATCTAGTGGCAGTCCTGATACCATCAACTACCATATGGTATCTTGCTGGATGAAGTATAAGGATCAGGAGTTGGAGGCACTTGTATTCTTATGATTTCACTCCAATTTGTGTGGCTAGTTCTAGACTGTAGTTGGAGAAGAGGGGGATTATTTAAACCCTTGGTTACTCCAGTATATTTTATGCTATATGTGATTAAAATATCACAAATATGAATATAGAAGGGTTGTTTGTAATACAACCACAGTTAGCCTTTTCATGATCTCACTGGGAAACTCGCATTGCTGGAATATGTGTACTACCGATAAGGAAAGATTCTGAGTGCCTGTATGAAGGATTTATTGTTGGTGATACTAGGTATTACATTAGTGGGCATACGGAATGTCATTACATTGCAGTTTTTATAGAGTCATTGAACAGGGAGTTAGAATGTGACGTTCCTAACAAGACTGGATAATATGTACCATACCCATGGATTCAGAGTAAACGAGCTGGGTATGAAGAGAAGACTCGAATGAACCCAGAACCCTGAAGAGATGACTCTTGTTGACATCTGCTTCCCAGCCCACTCTAACACAGCCTAATCACCTGCATTGAGAGTGTACGTAAATATTGTGTGAATGGGTAGCCTAGTTGGTCAACAATACCTAGAGCAACTTGAGTAGCCTTGTTGGGCATAACTTATTGTAGTAAGATAACTTTGAAATTAGACAAGTATATGTAAAAATATAAAGGAGCTTAGTTGCATACTTGCTTTGCTTTTTGTCTGAATAACAAAATATTTTGAGTGGCCTGAATTCAATTTTATGACATAATCATAGTATACTGTTTTCCCTTATGTTATTTAATTAGAAAATGTCATTCATTGGCATAGAGCGGTGATGGCGAACTTATGGCATGCATGCCACAGGTGGCACACAGAGCCATATTTGTCGGCACGGCAGCCCTCAGCTCCGGCACACATGCATGCACCAGCCAGCTGATTTTCGGCCTTCTGGAGGGCCGGCGGGGGGGGGGCAGTTTTTCATCCTCCCCAGGCTTCAGGAAATTCTACGGAGCCTGGGGAGGGCAAAACCCCTCTATGCAGGGGCCCCTGTACCCCCCACAGCGCACATACACAGGTGGGGTAGTCATTTGCGCATGTGCAGGTGAGTGGGCATGCGTACGCACACACATTTTTGGCACACCTTTAGAAAAAGGTTAGCCATCAGTGGCACAGTGTGTTGCCACTATGCTAACGTCCCTTAGTTGACAGTGCCACCCAAGCGTGACTAGGATTGTCACAGAAACTCCAGTTATGCTGTTGCTGGAGATCCGACTTCTCCATTGGAGCAACAATGGCTGTGCAGATAAGGGGATAGTGAAATAAGATTTTACTCCGAGATGGTATTAGAGGGGACAAACAGTTCACATATGCAAGGTTGGAGTTTTGGAAGAGGGGCTGTAGCTTAAATATTCATTTTGTGATTAATGATGGAACTTTCATAGTTGAATGGTTAAAGGAAGGTGGAGAGGATTTGGTCTGGAAGACCAACTGGACCAGTGGAAAAAGTTGCTTGATTGGGAGAACAGTAGCCCGAAAGACAGACGTGAGCTGAGAAGACCAGCAAGGGAAGTGAAGAGGGGGGACTGGTTTGGAGCCAAGACGATCAGTGACGGCATGTTTGGGGTGGCAAGTTGTAGCTGTTGCCGTTGCATCTGGGAGAGTGGGCTTTTCCTGGGGGCAGGCCTTCACAGATTGAAGCAACTGCAGGGAGAGGAACCAGGTCCTTTAGAGTGTTTGTGAATGCTGGGGCCAACGGGAGCAAAGGTCTGAGCCTCTTGTTCACAGGGGCCAGCCAGGGAGTCCCCTAAAAAGCAGTCTGCCAGCAGCGATCTGAAGCTCAGGGCACCCAGGTCTCTGGGAGAAGTGGCTATTTTAGGGTCAAAGACATTCATGAATGGTTCTGGGTGGATTCCCAGTGACCCCTCTTTGAAGAGCTTAGATACCTAAGGGAAAGTCCTCCCTTAGGTTGTTGGAAAAATAATGTTACAGCCTATTTCTGATCTTCTCAGCTTCCCTCAGCCATGGGATCACTATTACAGTACAATCAATAGCACTGATCTTGCCTGAACCGTGGTTCCCCCCCACTTTGAAGGGCAGCAGTTGGAGAGGAAGGGATTGCACGAAAGCAGTTTTGTTCTTCTGCACATCAAAAGCAACATCACCAGAAAACGGAGCTGCAGGTGAGCCATACAAACAGCTGACAGCAGCAGGACCCAACCTTTCTGGCACCAGGAAAGAGTTTCATGGAAGACAATTTTTCCACAGACCAGGATAGTTTCATAAGCTACCTAGAACCTGCACATGCACAGATGAAGCTTTGCCCATCTGCCACTTGCATGGCTGGTTCCTAATA
Organism: Thamnophis sirtalis; assembly: GCF_051295495.1. Taxonomy (NCBI): domain Eukaryota; kingdom Metazoa; phylum Chordata; class Lepidosauria; order Squamata; family Natricidae; genus Thamnophis; species Thamnophis sirtalis. The sequence continues at coordinate 23,674,960 of NW_028261382.1, forward strand.
GGCCACAGACCGGTATCAGTCCACGACCTGGACGTTGGTGGACCCCTCACTTACAGTACACTCTTGCAATCTCCTCCTCTCCAATCTTTGTTCTGGGTGGGTGGGGGAACCCAAGCAATTTCTGTAAGTAATCTCCCCTTTGTTTCGCTATTCCCCACTGCCAGCACAATTGGGTTGCTCTGAAGTGTAGAAGAACAAACAGCTTACTCTCTTGAAATTTCTTCCTCTCCAATCTCTCTGCTCTGTGCTGGGGGGGTATTAGAATATGGAGTGCAATATTTAATATTACATGTCATAACTGCAGCTAGAATTACTTATGCACAAAATTGGAAGAATAAAAATATACCATCAGAGGAAAATATGAGTGCACTGAGAGGGATAGACTTACAAAAGAAATAAAAGATAAAGGAGAATCGGAGTATTACTTGGTATGGTATAAATGGTTAGAGGAAAGATGTAAAAATTAGGAAAGCAACAAGGCAAGAAAGATTAAGGAGTTAGAAAATAGTTACAAAGCCATATAACTGGACATGATACAAAATGTTAAGATGTATATAAATTAGTACACTAGTAGATTAATGTGTAATAGTAGTATATGTATACATGTATGGAAATAAAGGGGAAAATGACAATTGTGTTATAAAACTGGAAAAAAACTGTTCAATAAAAAATATTTAAAAAAGAATATGAGGTGCACAACGTAGCTGTGGAATCCCGTCATTATCAGGCTAATACAGTGGTTCCCAAACTTGGCAACTTTTAAGACAGAAGAGCTAGCTGGAGAATTCTGGGAGTTGAAGTCCACAAGTCTTAAAGTTGCCAAGTTTGGGAACCACTGGGCTAATACAATGAGAATCGAAGTGGGGTGACAGGAAGTCCAATTTGGTGGCAACCTCTTCTTCTGGCTTGGTTGCCCCAGCGTGGACCTGGTTGTTGGATTATCGGACACTTGGCCTTAAATTTGCGTTTGATGAAATCATTTACCATGAACTATGGCAAGAATCAGTTACCCTTTAACATTTAAAGATAAAAGTGGTTTTGCAGAAAAGTACAAACAGACTTAAGCCTTTAACAGCTGAAGTAGAAAATTTTATTTGGAGACTTGTACCTATCTCCTGCAGAGAACATCGTATCACCACACCTGGAGGGTCCATGGCAAATTCCTCCTATGCTAGAAGGTGCATTCAGCCCCACGTACTAATCCCACAATTCTTCAGCTATGCAAAGAACAGACACGTTAACATTTTACCCTCCCAACACCAAGAAAGCACACAAGGACCCTTCCCTCCCCCACAATCTGTGCTTGATCCCTCTCCCCCCAATACTGGCGGCCAGAGTTTGTTTGTGGGAAAGGTTGACAACACAACATCAAACCGCCAGCAGCAGATAAGGCTTTGCTCCAAAGAAAACGGACCAAGAAGCATGCAGGAGTTTGGGCTATGAAACCACCGTGCATTTCCAGTGACATCAAACCGCTGCAGTAAAGCATCCCAGGAGCCGGTCTTCCTTCCTTCAGGACTGAAGAAACAGCCTTGGGACTCAGATGGTGGCAGTTCCAACTGATGACACAAACACTTTTGCCATTTGTGCAGAGATGCATGTGCAAGGAAGGGACTGTGGACAAACGTGGAACTTAGTGGGCAGCTGCAGAGACCAAAGGATCTCTTCCAGTAATCTGCCATCTTCTGTGTGCTGTTACAGCACGCGGCTCACACGGCTTTCCGGTGATATTCTGGAGGTGCCACCTCATAGTCGCTTGCACTGAACAGTGCTGGAGAATTCTTGGCTAAATACCTGCGAAGAAAGGAAAAGACCAGTGTGACTCTAACACTGACCCCCAAAGAGGCCCGGCCTTGGGGACCTGGTCTCCATCATCACCTTCACAGCAACCCTACTCAGCATTTCCCTGGGTCACTGCTGTACCCACATCCCTCCTCCGGCTTTTGAAGAACTGAGACCAAGGGCCACCTCTGCTAAGGATCTCTCTGGAGCAGTGGAAATGGGGCAGGGAGAAGGGCCCCACACAAACCATTTCAAGTCCTTCAACACGATGCTGCTGCAGTGGCAACATACAATTTTCCACAACAAAGGGTGGTGCTGAGGGAGGAGAAAGTATGAAGAGGGGAAATGGAAACAATTCAGCTCCTACTTCTATTTCCACCTAAATATTTGTTCGAAGTAAGTCAAGCAATCTAGAAATGTTCTGTTCTTTCTGGCCATGCCATTTGTGGCTCTGCAGCTCATCTGGGGAATGCGGCTTCCTTGCCCACTCCTCACCCCCACCTTCCAGCCCATCAGACTTGCTTGGACAGGTGCCAAATGCTGCTTATTACTCTCCAAAAAATAGTGATCAAGAAAAAGCAGGATGCCTGCTGAAGACAAGGAATCAGCAGACAACTCCTTTGGCTTGAGGTGAGCTGAAACAGTACTTCAAGGGGCTCCAGCCTCGGCTCCCCAAACGAAAAGGGTTTGTCCAAACTTAGAAGGAGCAAGATGGATGGCACTCTTGCATCCACCTATACTAAAGTTCAATTTAGACTTGTCTGCAACTGTGCAGAGGCACTGGCATATCTCCATGCAAAGGGATTGATGGCTATGGGTAAGTTGCACACGGGCTAAGGTGCACATCTCCCAAATCTCAACAATACACAAGGTGGAGGTCTGCGTCCTGCATGTTAATTGGTTAATCTGACTTCCTGTTGGGAGGAAGATGGAAGGCAAGGCACACTGTGGTGTGAGCAGCCCCTGGCCAGCTTGATATTTGCAGAAGTATAAATGCAACAGTTAGCAACCATCTCCAAATGACAAGAGGCCTATATCCTTGAAGTCTAAATCAAGCTTTAAGCCACGCAAGGACCTGTGGAATAGTATTTGATACTTATTGTGAAATCAAACAAGCATCTCATCCAAGCTGGAGAGAGGAAATCCAAGCACAGGTTTTAATCTAGTTAATCTGTAGGAGACAGAAAAATGATGGCTGAGATTGTGACTGAAGGAAAGCCCACTGTTGCCCTGTCATCTTCTGGCTGCCTCTGCAGAGAGAAAAGGGTCTGAGACAGCCCAGCTTGCTTTCCTACAGATATGTCCTGGAAAGATCAGTGCCAAATGTCTAAGCAGCCACCTCTGTAGGCTCGGGCAGCTTTGCTACAGTGGCCTCCCTCTCCTGCCTCTTAAAGCCAATGTTTATGACAGGCCTAAAAGACACAGGGCCTGTCCCTTCTTTGGATCTCTAGAGAAACCAGGGAGGATTGGAAGAGCACCAGAGAATTATGATCAGAGAAGGGCAAACCTCACTCCCATTGTAAAGAGGGGCAGAAGACAAGCCTGTCAGAGGAAGCACTGCAAAGCCCTCCTTCAGCTAGGTAGCAAAACCAAAACCAGGTGCCTGGGACGGGGGAGGGCATGCCAGGCAGAGCTTCAGGTGAAAAGGACCTGGTGCAATGTCGCTCCCCCCTCCCCCCCCATCAAGAGAAGCCCATTGTTCTAATCCACAGTTAGACTTCTCAGAGCAAGAACTGGTGCCCTGGCTGCTGGTGGACTAAAACAAGGGTGGCCTGGGTGATGAGGACTGGCAAGGCAGGCGTCTTGATGGACTTCCTGAAGAACAATATAATTTTTTTTCAATCCATTTATTTCTGCGCATTCTGATTTCTGATTGAATTTCCTGAAAATTGGATCCACTTTATATATTCACCTCCTACATTCAAAGTGAAACTTAACATTATCTGAAACCACTTTAGAAAGGCACGAGGCACAAATGAACCTCCGCCTTAAAGCACCTGTTGGAACTTCAACCATTACCACATTCATGGTTGACATAGTTCTTTAGACTACTATTATTCTACTACTAGATAAAATCAATGTGTACCTTCATTAGGGCTGCATTTTATGAGTCAGTTCCAACTTTGCTGGACTGATAAATGTGTTTGAGGAAACAGGATATTCAAGTTGGAACTCAAGACAGTAGGTAAAAATGGCTTCACTGAATCATTAAACAATTATCATTTTGTATCTGAAATGTATGTTTGGTTTTTATTTACACAAAAATATAAAATTTCTATATTAACTATCTTGGGAGTTCTTTTCCAATAAGGAAAAAATAAATAATTACTTTAAATATAATGAAAATATGTAAGATCTCTTTACATCAGCTACCTGTCAAGATCTAAAGAGATCTTATATATTTACGTCTTTAAATTGGTGGTGAGGGAGGATCAGCCTGGGAAATAGAGACGCCTCTAGCAAGGCTGGCAGATGCAGGCGCTGGGCTCTGCGCTGCAATTCCGCATCCATCCCCTGGGAAATGGCAGCAGAAATCATATTGTGAAGTTCTGGGGGTAAGTTAAAGTCAGGCCCATCCTCGGGCCTGAGGCCTGCAGCCATGGGCGTGAAGGTGGTCGTGGGCTCTGAGCGCGACGATGCCTGAATTGTGGCCTGGCTGACCGCAGGAAGTTCTGGGGTAGATCGGGGCCCTAAACACCCTTCCTCTGCAGCTATTCCCAGAGTGTGGGAAGATCGGGGGGACCAACCTTGAATCCCTGCTGGAGGAAGCGAGAGAGCAGGAGAATGGCGTTCAGCCACCAATGTAGGAGGGGACCTGTTGGTAGCCCAGGAGCCTTGGCCGATGACTTGGCCCTATCTTTGCGCTTGGCAGATCTATCCGGGGCTGCCAATGGGGTGCGCGCCTTGTGGTTAGAGACCCTAGTTTTGAAGCCACGCCTCTCTGCTTCCTCTGTGTGACTCCACTTTCAACAAAATTGTGGCTCCATGGAAAACCTGCAAACAAGGCAGACGGGAAAGGCACCCACCTCCCCAGGTCTAAGTGCTACACTCCATCCTTGCCGAAACAACCTAAAGGGCGGGACCTGGAGGCTTCCCCATGCTATGAGAATACAGTTTAGGTAAGTCCAACTGTCATTCTCCATAGGGAATGGGGAAATCTCCAGGATTGGGAGATGCCAAAGCTACCCCCCAAGGGAGGGAAATTAAGAAGCATAAGAAGGCAGCTTCCAAGACCCTCTGCAAAACCCTGTGCCCAAATAAAGCTTCAGTCAAAGCAGGTAGGTATCAAGACGGCAGTGTTTGATGAATGGCATGGGCAATGCCCAGGCAGCCGCTCGACAGATGTCTTCAAACGGAGCCTGCTGAGGTCGCCACACTCATCGAGTGAGCAGTGATGCCAGCTGGCACCTGAACGCCCTTTGCCTGATAAGCAGTGGAAATTGCTGCCCTAATCCAGCACCTGATGGACCCTTAGGAAGAAGATTGAAAGGACAAAAACAGTATGTAAAGAAGGAGGATTCTTTGTGTTGTGTTTGTTTTGAAAATTTAAAATAAAAAAACTTTTAATAAAAAAAAGAAAACTGCAGGGACTAGTCCAGGCAATTGCCAAGTACGAACACCAACGGGAAGGCACAACCCCCCCCCCCTCCCCTGGTCACATCACCGTTTAAAACACCGATTTGATGGAGCTAAGCTCAATTCAAAGATGTTATTAACTTTCTACTTTCTCTTTAAGTATATTTTGAACTGTTTTTGTTAAAGATTTATACCTTGTATTGGTTCTAGAAAGTCAGGGTGGGGGAAGGTTGGGGTGGGGGTGGGGGGGAGGGTGGGAGGGAGTGGAGTTTACTAAGTTGGAGGAGGGGTGCTGAATGATTTTACATGTATACTGCTATTTTTTCTTTTTTATGTATATTGAAATGGAATTATAAATACCATCAACACAAAAGTGAGTTTGCTCAGAAGCTGAAAAACACCAAGTGAATTAGAGGAAGAGTGGGAAGCAGAGGAGAGAAGAAAGACAGGAAGAGAGGGATAGGAGAGAGGGTGAAGGGGGAAGATGAGGTGTATAAGGAGGAGTGGTAAGGGGAGAGAGTAGAAGGAGAAAGGAAGGGGAAGTAGAGTAGAAAATGATGGAGGGAAGACAGGATGTAGAAAGGGGGAGGAGAAGGGGGAAGAAAATGTCGGATAAGGTATAAATATGGTGTATGGAGAGCAGAAGAGCCAATAACTGGGTTTTTCTTTTTCTTTTTTTCCTTTGGTAGTTGATGGTAAGATGAATTGATGTAAGTACTTAATAATACAACTTGATAATGACTATGTAATAGTATACATGTGATTATATGCTATGAAAATGGAAAATAAAAACTTTTTATGTGAAAAAAACACCGATTTGATGCTACAAATGAGCTAGGGAACTCTGGGGTTTCCTACCCCCCTCCGCCCATCTCCTCTCACTGGAAAATAGCAACCACTGAAGAGATTTTCTAAATTAATGGCCATGTCTCACAAGGCAGACCATCCAGGACCAAGACAGGCCAGTCCTAACATCACATGCTGGTGTGGTAGCTTTGCCTGGATCTTGGTGCTGTCTTTGCAAACCATGAGTACCAACATACTTCGCTCTTGAGAGGTTAAAAGTAATCTTTATACGTACTTTAGGAAGTCGTGCAAATAATTCAACAGCAAAGCCAAGCTCTTCTCATCAAGAGGTGTGTAAGCAAGCATTGCTCCAATCCTGACTGTTTCAAACACACAAGAAAAAGATGCATCAAGGAAAACAAGTTTACAGGCTTCTTGGCAGCAATCATTCCAACCCTAAGGTTTTACCTGAACTTGAGGTGAGGTAGTTCAGTACCTGCTGATTTTTTTGGGGGGGGGGATCCAGAAATAGGGGGAGTGCTTGCGGGAAAGTGGCTGATGCCCTGCTTTGTCTAACAGGCAGACTTTCTCCAGCTGAGAGGGCCAGAGATGCTGTGTGAGAGATCAGCCAGCCCCAACCACTTCCTTCTTTCCTGTCCCCAGCCCCCTAGTCCTGCCCATCTTACAGAACTGCCTCCAACTTTCTATCAACTGTCAGCTAGATTGAAGTTGCCTGGCAATGAGATGAGGAACCTTTCTTCCCAAAAAGGACCTTGAGTGCTAAAAAAAATAGTTCTTAGCGTCTCAGTCATGCCAACTATCTGCACCCTGCCAATGGCACTACCTATGCCAACTATCTATCCTATCTAACTTATACCCATCTATTTCCTGAGAGTAGGAAAATACGGAAGAAATTAGGGGAAAGCAGTAATTAGCAGAAGTCAGAACTTCTTAGGCAGTAGAAAAGGAACTTTCCTTTGCTGGAAACCCCCTTTGGTTTTCCATCTAGAGGAATGAAGAAAGCTTGATTAGGAAACAGCTTCTCTCAGGATTACCGGATATTCCCATCTTGCTACCACAGGCCTTCAATTGGCCTTACAGCTTTGCAACATGGACAGCTTTAAAGGAGGCTTAAAAGTAATGCAAATAGGGGGAGGTAAGATCTTGACAGAGGCAATGGCATGTGTAGAAAATATGCACAAGCCAGAACAGATTTCTCCATAAAGACGGTTTATGCTCTTGTGCATAAAATGTGATCCATACCGAACAACCGGAGGAGGTGCGGCGCTCCATAGACCTGGGACATGGGTGCGTCTGGATGATCCGCTAAGATTTCTGCGTATTGTGGCCGCTCAAATTTATACAACAGTTGGGTCCCCAGCATAACGTTGAAGTATTCTTTGATGCCTGCCACCACTTCATTCACAGCATATTCTCTGATGCATAGCCAGAATAACAACAACAACAACAACAGAAGATGTGGTAAGAGACCATGGAAAAGAGACAGCTTTCTTGAGCCCCAACAGGTATGCCCAAAGGACAGGCTCAGTGACTCAGTGGGCAGGGGTGGCACTGCTGCAAGCCATACGAGGCCAATGGCAAGACTGGCATCCTTTTGTAAGGATGTTGGGAACAGGGCTGGATAGGACGGCATTTGGTTTTCCTGAGAGTGGAGAGCTTCAGGTGGATGTAGGGAGAGGATATCTTTTGCCAGAGGTGCTGGGGAGAGCTGAAAATGATGGGTCATTCAAGAGACAGGAGCTCCGTTCCTCCGGGTCCTCAATCTCACTGCAGTTAAGCATTACAGTTGACAAGCAGCAACATTTTGAAAAGCGTCTGCACTTGGAAGGAAGAGAGATCCAGGGGAAGCCCAAGGGAAGCCCATCTGGCTCCAGGGATGTCTTCCATTCAACAACCTCCTGCGGATGGAAGCAGCCTGCCCTAACCTAGCCCGATTCCCCACAAAGGAAGTGCCTTGGATCTGCCAGAAGTTACCACTCTTACTATGAACAGACCCAGAGAACAAGCTGGTCCTCAGAATCAGCACTTCACTAGACTGATGACTCAAGCTGCCATTGCTACTCTGCATTTATTTATTTATTTATTTAGTAGATTTATAGGCTGCCCAATCCCGGAGGATTTAGCAGGGAGGAGCCTGAAAAGAGTTGGACGGTGGCATGTAGGTAGCAAAAAAATCCCACCTAGATCTAATATAGGCTAGTTCCAAGATGTTTGAGGGTGTGTGCCTTTAAACAGCCTCCTATTGTTGCTTCCCCAAAGCAAGAGAACCTCTCCCCACTCAGCTTCCTTCCCAAGAGCTGCGCCAGGACATGGACTTGTGGTCAACAGATGACTAGCCTGCCCTTCAGGACCAACCAGCTGCTCAGCCTCTGTTCCTCACTTGTTATCTGTGTTTCCTCGGGACTTCTTGTAGTTTGCATAGTCCTCTAAAATTGAGTCAACATTCTTCTTGGCCGGAAGGTAGAAGAGCTGAGAAAAAAGCCAGACACCATCAGAGGCTGACATCAGCCCAGAAGACTGACCCAGAAGACATTTAAAACATAAATACCCATCACCAAACTGAAACACAGAGAAGCAGCCAACTAACTAAAGGCACAATTTCAAACTCACCTGCTTTTGCCGTGTAATCAAATCCCAGTCATCTACAAGCCACGGTTTCAGCTCTTCTGGTATTTTTACCTTTACTTCAACTCTGTTCATAAAAGTTTCTTCCTGAAGAAACAGAAATGCAAACTTTAAATTCTGGAATACTAAATTTGAGTTGGATGCAACTCTATGTACAAACATCTCATTCATCCAGGTCAAGGTTGTCCAAAAGGTGCTTTTGTTTTAAAGGCTTTTCTGACTTTTTTTAAAGACGTTTTTCTTCCCATATAAGAAGCTTCTTCTTCTTAGTTAGAACTGAAGAAGTTTCTTGGATGAGTCTCAAACAATGATTGCCTTTAAAATAAAAGCACCTTTGGGACTCAGTGTACAAACAAACCTTCCAAAATTAAGCAACCGAACAGGAAGGGCTAAGCGCTGCCTTGGACCCAAAAGGATGGCCAAGGGTTGATGCATAAGGGCTCCAAATGAAGATCTTTTACAGAAATACAAGAATTGTCTCTGCTAATATGCAAATAATAACACCGTTCAAAAGCCATCAAGGAACCTATACCAAGAACCCACCAGCAAAAGTCAGCAACAGAAGAAAGAATCAAGCTACGTATTTCTTGGAGTTCTCCCCAAGAAGTGATCAGAGGGTTCAACAATTTGCCATACATTTTTCCTAGCACTTAGTTTGGAGCCCCAGTGCTGAAAGAAGGAAATGGCAAAGCACTCAGTCAGGGGAGCCCGGGTGACACTCCTGAAACTTCCTCCTGGGCTCCCAAAGCAGAAGCAGGTCCCAGCGAAGACAGAAATCTGCCAGGGAGCCAGGTGCAGCTGGGCCTGGCTGCCTCCCGGGACAACTGGCCATGGGCAAATACCTACACTTTCCACCGTAGGATCTACTCGAGCTCTTTTCTTCCTGGGAGGCTGAGGGTTTTCACTGGAGCCACTTCCCTCGCCAATTCCTGGAGCTAATCATAGAAGCAGAAAGATTAAGGTGGTTTTTAAAGCTAGGCATTTAAAAAAACTGCACTCCCTACATGCTGCTTCAGAGCAGACAAATGTCATAGAAGACTGCCCTTTCCATTATGCAATGCTTTTAAACAATTACCAACAAAACCTCCGTGCAAAACAAGTTTTTTTTTGCTCCATTATTCAGTATTATTGAGAACAACTGCAAAGTGTTTTTAAATGATGCAATGTCTGAGTTGATTTTGATCCAAATCATATCAGGCAATTCTCTCACCTTTCTCTTATACATATGAAACAATGCCTCTGCCATGTCACGATCAAATAGAATGCCTATAGGTTCAATCTTTTTGCCAACACTTTTAACAGAAGTAAATGTGTTTACGGTTGATCTGTTCACAAGTTAATCTGAACTAAGAGTTGAGGGATATCAACATTTTAAACCTGTTTAAGTGTATCTTTTCGATCTTTAGGAGACATCTTCGGACAGCGCTGGCTCTTTGGCTTTGAAACGGAGATGAGCACTGCCCCCTAGAGTCAGGAATGACTAGCACGTATGTGCGAGGGGAACCTTTACCTTTATTTTTTCCCCACTTCTGGATACACTGAGTTTCCAGGCATCACTGCCACCAGCTGAAAATGAACTGATAAACATAGTATACAACCATTAGGTCAGCAAACATTCCAGAGTATGACACTGCTGAACAAACGGTGGTTACCACTGGGCCTCGGAATTCCCATTGCTACAGGATCCCAATCTGGGTTCTTGGCAACCCGTTGCATTTACAACTTGATCAAAGCATCCTGCGACCATGTGATCATCATTTTCAAACTTCCCTGCTGGCTTCCCCATTGACCTCAGAGGTCAATGGGGAAGCCAGCAGGAAAGGACACAAATCACTGGGGTAAGTCTCACAGCTTGCATTCCCTCCCCCTCTCCTGCAGCCTCGCACATTCTCCCCAATCCACATGGCACTCCTCATGCACCCTCCCTGCTCTACCCTGCACACCTTCTCATACACACTTTGCCAACCCTTTCTTGCATGCCACACCTCTTCTGTTCCCCCACTCAAAGCAGCCACTTGCCTGTCTATAGGCCTGGCACTCACAATTTCCTGCTGTTTTCCCTACGGACTTTGGTTGTAGGTAGCTAGCAGGAAGTTACTGCACTTAACAACAGCAGGATTTGGTTAAGAGCAGCAATTAGGACTTCAGGGACTGCCATTGCTAAACAATGCAGTAATGCTTTACAACCATGTTACTTAGCAATAGAAATTCTAGTTCCATTTTAAGTCAAGGACTATCTGTACTGCTAGAAGGCCTAACACAGAAATGCAAAAAGCATACCCTAGGGGACACTTTCCACTATTCTATGACCTCAGAGGGCTCCTTTTCATCAAGCAAGGATCAAAAATTATAATTATCGTGGCAGGGTATGTTGAGGAGCTTAAAGAGCAAATGGAATGCCTTAAATCTGAAAACAGCTTACCAGCTTTGTGAGAGCCAGTGTGGAGTTAAAAGTAAAGTATAGGCAAAACCTCAATTCCACCCTGAGTACAGTGGGTGACATTTAATATTCTCTCTGCAGCAAACACAAATTTCTTTGTACCGAGTTTAATTTGAGAATTGTTTTGACAGGCAAGTTAAGTTACTTCCATATTTTTAAAGTCTCTCCTCTGGGATAAATATTCAAGAGCCTTGTAAAAGTAAAATGATTCTTACTTTTCTGTTTGTTCTTCTTGGTCTTCCTGCCAAAGAGAAAAGGAGACCTGTTATTGCCTGTGCAAAGCAGTTCCACTGACTTTATTTCCTTTTTATTGTTTTTTTCATCACTCGTATCAGTTTGACTAATTCTTAACAGTTCTAGCTAAGAATTAATTGAAATGCTGCTTTTCCAAAGCCCACATTTTAAAAGGACACATTTTGCACAACTGTTTGAAGATGAATTCTTACTACTACTAGCAAAATACAAAATTTAACCAACTAAAGAGCCTACAAAGATAGTGCATTTTCCTCATTTGTCAGGCCTTCACCTGTAGTCATAGAATCAAAACAAATATTACTAGCAATGTAAGAGTACTCTGTGGCAGCGGTTTTCATTCTATTCCAGCCTAATTATTCTTTCACCATTTAATGAAAACTTTGAATCATACACCACCAAAAACTTAAGGATGTTAAATACAGTTTGATCAGGTTAATTATTATTCTGCATAGCAGTAACTGCATTTCTTGATTATGCCAGCTGATTGGAATAGCTTGTTGCTTTTCCTAACTTCATCAACATTCTATACTCGCAGCACAAGTTGGACTTTGCTTGAACTTCCACTCAGTTTGGGGGTTGTTACTGCATCATGTAGAGCAACATCTGAATATTATTCCAAATTCGCAGATCTAGAATTAAATGAAGTTTATCGGTTTAAAAGGGGACAACCCACTGATTATCTAAGGGGGAAAACTCATGAAGAACACTTTGAGTCATTATAAATTCTGAATTCCAATAGTGTTTGCTCTGCTGAGTAAAATTCAAAGAATAATACAGGTAGTCCTCTACTTATAACCAAACTGAGCCCAAACTTTCCATTGATAAACAAGACAGGTAGTGAATATTGCCCTGTTTTACAACCTTTCTAGCCACAGTGTTAACTGAATCTAGTTTCCCCATTAACTTTGCCAGAAAGTTACAAAAAGTGATCACATGATATTGGGACACTGCAACTGTCATATGCCGGTTGCCAAGGGTCCAAATTTTGATCACGCGACCATGGGGATGCTGCAACAGTAATAAGTGTGAAAATGGTCATAAGTCTCTTTTTTCAGTGCCATTATGACTTTGAATGGTCAGTAAATGAATGATTGTTAAGTCAAGGACCACCTGTATGACATTACTTTTTAAGAAGTTCATCATATTACAGAGACAGCTTTAACTAAACTGCACAGAAAATCTAAAGAAGCAAGGAAATCTGGATTTTAGGATGCAGATCTTGTGTGCCATTCCATCCTTAACTCACCGTGTCGATATTGCAGGGGTTTCCAAACTGCAAACGGTGTGCGCTCCGTCTCGCCTGAAGAATCTAGGCACAAATGGGGATTCAGTTAAGGAGAGAGCATCAGAGCACTCGGTTTCGCTTGAAAAAACAGTGCCAGAGTTAACAAGACAACAATCCTACAGACTAACATTGCCAGGCCTAAAAAAGGTTTAGCGTTATTTAACCCAGTTAAGACAAGTGACTCTTTGCATGGTGCTTTTTCCATCTAAAGGTTGGAAATTCCTGAGGGGAACTTCAAGCTTATAAAAGGTTTTTTTTCATAGAAGGTCAGACAGGAACTGCTGCTGCTAAGGTCTCCAACAGACAAACAATTCCTTTTGAAATCAGTATCAGTACTGTAACTGCCACTGATGCTTACTAAACAGGGTTCTACATAGAGAGAAGATCCACACTCAAGAAACTACGCAGCATTCTAGAAGTGACAATAGGGAAGTTTGCTCATACGTTCTACTTCGTGAAAACCAGCTGAAGTCACCTAAAATTCAACTGAATTTGAAATATGAAAGGAAATATCCAGATGATCACTCCATCAAATGAGGCCCATTTAGGATGCCCAGTCAGAAACAGACCCCAGGATTCATGACTCAGGAATTCTCTGTCGTCAGCTAATCTAAACATTAAAGATTTCCAGATTTGAAAAGTGGCTCGCACTTAAAGAAATGTGAGGAAAATTCACCAACAGCTAAATTGTCTAAACTGCCTAAACATTAAAAATTGTTGGGATCCAAGCTCCAAATGATGGCAGGTTGCTGCTCAATGCAAAATGTATGTGGCTTATAATGTGATAATAAAGGCCTTCCACATAAAATCTACACTTTTACTCGGAGATCCATAGATCTAAACAAAACTATAATAGGAAAGCAGTTTGGAAGGGGTTCCTTTATATTCACCTAACAACCATTTAAAGAGCAAAGATTTCGGAACAGAGACACAAAAACTGCATTTTCTGGTGCAATATTCACAAACAGGGAGTCATTTTAGGATGTGAATATATGATTATGATCTCCTAGATGAAAGAGTTCAAAGAAAAATAAAATAAGATTTTCTTACACTTCAACATTTTTCTGCTGGAGTCCAGAGGTTTTCTTGCCTGGAGCAGCCCCTCTCATCTTTCCTTCTGCATACTGTTCCCTTTCAAAGGAAGGAAGCAAAGACATTTTAATTAGACACACAGGCACGTCTCTCTAAGCATGCAAATAGTGCATTAGGAAAAGGATTGCAGCACCTTCCAAAGAAGCTTCTTGGCTTCTCCTGCTGCTGGTTTGAGAGGAGTTTGCACTTCTTTGAGGACCATGTGGCCCTCTTATTCCAAGAACAAGGCAGGAGGGGTACCAAACTACAATGTGCACAATCACAATCATTATTGGATTGCAGCTTAAATGAAATAAATTCAGTTAAAATGACTACTCTCATAAACATAAGACTCTTAACTCTCTTTTTACCTAAAACCAAGATAGGGATTATAGGCTTGAGAAAAATTGGGAAAGCAGTCTAACCTTTAAGTAAAGGACTTAAGCTCCCCCCCCCCCCCCCCACAATCCCTTCCTCCACAGGGAGTATCTATTTATAGCTCAAAGTAATCTTTGCACATCAGCCAAGGGGCTGCCTACAAAGGAGGAAGCAGCCAGGCTGGGTGTGGGTGGGTGTCCACGAAACACGTCTCCTCCAAACAAGATGGGTGGCAAATACATTTAATAAATAAAAACCAAATAAACCCTCCAGACTAGATGAGCTGGCGCCATTTTAAGATTATTATTTTTGGTTTTGTTTCTTGCCATATGCTCACATCATCCCCAAAATTAAAACAAAATCAAGGCATAAGTTTAAAGGATTATGGATGTTTTACTTTCCCAGGATGTCAAAGAATAACATATTGAACAATATGAGAAAGAGGACAAAGGAAACAACAAGCAGTTAGCAGGGAACTCTGAACCACGAACCATTGTATTCTAGAATAAGGCAAAAGCCAAACAACAGGCAGGGGGTGGAAATAGAGGCATTCTGGGTTCCCACAATTGTTAGAACAGGCTGGACTTATTGCTTCTCTTCTGTCAAATAAGGAGGCAGCAGGTGGCCTTTTGTTCCTCTAGTGCAAAGTAAAGCAAGAGCCCCCCCCCCCTCCCGAGGGAAAACCCAATTTGGCTGTCAAAGTGATGCATTCCGGGCAGCTCACCTCCTTAAAAACAAGCATGATTTCTAGCATCCTAGAAATCATCATAAACTCAAAAAAACTGATAAACTAGTGGCAATGTCAACAAAAATGTTTTTGTTGGGGTTCCTTGGAAATTCCCTGCAAGGGTTTTGTAGAAAAAGGATTAAAAATAAAGAAGCGTAGAACTGCTGTAGCTTAAATGCTTTCAAACATGAAACTGTTTTAAAAACCTCAATCTATACATCATAGAACACCATCAGAGTTGGAAGGGACCTTGGAGGTCTCCTAGTCCATCCTCCTGCTCAAGCAGGAGTCAGACAAATGGCCATCCAGCCTCTTCTTAAAAGCCTCCAGTGATGAGGCGCCCACAATGTTTGAAGGCCAGCCGTTCCATTGCTTCATTGTCCTGTTGGGAAATTTCTTTTAGTTCTAGATTGTCTCTCTCTTTGATTAGTTTCCATCCATGGTTTCTTGTCCTGCCTTTTAGTGCTTTGGAAAACACATTGACCCCTCTTCTTTGTGGCAATCAGAGATATTGAAAGACTATCTTGTTGTCCTAGTCCTTCTTTTAATTAAATTAACAAACCCAATTCCCATAAGCATTCCTCATACCTTTATCCTCTAGCCCCCATTAATCTTTGTTGCTCTTTTTTGCAATCATTCCAAAGTCTCAATATCTTTATACTGTGATGACCAAAACTGGATGCAAATTATGCCAACTGTGGTCTTACCAAAGTCTTATAAAGCGGTACTAACACTTCATATGATCTCGATTCTGTCCCTGTTAATGCAGCCTAGGATTGCATTGGCATTTTTGGTGGCTGCAGCACACTGCTGGCTTCCATTTAAGTGGTTGTCCACTAGTACTCCAAAATCTCTTTCAGTCGTTGCTATTGAGCCAAGCTTCACCTTTTCTAGCACAATTCTCAAATACAGCTCATTGTCTGGAATCTGCACTGTGTATCAGACATTAACACAATTGAACGAGTCAAGAGATATTTCATGAGAAGAGTACTCCATTCCTGTACTTGCAACAGAATATTTTATGCTCAAAATTTTGGGCTTGGGCAACCTAGAACTACGCCGCCTACGGTCTGACCTAAGCATAGTACATAAAATTATCTGATAAAATGTCCTACCTGTCAATGACTACTTCAGCTTTAACCTCAACAATACACAAGCACACAACAGATATAAACTCAAGGTAAACTGCACCAAACTCGATTGCAGAAAATATGACTTCAGCAACAGAGCGGTCAATGCCTAGAATGCTCTACTTGAATCCATTGTTACATCCTCAAACCCCCCATAACTTTAACCTTAAACTGTCTACTGTTGACCTCATCCCTTTCCTAAGAGAGCCGTAAAGGGAGCGTACATAAGTGCACCAGCACACTTAAAGTCCCTGTCCTACTGTCCCCATTTATTTGTACCCATTTCCTGTGTTCTTATTCATGTTTATTCTTATTCCGGTAATCTTGTACATGAGTGACAAACTAAATAGATAAATAAAATAATTCTATACATGTAAATCAGTTTTTGTTTTGTTTTGTTTTTTTGCTGAAGTGTAAAACCTTACTTTTCTCTACACTGAGTTTCATTTTGTTAGTTAGGGCCCAGTCTTCAAGTCTCTCCAGTTCCATCTGGATCTTGATCCTACCTTCTGGGGTGTGGCCAATTCTTACCAGCTTGGTGTCATCTGCAAATTTCATGTGTTCCCTTTTGGTTCCATCATCTAAATCATTTATGAAAATATTGAAGAGTACTGGTCCTAAAAGAACAATCTTGGGAGCAATGTTCCCTCTAATTTTTTTTTAAGGTTTAAATTTTTAACCAAAATGTCTTTTAAACTCTGTATTATCTACCTAATGTTAATCATGCTTGCTCATTTTAGTTCCACTTATAAAAATAAATTTACTGGACCAAAATTGAAGCCAATATAGAAAATATTTCAATTAAAGCCAACAAACAGGTTGGCTTTAAACTTCCTATAATTAAAATATCAAGCTGTATTCTCTGAAGTCAGCCATGTTCATTACTATACCTACATTTCTCTATTTGCCCCAAAGGATTTAAAAATATCTTGAAAATAAAGAGAAAAAAACTTTTTCTAGAATAAAGCTTAAACAAGTAAATAGGAAAAAAGACATAAACACACACAATAGATTATGTCCATTACTTCACTTTGTAATTCTTCTGTATAAACCAATCCTCTCCATTCCATTAAATATGTGCCCACAACAGACTTTAATATTTGTATGTGTTTAAGTATGTATAAACATACATGTTCAAGCAGATATACCTCCTAATCATATACTGCAACAGTAAGAGCAATAAAGTTTATATTCATTAATCAAATTTATATAGCCACACATCTATCTCATCCAAGGCAACTCTTAGACATATTAGACAACTTCCACTCCAATCTTCTCTTTTGGATGCCCGCCTCGCCCACTGCCAGGAGAGCCTCCCTGACACTGAGCCGGAGAGCCTCATTCTGATGCAGCCCCAGACAGGAACAGTGCATGAAGTTGTGACACTCCCAATGAAAGCACAGGAGACCCACTTGGAGAGATCAATGGGATCTTCTAGTCCAGAAACCCAATGGTGACCTCATACTACTTGCAACCGGTAAGGTATTTACTTTACAAACAAGCAAATCAAAATAAGAATCAGAAAGGAGGTACTGATAACATCTTCAGAAATGTATCTTGATGTAGGACCAAATCCCTTCCTAAAATGAAAAGCCCACCAGTAAAACAGTACGGAAACCGCCAGAGTCAAACTTCCTCAAGAAAATGAAAAAAAAAAAAATGTTTGCCACGAAGGATGCTGGACAATTGGAAACCGTTGCCTCTTTAGCGAAGGGGGAAGCACCCGATTCCCCCTTCTCCCCTCCTGGATAGATTAGTGGAGCGTGAGAAGAACTTTTAAAGTATCAATTCTTAAATCCTCCTTTATCGGAGAATCTTTGAATGCCCGGTTGCAAATAAAATCTTCAGAGGCGGACTGACTCTGGATACCTTCCTCCTGGCCCCGGAAAGTAAAAGCCACTAGGGCAGGGCGCCCCGCCTCTCCTCGCCCGCCCCCTCGCGCAGCGCCCCATCCGCTGGGCTGTGCCGGAACGCAGGTGCCGGACCCTCCCCCCACGCCTGCTCGCCCCTCTGCGGACCAGGTTCAAGTTAGGGGTGCCGTGGAGGGAGGGGGGAGCAGGTCGAAAGCCGCCACACAGAGGGGGCGGCGGTGGAAAGGCAGCCAACCAGCTGGCCACCGCCAGCCCCGCTGCTCTTCCCGCCCCCTTCCCAGCCCCACAGCCCAGCGGTCGCAGCAGAAGCAGCCCCGGGTCTCCACTGCCTCTCCCCGCATTTTCTGGACGGGGTCTTGCAGGAAGGAATCCCCTCTCCAAGGGATCCCCCGAACATGGACTTGAAGAGCCGTGCTCTTCAAAACAAGTCTGGGGAGGTCCTTTGCAGGCGGCCAGTTCTAGCCGCCTGCAAAGGACTTCCCGACGTTTGCTTTACAGAAATCTCTGCGCGGCAGATAGAAACTGCTGTGCGGGGTTTTCTTGCCACATGCGCGGCCGCACACCTTAGAGGGAACAGTGCTTGGGAGTACCCCACTGCTTACTTCCCTCCATGTAGATGTAGTGCCATTAAGGACTACACATTGTGTGCTGTTCGTCAGCCAGTTACAAATCCATCTGGCGGTGTTGTTTATCCCACATGTTTGTAATTTACCAAGAAGGCTGTAGTCTGCTTTGCCAAATGACTTACTGAAATCCAATATACTATGTCCACAGCATTTCACTGGCCCACTAATTTGGTCACTTTATCAAAGAACAAAATAAGAGTTGTTTGGCATGAACTATTTTTGACAAACTCATATTGGTTTCTGTTTATAACTTTGCTTCCTTGTGGATGTTCGCAGATCTGTTGCATGATTATCTTTTCCAGGATCTTTCAAGGTATTGCTGTCAGGCTGATTGGTCTTTAGTTTCCTGGATCTGTTTTCCCCGCAACTCTCAGATTGATCCTGCATGCTTTAAAAAGCACCTAAAATATCACACTTGGTGCCATTCAAATGCTGAGGTATGAACATATTGGGTGAACACACTACAAATGGCAAATAATTGTCAATTGTGTTAGTAATCACAAGTCTCCATGAGGAAACTGAGCCTCCTGTTGTTGAGTGTCTCTTATTAAGTCTCAGTCCTGCCTCAGATGCCTCTCACCTGTCAACAAAATTGCTGGATGCACAGAAATGGTTCTATTAGATAATACTTACTGATTGGCCTTTTGAAGTTCTTTCTGCTTCTGCAGATTGGTGTCGACGTATTTGAGGACTCTGCTTTCTGGAACCCATTCATCCCAGCTGAAAGAAAACGGGACAGCTTTTGGACCACCTAACCAGGGCTGTAAGTTCATCAAATGGGTGCAACCTTTATTTATGGCTAAGGATACAGTAGCTAGAATAACCCTAACACCTAAATCAGAACCAAATTATAGGTAATCCTTGATTTACCATCATCCATTTAGTGACGTTCAAAGTTGCAATAGGACTGAAAAAATTATTTGCAATCTGATTTACACTTATGACTACTGCATCAACCCAATAGCCATATGATCAAAATTCAGCCGCTTGACTACAGGCACCTGCTCATAACAGTGGCAACATCCTCTGATTGTGCAATCACCTTCCCAGCCTAGTTTAGCAATTATAGGGGGAGGGGGGAGATTAAGATCACTTGTGGCAGTTTTAAGAACCACCTCTCTTAGAAATGGAAATTGTGGATGTAAGTCGAGGACTCCCTGAAACCCATTTTTCAGATATGTACAATCCTGTGAATTTTATTTTTCATCAAGTAAAGTTAAGGTCTAGTGCAATAGTTTGGATTAGACAAATCACTTCCAGAAGAGTTCCGAGCGGGGAAGACTGGCAGCCTGTACAGAGGAAGAGCAATGAGGAAAACTGGGGGAAACGTCGAAGGTCTCGGAGGGGCAGACTTGTCCGGCGTAGGTCCAGGCGGCAGAAGCTGCGGCCAAGGAGGCAGCCCGCAGACGGTCCCCGGGGGGCTTTCCCAGGAGAAGAGGCGCCTCAGCTTCCCGAGGGCCGGACAGGCGCCAGGGGAGACTCCGACTCTGGTCACACTTGGCCAGCCTTCCTGCCTGCTCCGACGCCGAGGCTGAAGGGCCCGGGCGGCGCCCCGGAGCGAGCCAGGGGAGGGAGGGGGAGGCGGGGGGGGGTCGCGGGGACTCACTTCTTGTTCCAGCCGCTGTAGTGGATGAAGTACTTCACCTGCTTGTCCTTGATGGCCACCTTCACGCACTGGGGGGAGGAGAGGCGTTAGGGGGGCGGCCGCCAGGCAGGGCTCGGCTCCGGGGAGGCCCGCGGCCTTCCTCCGCGCCCGGCCGAGCCGGCAGCCCGGGGCAGCCCGGCGGCCTCCCATCGGGGTGGGCGCGAAGGAAGGGCCGCCACGTACCTTGGCTTCGTACAGGAGAGGCCCGTGGAAGCACAGCACCCGCTCACCTGCGCGGAAACGGGCGTTAGTGGCCGGGCCGGGCCGGCGCGGGAGCCGCGGAGGGAGGCAGGGAGGGTGGCCCGCCCGCCCGCCCCGCGGCCAAAGGGGAAAGCCCGCCCCCGCCAGGCCGCGCCGCCTCTCACCCTCTTGGAATTTAGGCTTCGGGTCTTGCTTGGGCGCCATTTAGGAGCGACTCGGCCTCCCCCGCCCGTCGCCGCCGCCGCCGCATTATGGCAAGAGGCGAAGCGGTGCGCCTGCGCACGGAGCCCCGCCCACGGCCCCGGGGCATGCCGGGAGCGGTAGTCCTTCGGAGGGGGCGGGTGCTCCGAAGGGACGGGACTGTAGAAAAGCCCCGCGGGGATTTCACGGCGGCGCTTCCCGGAAGCCTCGGCGAGATGCGGATCGTTCCCCGTCCGCTGCAGGCTCTGCCCTCGGTGCCTTGTGGGGAGCCCGGCTTCAGCTCGGGGGCGCTTTCGGTTCTGTCGGGTTGGGCCCAGGGTACGCAACTCACACACACCCCTCCCGCAAAAACGACCCACTCGCCCAGGGCGGGTCTGAAGAAAGTCGCCCTCTTCGGCTCCCTCTTCCGTTATTCATAACGGAATAATGCTTTCCTCAAGGTTTTGGAATGGAAGCGCTTGGCTGGCCTGAGCCTGCAGTGATTGAATAGGTTCCCACAGCACCCAAAGACGGGAGAGCCCCCACCCACCCCCGCCCGGCATGGCTTGGTTTCATTGAAGAGTGCAGAAAAGGATCCAATAATTGTTACTGAATATCAGAACAGTAAACAACAAAATATTCTTTATTGGCCAGGTGTGATTGGAGTCATTGGACACACAAGGAATTTGTCTCCGGTGCATAAGCATACAAACAACAAAGTCTCATGAATCATAAGACAACAAAGTGATAAATCATAGGAGAAGTAGTAGGAAATATGAGGAGGATAATAACAAGGCTAAGTACTATGTGGCTAAGTATCCTTAGGCATAACAGTGCTGGAAAAAACGCTTTGTGTCTAGTTGTTTTGGCAAGCAATGCCAAAGGCCTGTATGGAAAGAGGGAGGGGAAAGAAAACAGACATAATTAGTTGCTTTTCAGTAGGACTTATCTGGGTATTTGTCATAGAATTTCTGGAGACATTTTGGAGCTCTTACATAATGAGTGTCCACAGGTGGGAAATGTTTCCACGCCACTAAATACTGAATTTTGCCTGTCTTTTCAAGAGTCTAGTTTGTCCTTGATTTCAGGAGTCTAGTTAGAGAATAGATCAGTTATCACTAAGGTGACCAGATTTTCAGATTGGTAAAGAGGGACACCATTGATAATAAAAATTTTATTTTTTGTCAAAAGGTCACCCCAGGACACTGAAACCAGCATAAATAAGAATTTGTTGCCAAACAAAATTTTGATCATGTGACCATGAGGATGCTGCAACGGTCACTAAGTGTGAAAAATGGTCATCAGTCACTTTTTTCAATGCCATTGTAACTTTGGTCACTAAATGTTTTCCCCCTCCTCGAGACACATCACTTCTTCCTTCATTCCTCTTGCTTATCTACCTTCACCTTATCCGTCTTCTGCTCTTTCTCTCTCTTCCTTCCTTTCTCCTTCCATCCTCTCTTCTTTCCTCACTCACTCCCTTCCTCCTTTTCTCTTCCTTCCTCCTTCCATTCTTTCAGCTTCATTTCTTTTGCCTATCTACCTTCTCTGTCTTTCTGCTCTTTCCATTTCGCTTCTGTTCCTTCCTCCTTCCCTCCTTTCCTATTTCTTCCTTCTTCCTACCTTCTGCCTATCTACCTTCACCTTCTCTGTCTTTCTGCTCTTTCCCTGTCTTCCCCTTTCCTCCCTCCCTTCTTTCCTTTCTAGTTCCATCTTTTCTTCTTTCCTCTCTCCCTCCCTTTTTCTTTTTTCCTTTCTTCCTCCTTCCTCTTGCCTATCAACTTCATCCTCTTTGTCTTTCTGCTCTTTCCCTCTCTTCCCCTTTTCTTCCTACCTCCTTCCCTCTTTTCTCCCTCCCTTCTTCTTTTTCTTCCTTTCTTCTTCCATCTTCCTCCTTCTCCTTCCATTCTTTCTCCTTCCATCCATCTTTTCTCCTTTCCTCTTCTCCCCCCTCCCTTCTTCTTTTCCTCCCCCCCTCCCTTCTTCCTTCCTCTCCTTCCCTTTCTCCCACACAGGAAGGGGAGGGGGGCATTCTAGTCACTTTCACAGCATAATTTCTTTATCTAACTTTTAAAAAACAGTGTGCAAATCAAATGAGATTTTCGTAACCTGTGAAGCACCAAGTTATTATCTTCTGTTGTTGTTACAAATTTGCAGCTACTCCATTCTTTCCAATAGGGAACTGCATTTCCCAAGATGCCTCAGGGCCTCAAAGCGCTGAACGCGGTTTTGCAATTGACTCCAGCGAGGCCGCCGGCTGGGGTGGCTGTCAGGGCACTGCGGAGCGGACGCGCAGTTTGTTACTGCTTCCAGCAATCGAAACGGACGAGGGAAGCGACTGAAACGGACGCCGGCGGCAGGAGAGTGAGGCAGCTGCCGGCCGTTTCACCTCGCGCAGAGAACTTCCACTTGGTCCCGGGGCTCCTGCCGGGCAGCACTAGGCCCGGGACCGAGTGGAAGTTCTCTGCGCGACTGAAACGGCCGCCGGCCGCAGGAGAGCGAGGCGGCTGCCGGCCGTTTCACCTCGCGCAGAGAACTTCCACTCGGTCCCGGGGCTTCTGCCGGGCGGCACAAGCCCCTGGACCGAGTGGAAGTTCTCTGCGCAACTGAAACGGCCGCCGGCCGCAGGAGAGTGAGGTGGCTGCCGGCCGTTTCACCTTGCGCAGAGAACTTCCACTCGGTCCCGGGGCTTCTGCCGGGCGGCACAATCCCCGGGACCGAGTGGAAGTTCTCTGCGCGACTGAAACGGACGCCGGCCGCAGGAGAGCGAGGCAGCTGCCGGCCGTTTCACCTCGCGCAGAGAACTTCCACTCGGTCCCGGGGCTTCTGCCGGGCGGCACAAGCCCCGGGACTGAGTGGAAGTTCTCTGCGCGACTGAAACGGACGCCGCCGCAGGAGAGCCGCAGGGGAGGGCGGCGGGACGCGACCGCCTCACGGACTCGCGCCGTGGTCGCTGGGAACTGGGCAGCACAGGCGCCGCCACACCGGCAGAAGCTCCGTGAGTCTGTGACCGAGTGGAAGTTCTCTGCGCGAGCGGCGGGAGCTGTTTCACTCGCGCAGAGAACTTCCACTCGGTTCTGGAGCTTCTGCCGCCTGTGGCGGCGCAGCACAGGGGCTGGCTGTGACGCGAGGAGGTGAAATGAACTCCGCAAAGGGGGAGAAGGAGGAGAGGAGGGCTGTCTCCTCCCCCCAGATATTTCTACTCTTTACCCAAGTTGCCTCTGACAAGGCAGTGCTCTTCCACTTGATTAAGTACTGGAGTAGTCTCCTGTGCCACCTCGAATCAAGGATGTGTTGCACCTCATAATGGGTTTGGCCCCATATGACCACAGGGCCTGGGGGCTCCCGGGGCAGTGGTTTCAGAGTATATCCAACATGGGTTTTAAGAAGCTACTATGGAATACTGGGTGTATCTTCCCCAGCAGTCGGAACAGTTTCAGTTGCACTGAGACTGGGTTTATGATCTTTACTATGGGGAATGGTCCCACAAACTTTGGTCCCAGTTTCTTGCTAGGGAGTTTTAACCTCAAATACTTTGTGGAAAGGTAAACCTTCTCTCACACTAAGAAGGGTTGTTGTGGAACTCGGTGCTTATCTGCCTGTTTCTTATAGGTTTGTGCTGCTTTAGCTAGTGCTTTTTTGACATTCTCCCAGGTTACTTTTAGCATTGACATCCAATCAGTCAAGCTGACTGAGGAAGGGAGATCCCTTGGATACTCAGGCATTGGAACAAAGTCCATGTCTCTCACTACTTTGAATGGTATTAGTCCTATGCTGCTGTGAACAGCATTATTATACGTGACCTTAGCAAAAGACAGAAGGTCTGCCCAATTGGATTGCTGATAGTTCACGTAACACCTCAGGTACTGCTCCACCATAGAGTTCAGTCTCTCTGTCCCCCCAATGGTGCTCAGGTGAAAAGCCGACCTAAGGCCCTGGGATGACCCAATGGACCACAGGAACTCCCTCCAGAACTTAGCTGTGAACTGGACCCCTCTGTCTGAGATAATTCTTTGAAGTACTCCATGCAGGCGGTAGATGTGCTTCAGGAACAGTTTGGCCAGCTTGTGAGTTGAGGGTAGTCCGCTGCAGGGAATGAAGTGTGCCTGTTTGGAGAACAGGTCTATTACACTCCAAATCACCATGTTTCCCCCACTTTTCAGCAACTCTACTATAAAGTCTATTGCGATCTCCTCCCACGGCCTCGTTGGCTCTGCTACTGTTTGCAGCAGTCCGGGGGGGTTTCCTGGTCGTCTCTTCATTGTGGCGCAGATGGTGCAACTTTTCACGTAACTGTCCACATCTTTCCTTATTTCAGGCCATCAGAACTGCCTCCAGGCTAAGTGTAACATCTTTAGGAATCCAAAATGGCCTGCTGGTTTGGCATCGTGGCTCCTCTGGAGAATTAGGGTGCGTAGGGATTCCGGGACGTAGAGTTGCATCCCCTTCCATGAGAGGTCATCTCTTTTTGTCAAGATGTGTTGGTTGTTTCGAAACCAGGGGTCTGCTAGCAATTCTGTTTTGAGTCTTGTGGTTAGGTCGCCTGCTGGTTGGTCGTGCAGGTCACAGCCTTGTTGTCTGGTGATCACTTGGGCAGCTATTTGGGTAAAGGAAATGATGGCATCCACCACATGCTCCTATTCGCATTTGTACTGGGGCATGCGGGAGAAGGCGTCAGCTTGAAAGTTCCTCTGCCCTGGAATGTGCTTTAGTATGAACTCGAAGCGGTTGAAATATTGAGTCCATCGGACTTGTTTGGGAGATAGTTTCCCCGGGGTCCTGAGAGCCTCCAGATTTTAATGGTCAGTCCAGACTTTGAATGGTTTCTGGCTCCCTTCCAACAGGTGTCTCCAGGTTAGCAGTGCCCATTTCACTGTGAAAGCCTCCTTTTCCCATGTGGCCCATTGTCTCTCTGTGTCTATGAGCTTGCGGGAGGTGTAGGTGCAAGGTTGTAAGTTTCCTTGGTTGTTTATTTGGAGTAGCACTTCTCCCCACTGCCATGTCGCTGGCATCTGGATCACCAAGGATTGCTCAGAGTCAGGATGCTTCAGCATCAGTTCCTTTCCAAACATTTCTTTTAGTGTCTCGAATGCCTTTTGGCAGGTTAGGTCCCACTGTAGAGGTTGTCCCGGTGAGGTTTTGTTCCTGGGCTCCCTGTCTTTAAGAGGTCTGTCATGGGTTTGGCAATCTTCACAAAGGAGGGGATGAATTGCCTATAGAGGTTCGTGAACCCTAGGAAGCTTTGAGGCTGTCGGCAGGTGCGAGGGGGTTGCCAGCCTAGGACGGCTTGTACTTTGGCTGGGTCCATTTCTATTCCCTCATTTGACACTTGGTAGCCCAGGTAGTCTAGTCGTGCCCAGTGGAATTCACATTTTGACAGCTTGACGTAGAAGTTGGCTGCCACAAGTTTTTCCAGTACCTGATGGATCAGGGTTATGTGGTCATTCATAGTCTCTGTGTAGATGAGGATGTTGTTCAGGTAGACTAGGACTCCCTTGTAGAGGTGCTCATGCAGCCCCTCTGTCAGCCTCTGTTTTGCTGCTTGCTTTTCTGCTGCCATTGAAATGAGGAGGTGGGGCATGGTATTTGGGTGTGGGAAATAAACTGTACAGGATGACTGTTAATTGGGAGTTGTTCTCACCATCTACTGTGCATGTGGCAAGGAGGGGAGTTTCCCGCCAAGGCCAACTGTCCGGCATACCAACTGATGATGATTTTTGAAGATGTCTCCCACCTGGCAGCTGTGGAGATATTGGATTTGACTATGGACTGGGGTTACCAAGGGGAGGGTCATGTATTGATATCTAATGCTTTCGTGCGCTTTTGCTCAGATCCAGCTTTGCTTAGCTTCTATTTACTTATAATCAGTAAAAGTACTCTTAATTCTGCAAATGTCAGCCTCTGCTTTGCTGCTGCTTTGGCTGCCATTGAAACGGGGAGGGGGGCATGGTATTTGGGAGGGGACTGATTGTTGTGCTGCAGGAAGATTCTGGAGTTTCAACTGCCCGTCTTACTGCGCATGTGGAGGAGGTTTCCCGCCAAGGCCAACGGCACCGACATTCCATCTTGGTGATGCCTTTTGAAGTTATCTCGCACCTGACACTTGGGAGAATTATGATTGGACTGTGCATGGGATGCCAAGGGGTGGGGAATGGGATATACAATATATCATTCACTTTCGCACCTAAATAATCAGACTTCGCTTTGCTACGCTTCTGTTCATTTATAATTAGTAAAAGTACACTTGATTTCTATCAATGGAGTCTTGTGGTTTTCTTTCCTGATTATCCAATGAAGAAGTGCTGACAGCAAAATGGAGTTGAGTGGTTTCTTTCTTGGTTATTAAGTGAAGCAGCCTTGACATTAAGATGGACCTCATCTCGCACCCGTCCCGGAGCTGACAGAGGGGGGTGCACCCAAAACCTGAAGGATGTCCCATCAAGGCAGTGATCAAGAAGAAGATATGGGAGCAGCTGCATCCGCCTGCCCTTTGGAGACAGAGCAAATGGCTGGCCTGCACTTGGAAGAACGATCCATTCAACCCCGATGGACTTGGAGAGTGGGATGGAAAGAGGACCCCGAAGAACCTCTGTCTGGAATTACTATGAGGAGACCCAGACAACCAGTGGCTGACTGATGGGACCCAGAGGAGGAGAACCTTATGATGTCCCAAGCGATGAAACTCTTTTAAGGGGCGTGGGAGAGGCGCCGAGCCCGTGAGAGTGGTCTGAAGAGAGAAGCCGATATCCAGGAACCAGAAGGGAAGTATACAGAAACCTTGTTTGATCCGAGAGAAACTGGAGGGGGCGATGGAGGAGCCGAAGGGGGAGTTAAACAAGATGACCCAGTGCCGACCCCAATCACAACAGCTAGAAACATTCCAAGAGGAGGGGCCCTCCCCGCAGACGCCTGATGGCTAAAGTTCCTCCATTAAGTGTAAAATATGGGGGAGAAAGATTTAGGGTTCTTCATTGTTCAAGTATGGAATTATATGCAAATGTATGGTGATGAACTGGTTACTGATGAAGTGAAGGTAAGAGTTATTATGATGGCTTTGGAAAATAAAGCGGCGGCATGGATGGTGGGCTTGTATAACGTTGATTCCCCCTTACTGAGAGATATAGAGAGATGATTTATGGCTGCTTTGAGAAAATGCTTTGATGATCCCCTCACAGAGCGTAAAGCAAGAATTAAGTTTAAAACTCTTACCCAGGGGAAACGGCCAGTAGCTGATTATATACAAGAATTTCGTGAGCTATCAGCTTTTATGAGGGTTGGTCTGAAGAAGCGTTGTTAGGCCATTTCATTGATGGGTTAAACAAAGAGATTTACCAGCACTGCATGAACCGGAGCCCCCCCCCCGCCTTAGACTGCAACCCTGGTATGAAGCGGCTGCTGATGTGGAAATTGACCTGGCCAGGCTGAATTACCAGGGGGAGAGTGAGACCGAAAAATCCCCGCCTGCCAACACGCCCCCCAGGAGCCCCGAAAGGAGGGAAAAGTGAATCTGCAAGCAAACCAAAACCATTCGTGTGTTTTCGCTGTAGGAAGGAGGGGCATCATGCCGTTAATTGCCGCATCAAGATGACCCAAAAGTTTCCCCCTCGGAGAGAGAAAAAACTGGAAAATCCTTCCCAGCAAGAGAAAAGAACATGCTCTGAAGGGGGAAGAACCTTCTCAGCGTTTCTGCCCTGGTGAGAGGGGAGAGGATTCCCCTAGCTCTTCGGAAGAGACCGAAACCGACTCTGATGATGAACACCTGGTAAGTTCCCGATCGGGACCCATGACTATCCCAGTTGAGCTAAGGGTGCCCTCTTCTGGCACAAGAGAAAATGCTAGCTCTTTTAGATTCCGGATGCACACAATGCATTATGAGCCCGGAAATAGTAGAAAAACTGGGTGTCAGTCTCTGCTTTGCTGCTGCTTTGGCTGCCATTGTAACGGGGAGGGGGGCATGGTATTTGGGAGGGGAATCATGATGTGCTGGAGGAAGATTCTAGACGCTGACCTGACCATCTTACTGCGCATGTGGAGGAAGGGAGTTTCCCGCCAAGGTTAATTGTCTGGCATTCCATCCTGGTGATGCCTTTTGAAGTTATCTCCCACCTGACAGTTGGGTGCATTATAATTGGTCTATGGACTGGGGTGCCAAGGGGAGGGGATTGAATTATACATGATATTCTTTGCTTTCGTGCCTAATTAACCAGTTTCAGCTTAGCTTTGCTACTGTTTGTTTATAATTAGTAAAAGTACACTTGATTTCAAACAAATGGAGTTGAGTGGTTTCTTTCCTGATTATTAAATGACAATAAGCTGAAACTCAATCGCACCCATCCCGGAGTGAACAACTTCTGAGGGGGGTGCCCTCACAAGAAGAAAAGAAAATGTCTTTGCATGAAAGCAACCAGGAGGAAGAAGTGGGGGCAGCAGTGGGACCATCTCTAACAGAAAGACTGGCCGAATTGAGAATGGAAGAACCTGCTGTCCATCCCAGATGGACTTGGGGTGTGGGACAGAAAGAGGAACCTGAGGAATTACAAGCTGGAGTCATGAGAAGGAGGCCAAAGAAAAAACTAGTGGCCGACTGGAGTGGGACTGGAGAAGAAGACTACAAAATCTCCCACGCCATGAGGCTCCTCGAAGAGGCATGGAGTGAACGTTGAATTCGAGAGAGAGCTGTGGAGAGGGAGTCGACTGAGGAGCTGGAGAAAAGGTACTCAATGCATGGCTTAAGGGAAACTGGAGGGGCCGAATGGGGAAGTGCACAAGAAAACCCAGAACCAGCCTCCCCCCCTGCGGCTAGAGACATTCCAAGAGCAGGGGGGGGGGACAGGCGACGCTGGATGGCTATGGTCCCACCCTTAAGCGTAAAATATGATGGAGACCCAAGAGGCCTTGGGTTGTTTATTATTCAGGTCTGGAATTATATGGAAATATATGGACCTGATTTAGAGACAGATGAAACTAAAGTGAGATTGGTGTTAATGGCTTTAGAGAAGAAAGCGGCCGACTGGA
Organism: Thamnophis sirtalis; assembly: GCF_051295495.1. Lineage (NCBI taxonomy): Eukaryota > Metazoa > Chordata > Lepidosauria > Squamata > Natricidae > Thamnophis > Thamnophis sirtalis. Next base: position 23,704,574 of record NW_028261382.1, read on the forward strand.
TGGTCGGGCTATATAAATGCAATTCCCCCCTCCTGAGGAATTTTGATGAATTTATGGCAGCCATGAGAAGAAGGTTCGACGACCCTTTGACTGAGCGTCGCGGTAGGCTGAAATTTATGGCCCTTAAACAGGGAAAGAAAACTGTGCCTGACTATGTGCAAGAATTTCAGGAATTGTCAGCCTATATGAGGGGATGGTCGGAAGAGGCCTTGCTGGATCAATTCGCTGATGGCTTGGATAAAGATGTTTACCAGCAATGCATAAACAGACGCCTTCCCTGTCGTTTAGAAACTTGGTATGAAAACGCAGCAGATGTGGAATTGGATTTAGCCAGATTGCGTTGCATGAGAGAGGGAGAAGTTGAGAAATCCCCCCAGCACCTCCTAACTCCCCCCACCCAAGGAGTGAAGGCAGGGGAAGTTTTGCGGGCAAAGTCAAGCCTTTCGCTTGTTTCCGCTGTGGAAAGGAGGGGCATCGTGCTATGAATTGCCGCGTCAAACTGACTCAACCCGCTTCACCCCCCCCCGGAGGGAGGGGAAACCGGAGAAGACTCCAAGCAAGAGGAGGGAGGCTGCGTTCGCTGCTGAGAATGTTTCTCGACGTTTTGAGCCAGAGGAGGAGGGAGACGGAAGCCCCAGCTCATCTAACGAATCTGATGATGAGAATTCTCAGCGTTGGGTAAGTTTGCGATCTGGTCCTATGCTTATCCCAATTGAGCTTAGAGTGCTCTCTTCTGGCGCAACAGAGAAACGTTTAGCTCTATTAGACTCTGGGTGTTCCCGTTGCATGGTAAGCCCTGAGATGGTGGAGAAATTGGGCTTAAAATTAAAGACTTTAAAAGTCCCTATTGCTTTTTGCCAAATTGATGGTTCTATTGCGGGAGGCGGCCCTGCTCATTTTTCCACTGAACCCATCGAGATGTGGATGGGTACCCACCAAGAATTAATAACTTTTATTGTGGCCCCTGGGATGGACTGACCCCTTATCTTGGGACTCCCCTGGCTCCGTAGATGGAACCCACGCATTAACTGGAGAGAGGGTTGGTTACAGATTCAAACAACCACACCCCCTGAGGGGAAAGTTGAAACTCTAGCCTCTAATACTAATACCCCCACACTGGCAGCCAGGGGGCAGGAGAGAATTGAGGGGGAGGAAAGAATTCCAAAGGAATATTGGGACCTCAAGGATGTTTTTAGTGAGAAATCTTCTGATAAATTGCCCCCTCACAGACCCACAGATTGCACCATTGATATTTTACCTGGAGTAAAACTTCCAAAGCCCCAAATATATTCAATGTCCCCTAAAGAGATGGAAGAAATGAGGAAATTCATTGATAAAAACTTGGAAAGGGGTTTCATTGAACCGGCAAGACCCAAAGTAGCAGCGCCAGTATTGTTCAGGGAAAAGAAAGATGGCTCCCTGAGATTGTGTGTGAACTTCAAAAACCTGAACTGCATCTCAGCTCAGAACCTGTACCCATTGCCACTGATGAAGGACATGCTGGCCCAACTGGGGAAGGGCCGTATTTTCACTAAGTTGGATTTAAGAGAAGCGTACTATAGAGTCAGAATTAAAGAGGGGGACAAATGGAAAACTGCTTTCAACTGCCCCCTTGGTTGTTTTGTTTCGAGTAATGCCGTTTGGCCTACAGGGGGCACCAGCAGTTTTCATGCAGCTGATTAATGACCATCTTTACAAAGGAGTTATCGTCTATTTAGATGATATCCTTATTTACACGGAAACACATGAAGAACACATGAGACTTGTTCGCACAGTGCTAAAAAAACTCCAGGCGGCTGAACTCTACACCAAGTTATCCAAGTGCGAATTCCATCAGGAGAAGGTTGATTACCTGGGCTATTGCATCTCACACAGGGGTATTGAGATGGACCCCACTAAGGTCAAAGCGGTCACTGAGTGGGAGGCCGCTCGTACACGTAAGCAATTGCAAAAGTTTTTTGGGTTTGCTAATTTCTACCGTCAATTTATTCCTTCCTTTGCTAAGATAGCTCTCCCAATAACTAACAAGTCTAAGGGAGGGGCCTAACCCAAACCTAGCAAGCCGCTGGATTGGACTATGGACTGTCAAGCTGCTTTCGAGAAGTTAAAGCGCTTTTTTGCAGAGGAACCGGTTCTCAAACACCCGGACATGGACGAACTTTTTGTATTCCAAGCTGATGCCAGTGACGTGGCTGTGGGTGCTGTACTGCTTCAAGCTAATAGCCAAGGTAAATTACAACCCTGCACTTACACCTCTCGCAAACTGACCGAGATGGAGAGACGTTGGGCCATTTGGGAGAAAGAAGCTTTTGCTGTTCATTGGGCTTTGTCCACGTGGCACCATTTTCTAGAGGGCGCCAAACACCCTTTCGAGGTGTGGACTGACCATAAAAACTTGGAAACTTTGAGAACGCCTAGAAAACTTTCTCCTAAGCAGATGCGCTGGGCTCAGCATTTTAATAGATTCAATTTTACCTTGAAATACATTCCAGGGGGGAAGAATTTTATGGCTGATGCTTTGTCCAGACTCCCTCAGTACAACTGTTCTAAGCTCAGAGTGGTCCAGCCTGTCATTCTCGCGAAGAGCCTCGCTGCTCCTGTTGTTACTAGACGTCAGGCAACTTCTAAGGTGGAGGTCACTTAGGACTTTCTTTCTAATCTAAAAAAGGCCCTTACTGGAGATGACTGGTTCCAACAGCACATGGATGAATGCACTATGAAGGATGAATTGCCTTGGATTGGGGTGAAGTTATATGTTCCTGTGTCCATTAGACCCATTGTTCTTCAACGGGCTCATGACTCCCGGATGGCTGGGCACTTTGTGTTCGTCAAGACTCTACACCTTGCCAAGCGGCAATTTTGGTGGCCCTCATTGAAAAAGGACATTGAGAAATATGTTGCCAGTTGTCCCATTTGTGCTGCCGCTAAACACCCCCCGGGTAAGCCCCAAGGGTTACTCCAAGCAGTGGCTCACCCAGTGGCCCCGTGGAAGGAGATCTCCATGGATTTCATTGTCGAACTTCCTGAAAGTCAGGAACACACTGTTATTTGGGTTGTTATGGACCTATTCTCCAAACAGGTCCATTTCATCCCTTGCTCCAAGATCCCCTCTGCTAAATCTCTCGCTAAGATGTTCATCTCTCATGTTTATCACTTGCATGGGGTGCCCGACTGCATCATTTCGGAAAGGGGTGTTCAGTTCACTTCCCTGTTCTAAAAGGAGTTTCTGAAGTGGATTGGCTCCGCCCAGGGGCTAAGCTCCTCCCACCACCCTCAGACTAATGGAGCTTGTGAGAGGACTAATTCTGTACTGGAACAATATTTAGTTGTTCATCAACTACCAGCAGGATGATTGGGTGGATTTGTTGCTGCATGCTGAGGTGGCTTACAATAATTCCGTCCACAGCAGCACTGGTTTTACCCCTTTTTGTGTGGTGTTCGGCCAGGATTTTGTACCCATTCCTGAGATTCCTCGCGAGCAACCGCAAGTTTCGTCGCTGTCTGAGTGGAGTGATCGCCTTCGGGACATTTGGCCCTTGGCTCTCCAGACTCTGGATGCTGCGCACCGCGCTCATAAAAAACAGGCGGATAAGAAACGGACTGAGTCATATGAGTACAAAGTTGGTGATCAAGTTTATTTATCCACAAGATTTCTTCAGACACCCCAGAAATTGAAGAAATTGGGCCCCAAATATGTTGGCCCATTTCCCATTGTCAAGATAATCAACTCTGTTTCTGTCCGGCTCTAGTTGCCTAAGCATCTCCACCGGGTTTACCCTGTTTTTCATGTTAATCTCCTGAAGCCTCTCTGCACTTCTTCTTTGAGACCACCTCTCCCTCCTCCACCCCCTCCGCTTTTGATTGAGGGTGAGCAACATTTCAAAATTCGTGAAATTCTGGACTCTCGTAAACGGTGTAACCGTGTTCAGTACCTGGTGGCTTGGAAGCATTTCCCCCCATCTCACACTGAATGGGTTGACGGGTCCCATGTTCGGGTGCCTCGTCTGCTCCGCAAGTTCTACTCTGCTTATCCAGACAAGCCCTGATTGTCGGACAATCTCCTAATTTTTCCTTTCTTTTTTTTCCCCCCCTCTCCCTTACACTTTCTCTCTTTTATGTATTGTTGTGTGTCTGTTTGTTTGTGTTCTTTTCGTTTCTGCAGGTCTGACCATCCTTTTCTGGAGGAGGGCCGATGTCAGCCTCTGCTTTGCTGCTGCTTCGGCTGCCATTGTAATGGGGAGGGGGGGCATGGTATTTGGGAGGGGAATCATGATGTGCTGGAGGAAGATTCTAGATGCTGACCTGACCATCTTACTGCGCATGTGGGGGAAGGGAGTTTCCCGCCAAGGTTAACTGTCTGGCATTCCATCCTGGTGATGTCTTTTGAAGTTATCTCCCACCTGACAGTTGGGTGCATTATAATTGGACTATGGACTGGGATGCCAAGGGGAGGGGATTGAATTATACATGATATTCTTTGCTTTCGCGCCTAATTAACCAGTTTCAGCTTAGCTTTGCTACTGTTTGTTTATAATTAGTAAAAGTACACTTGATTTCAAATAAATGGAGTTGAGTGGTTTCTTTCCTGATTATTATTATTATTATTTTCTGTTAAAATGTTTTTATTTTCCATTTTCCATTTTCATACAGTCACATATATACTGTGCATAACCGGGGCCATACAACATTAAACAATAATCACAGCAGTTCCTCTTGTCAACAATACCCCCAGAAATATAAATAAAATAAAACTCAAACTCAAATAGAAACCCAATATACCTCTTCCGCTCTCCATACACCTCTTTCTTCCGCCCCCCTCCAACTTACTATCTTCCCTCCATCATTCCCTCTACCCTACCCTACTTCCCCTCCCCCTCTACCACTCCTCTCTCCCAGTCCACTCCCTCCCTTCCTTCTCACCCTCCCTCCCATCCTCCCTCCCTCTCTACCCCTCTTCCTTCTACCCCACTCCTCCTCCCCTTGGTGTATTTCTACTATATGTCAATGTATTCAGCTTGTCCTATTTTTATGGAGAAATTAAAGAGAAACAGTATACATGTGAAATCGCATTACGTTGAAATCTAACTCATAGTATATGTCCCCCCCTCCCCTCCCCTCCCCCCTAACACCCCACCTCCCTCCCCCCCGACTTCCCAGAGCCCGTACATGGTATAGATTTTTAACAAACACAGTCTAAAATATATTGAGACAAAAGAAATAAAAAAGAGGTTAATAACATCTCTACATTGATCTTAGCTTCTTCCTGTTACACTAACTTTGAACAGTTTAACTCATTCCTGATCCTAAGCGTAGACTATCTGGAATTTCTTAGTCCCGTATTTGTTTTGTATATAGTCAATCCATTTTTTCCAGTCTCGTTTATATCTCTCATTTGAATGATCTTTAAGATATGCCGATATTTTAGCCATCTCGGCTAAGTTTGTAACTTTCAATGTCCATTCTTGAGTTGTAGGCAAGTCTTCCTTCTTCCAGTATTGTGCCACCAACAGTCTTGCCGCCGTTATTAGGTGCAGAACCAAGTTAGTCTCTACCACTGTAAAGTCAGTTACATATACCTAGTAAAAATAACTGAGGAGTAAACTTTATCCTTCTTTTAAAGATATTTTGCATAATCCACCATATTTTTATCCAAAATGCCTTAACCTTTTGACAGATCCACCATATATTAAAATATGTAGCATCGAGAGAACCACACCTCCAACATTTAGGCTGTACATTCGGATACATAGAAGCCAGCTTTTTAGGATCTAAATGCCATCTATAGAACATCTTATAAAAATTTTCTCTCAGGTTTTGAGCTTGTGTAAATTTCACATTTCTTACCCAGATTCTTTCCCATGTATCCAACATTATTGGTTCTTCAATATTTTGAGCCCACTTTATCATACAATCTTTGACTAATTCTGTTTCCGAATCCATCTGTATTAGTACATTATATATCCTCTTTATATGCATTAAGCTTTGATCTCTTATTTGTTTAAACAAATTATCCTCAACTTGGATAAAACCAATTTTTTTATCTATTTTCCACCTGGCCTGTAATTGCCCATACTGGAACCATGTTTGAACTACCTTCTTCTCTTTTAATACCTCTAAAGATTTTAGTTGTAGAACCCCCCTTTCCAAAATGAGAAGCTGTCTGTAGGTAGTTCTATCCTGTTTTTGTGCTGTATTCATATTTTCAATCGCATGTCTAGGAATTGCCCACATGGGTATCTTGTCATTTAATTTATATTGGTATTTTTTCCAGACCCGCAGTAAAGCATTTCTTAAAATATGACTTTTAAAATTCTTATCCAATTTTTTGTTGAATAACAGATAAGCATGCCAACCATATACCAGATCGTGTCCCTCGATATTCAGTATTCTATCATTAGTTAAATGAGTCCAATCACTAATTACAGATAGCGCCACTGCATCATAATATAGTTTTAGATTAGGTAATTTCAAGCCTCCTCTCTCGCGTATATCTTGCATTATTTTCATCTTTACCCTCGGCTTCTTTCCTGCCCATACAAATTTGTTGATACCCTTCTGCCATTCTAAAAGATTCACATCTTTTTTAAGTATAGGTAACATTTGGAAGAGAAATAAAATTTTTGGTAGGATGTTCATTTTCACTGCCGCTATCCTACCCAACAAAGATAAGTGCAATTTCTCCCATTTTTTCATCTCTATCTGTATACTATGCCAAAGTGGTTCATAATTATGCTTGTATAATTTCCGTTTGAGGTTAAACTATTAACCCCAAGATATTTGACTTTTTTGACTACCTCACATCCTAGCATCCCTCCTAGTTCTTCCTTTTGTTTAGTATTCATATTTATAGCTAATATTTTTGTTTTTCCTAAATTTATTTTAAAACCAGACACTTGACCATATTGATTAATCGTATTCATTAAAACCATAATGGATTCCTGCGGTTGTTCCAATATTATGACCAAATCATCCGCAAAAGCGTGGACTCTGTATTCTTGCTGCCTAATCTTGATCCCTTTTAGACCATCCAAGCCCCGTATTTTATTCAACAATACTTCCAAAGTTATAATAAACAATAGTGGGGACAAAGGACAGCCCTGTCTTGTACCTTTTCCAATTTGAAAAGAGTCTGTTGGTATATTGCTTTAATTGACTGTAAAAAGCTATCTCCTATCTGCATTTTTTGCAATATCTTCAACAGAAATTGCCAGTTAACTCGATCAAAGGCCTTCTCAGCATCCAAAAATTGTACGCAGCAGGAATTTGATTGTTCTTTCCCAAATATTCTAATGCATTAATAATTAATCTAACATTACTTTTCATCTGTCTCCCCTGTATAAAACCTGTTTGGTCAGTGTGTATCAATTGTTGAATAACCAGCATTAACCTATTTGCTAGTATTTTAGTGAAAATTTTATAATCTACATTAAGTAATGAGATAGGTCTATAATTTTTTGGTTGGGTAGTATCTTGATCTTCTTTGGGTATCAAAGATATAAACGCTGTCTTCCAAGATGGAGGCATCTTACCTTCCGTTTGAATCTTATTAAATAATTCTCTAAGAGGTTCTACCATTTCTAACTGTAAATTTTTATAGTAAACCGCTGTCAAACTATCTGTATCTGGTGCTTTCCCTAACTTTAGTTGCTTAATTACCTGCAAAATTTCCCCCAAGGTTATTGGTTGGTTCAATTTTTGCCTGTGCTCTTCTCTAACTGAGGGTATTTTCTCTTTGTCTAAGTATTTGTCTATATCTAAACCATTAATTTTATCCCCTTTATACAATTCTGTAAAAAATTCCTGAAATGCCTTTTGAATCTCCTCCTGTTGAAACACCTCCTTCCCTCTATAAATCAGTTTGGTTATATTTCGAGTTTTCCTTTTTTTCCTAATCTGATACGCTAACCATCTGCCAGGTTTGTTTGCGTTACAGAAAGTATTGTGTTTTGCATATAATAAACTAGTCGCTACCTGGTCAGAGATCAACATGTCAAATTGAGATTTTAATATGGTAATTGCTTCCTTAATCTTTGTATCGCCTGGATTCATTGTTAACTCCAACTCTTTCCTCTTAATTTCCTCTTCCAATTCTGTTCGTTTTAGCCCTTGTTTATGTCTATGTATTTTATTTATATTCATCAGCACCCCTCTCATATACGCTTTGCTTGCATCCCATACGAATTCCATAGGTGTACCCTTATTCATATTCAAAACAAAGTATTCAGATAACAATTTTTTACAATCATTAATGTACTTTTCATGTCTGAATAAATTTTCATTTAATCTCCAAGACCTTCTTGCCTGCACTGCCCTTCCCAATTCCATCCAAACTGGGTTATGATCCAAAAGGACCCTAGCTGCAATCTTTGTCCTCTTCACCCTAGAAAGCAAATCATTAGTGATTAGTATAAAATCAATCCTTGAAAGGGATTGATGTCTATCAGAAAAGAAGGTGAAGTCATATTCCTCTGCGTTTCTTTCTCGCCAAATATCTCTCAATTCAAAGTCGTCCATCATGTCAAAAAAAGGTTTGGGTAGCTTAGCTCGCATTTTGGTGTTTGGGCGAGAGGTCTTCTTATCTCTTTTAGTGTCTATCACACCGTTCCAATCACTCAGTAGTATACAAGACCTATAGTCCCACTGTACTAATTTAGCATGAAGATTTCTATAGAATCCGTCTTGCTGTTGATTAGGAGCATAAATTCCCAAAAGTAATGTATTTTTCCCTTCTAAGATTAGATCTAGCGCGATATATCTTCCAAAGGGATCTGCTTCAATTAGCTCAGCTTTGATGTCTTTTCTTAAGTATACGACTATACCATTTTTCTTTTCCATAGCAGAGGCTGCAAAATGTTGACCAAGTTTTGAGTTAATCAAATATTTTTGATCAGTTGATTTGATATGAGTTTCTTGCAAACAAATTATATCATTCTTAAACTGTTTAAGATAGTGAAATATTTTCTTTCTCTTCTGTGGAGAATTCAGTCCATTGATGTTCCATGTTAAAATCTTAGTTGTCATCTTTGGTTACCTGAAGCTTTTTTAGAGCCTCCTGCATGGCCTGTTTAACCTTTGGCCTAGCTCCTCCCACAGCTTGTGAGCTTGTTGCTGTAACTCCTTGATCGATGGCTGGTGATTGTTGAGGTTGTTGCCTTTTAGCTTGTTTTTCCATTCGTCTGGTAATCATACGGCTGGGTCTTTGTTCCATAACACCTTGCCCTTCTGGGGAGGGGAGATGATACATCTTCTCTGGTAGTTGTGTGGTTTGCTGTCTGTCTTGTCCTTCTTGTGGTCTTTCTCCAGATCCAGAAGGGGCAGGGTGTCCCACCTTCAAAATATTGTGATAAAAATCTCGGGCTTTCCATACGGAGTTGAGACGATATCTTTGCCTGTCAAATGTAATTATAATACCAAATGGTGCGTCCCATCTGTACTGTATCTGACGGTTTCTAAGTTCTTCCACTAAAAAAGCATAGTCTCTCCTGGCTCTTAGCATTTGAGGTGGTATTTCTTTTAAAACAGTCAAATCCTGGCCCCCAATTTGGAGCCTAGTGTTATAAGACTCTTGTAGTATCATGTTTCTGAGCTCTCTTGTAGTGAAATATATAACTATATCTCGGGGGAGTTGCTTCTGTTTTGCCACCCAAGAATTAACGCGATAAATTTTATTGATCTGCCAGTCAAAGTTAGACCCCGGTCTTCCCGCCAGACAATCAAAAGCTTCTGAAAAAATCTGTTTCAAGTTCTCCTGTTTATCCTCACGCAACCCCCTTACTCTTAATGACAGCTCCATCTGCCTGTACTGTATCATAATAATTTCTTTTTCAGCGTTTTCAACTTTTTGTTGCACCACCTCAGTTTTGGATGTCAAATTGGTATTAGCTTCGTTAAGATCCTCTAGACTATCTTCGATTCCAGAAACATGTTCTGTCAGTACAGTTACAAGTCCCAGCATATCATCTTTCATTTTAGCAACCCTGGTATCAATTTTTTCATACAAGTCAGCCTTAAGTTCTTTTATCTCCTCTTTTATCTCCCCTTTTATTTCCTCTTTGAACTCTTTCAGTTTGTTTTCCACTTTGTTTGTCAGTTTGTTAGTCAGCATGTTATGAGCTTTGCTGATTTCTCTCAGAAAGAGTTCTGTTGTTAGTAACTCTCCAGTAGGGGGCATAGATTCCCAAGGTGCCTGATTATTAAATGAAGTCGCAGCTGACACTGGGATCGAAACTTAAAACTTTAAAAGTTCCCCTCGCTTTTTGCCAACTGGATGGTTCTATTGCTGGAGGGAGCCCTGCTCATTTTGTAACTGAGCCTATTGATATGTGGATGGGAACCCACGAAGAGACAATAAGTTTTATTGTAGCCCCAGGAATGGACTGGCCCCTTATATTGGGATTACCCTGGCTGCGTAAATGGAACCCGCGCATAAATAGGAGGAAGGGTTGGTTGCGCATCTGGTCTGCTACCCCCCCTGAGCAGGAAGGAGGGGTTCCACAACCAAATAACACAGACCCCAGCCTAGCAGCCAGAGGGCAAGAAAAAATTGAGGGGGAGGAAATAATCCCAAGAGAGTACTGGGACCTGAAAGATGTTTTCAGTGAGACGTCTTCTGATAAATTACCCTCACACAGGACCACCGACTGCAGCATTGATATTCTCCCTGGGGTGAAATTCCCTAAACCTCAGATTTATTCAATGACCCCTAGAGAAATGGACGAATTGAGAAAATTCATTGACAAAAATTTGGAAAGGGGATTCATTGAACCTGCTAGGCCCCGGGTTGCTGCTCTGGTCTTATTCAGAGAAAAGAAAGATGGCTCCTTTCGTTTATGTGTGAATTTTAAGAACCTGAATGCGGTATGTGTCCAGAATCTTTACCCATTACCGTTAATGAAGGACATGTTCACCCAGCTGGGTAAAGGAAAAGTTTTCACAAAGTTAGATCTACGAGAAGCCTATTACCAAGTCAGCATTAAAGAAGGGGATGAGTGGAAAACTGCATTCAATAGCAATAGCAATAGCAGTTAGACTTATATACCGCTTCATAGGGCTTTCAGCCCTCTCTAAGCGGTTTACAGAGTCAGCATATTGCCCCCAACAACAATCCGGGTCCTTATTTTACCCACCTCAGAAGGATGGAAGGCTGAGTCAACCCTGAGCCGGTGAGATTTGAACAGCCGAACTGCAGAACTGCAGTCAGCTGAAGTAGCCTGCAGTGCTGCATTTAACCACTGCACCACCTCGGCTCTATTCAATTACCCTCTTGATTGTTTTCAATTTCGCATTATGCCATTTGGACTACAGGGGGCACCAGCCGTTTTCATGCAGTTAATTAATGAGGTTTTGCATGACCACCTTTACAAAGGCGTGATGGTCTATCTTGATGATATCCTTATTTACACGGAAACATGTGAGGAACATGTGAAACTAGTTTGTACAGTGCTGAAAAAACTTTGGGCAGCAGAACTGTATGCTAAATTGTCTAAATGTGAATTTCATCAGAAGAAGGTGGATTACCTAGGATATCACATCTCCTACGAGGGGATAGAGGTGGACCCAGCAAAGGTCCAAGCAGTCACTGAATGGGCGGCCCCCCGCACCCGCAAACAGTTGCAAAGTTTCTTAGGTTTTGCTAATTTCTATCATCAATTTATTCCTTCATTTGCCAGAATTGCCCTGCCGATTACGAACCTCCTAAAATCAAAGGGGGAGGCCAAACCTAGACCGGGTAAACCTTTGAACTGGACTATGGAATGTCAAGCTGCGTTCGAAAAATTAAAATGACTTTTTGCAGCTGAACCAGTTTTGAAACACCTGGACATGGATTCAGCAGATGCTAGCGATGTTGCATTGGGGGCAGTGTTGCTTCAGGCAAATGCTAATGGAAAGTTACAACCCTGCGCTTACACCTCTCGGAAGCTAACCGAGACTGAGAGGCGATGGGCTATATGGGAAAAGGAGACTTTTGCAGTCAGGTGGGCCTTGATGACCTGGTGTCGTTTTTTGGAGGGGGCTAAACACCCTTTTGAGGTGTGGACTGATCACAAAAATTTAAAGGCATTAAGGACCCCCCGGAAATTATCCCCCAAACAAATGAAATGGGCACAACACTTCAATAGATTCAATTTCACTTTGAAGTATATCCCAGGAGGGAAGAACTTTATGGCTGATGCCTTGTCCAGACTTCTTCAATATAACAGCTCAAAGCTTAGTGTCGTCAGGAAGAAGGCGGGGCTTAGCAGTGAGAAGACGGATTTTCAGGCTATTCCTGAAATTCCCCTATTCCGAAGCCCTTGGACGGTCCCTTTTTGGACCCAAGCTGTCCCGGAGAGACAGTGAAAGGTAGGAGGAGATCCAGTGACCCCAGAGACGTTCGCAAAGTCTCTGGCGGCTTGGAATTTAACCTCCTTTGCCAGTAACTTCCAGATTGCCATAAGGCTAACTGAAACTGCAGATAGCTCCAAAGAATGGCAAAGTGTTTCCAGCTGGTAAGATGATTTTATTACTCAGAGAAAGACAGTCCGCATAAAAATTCAAGCTAATTTAAATCAAAGAACAGAAGAATCTAGCGGCGATTCTGATCTCTTTATTGGTTTATGGACGGTGGTTACCCTATTTTTTAAATGTTTTAAATGCTATTTACATGGACAAAGGATAGATTACTCCAACATTTCCTCTGATCCTCTGCAAGTGGGCTGTAAACCAATTCACTATAATTTGGCTCCTTACAACTTGACACTTTTATTGCTTGGCTGGATTGGTCTAAGATCAGATAAGATTGTACAGCTCCCAGCTTGTTTTTACTTGCAAATACCTCAGAGTTTCCAAAGAAAAAATATTAACTGCGTACAAAGATGGCGTCTATTCAAGCCTTTATTCAAATGATTTCTTCGGCACTACAAAAATTATCTGCCACACATGATAGAATTGAGAGGAAACTGGATTATCTGCTGTTTCTAGCAACAAAATATGAAGGAAAAGATGAATGTTCGAATGTTCTTCAAATACAAACGAAGGATGTCAGAGATAAAGATTTTCAACATGCTGATATTCGGGGCAACTGGTTTACCTCTGAGGGAGAAAAAGATGGAATGTCTGAAGGGGGGGCAGCCACACAGAAGATTTACTTCGAAAGACAGGGCGCAGGAGGAGTGAGAAGCATTAAAGAATTTATACTTTATGAAATACCATCTGCAAAACTTTTGATACCACCACTGAGAATTAAAGACAAGCTGATAAAGGAAATAAACGGAGGACAGCAGCATTATATGAGAGGCACCATAAGCAAAAAGGTGCAAAGATTTTTTTGTATGGACTTGCTCATAAAGATGTTTGGAGAACTCGACCCACGAACAGGATTAAGGAGGTTTTGTTACTGGAGAGACACAGGTTGATAGATGGAAGAATACAATTTAAATCTAGCTAAACCTAGTTAAATTCATTTGTAATAGATATAGTTGAATAATAATTGATAATGACAGTAATGTATATAATGCTGAGTTGCTATGATAAATAATAATTGGATATGAGAAGGGAAGGTTAGAAATATTCTTGGACTATATATAAAAGTTATTAATCACAATAATTATTACTATAAAAAAATAAAATAAAACTATATACAGTTAAATCTTAATATGGGGAAAATGCTATGATATACGATATAATTACATAAAGAAAGAAGAATGATAATAAACTATATACATGAAGGATGGAATTTTTGGTATTAAATATTATAGATGTTTAGCTAAAACAGGATATGAGGATTTGGTGTCAATGAAGGATTTTATAAACAAGTAAATGAAATGCTAGCATGTGGGTATGGATTAAATCTTTGGCATAGTTAAGGATGAAGGATGTTTAAACAACTGTAGTCAACTAAAAGTGGAGGTATGATGATGTTAATATGGTAAACATTTGAGTTAAGATATTTGAATTAATATGAATTAATGGAAGAGATGCACAAAAACTTGTTGTAACCAGCTGATATACTTTTTTATAACATATACTTGTTGTGTTTTTTTCCCCCTCTGTCTTGTTTTTTGTTCTTTTTTTCTCTTGATTTTTTCCCCCCACTGTTGTGGGCATGTGTTGTTTATGTAACAAAAAAAAAAATATTAAAAAAAAAAAAGCTTAGTGTCGTCCATCCAGTCATACCAATGAAAAGCCTCGCTGCTCCGGTTGTCACCAGAAGCCAGACCAGTTCTAATTTGGAAGTCACAAAGGACCTCGTTGCAAAACTCAAGGAGGCCCTTGAAACTGATGAATGGTTTCACCAACATACCGATGAGTGCACCATGAAAGATGGTCTGGCTTGGATTGGGGCTAAATTATATGTTCCCGTAACTATTAAGAGCCTGGTTCTTCAACGTGCTCACGACTCACGCATGGCTGGGCATTTTGGTTTTGTAAAAACCCTGCATCTCATTAAAAGACAATTTTGGTGGCCCTCAGTAAGAAGGACATTGAATCTTATGTAGCCAGCTGCCCCACATGTGCTACAGCGAAGCGGCCTCCGGGGAAACCCCAGGGATTGCTCCAAGGATGGCCCATCCTGAGGCACCGTGGAAGGAGATATCTATGGACTTCATTGTTGAATTACCGAAAAGTCAAGGAAATACGGTAATTTGGGTTGTTACCGACTTGTTTTCCAAACAGGTTCATTTTATTCCTTGTTCCAAGATCCCATTCGCTAAATCCTTAGCTAAGTTGTTCATTACACATATATATCGTCTACATGGAGTGCTGGACCGCATCATCTCTGATAGAGGTCCAATTTACCTCCTTATTTGGAAGAAGTTTTTGAAGTTGATAGGCTCCACCCAGGGCCTAAGCTCCACCCAGCACCCTCAGACTAATGGGGCTTGTGAGAGGACTAATTCTGTTCTGGAGCAGTACCTCCGATGTTTCATCAATTACCACCAGGATAATTGGGTGGAATTGTTGCCTCATGCTGAGGTGGCATATAACAACTCAGGGCACAGCAGCACGGGATTTACCCTCTTCAAAATAGCGTTTGGACATGATTTTGTGCCTATTCCCAAGGTGCCTCGAGAAAAACCACAAGTGCTGTCCCTATCCAAGTGGAGTGACCA